>NC_141392.1:55656389-56158011 GCF_034619465.1 Leptosomus discolor | reverse complement strand
TCTTCTGAAGTACTCAGTTCTAGTGTTGATTTCTGAAGCCTCGCACTCGCCCTCGAAACATCTTCAGGGCTAGTCACAATTGTTAAAGAATTCTGACTTGGTCCATCTTTCAGTATCTCTGAGGTCAACAGCACGTCTTTGGTTTTTTCTACAGCGGCATGAATTTCTGCAGACTCTGCTAAGGTAGAAGTTTTCACTGTTCCTGATTGCTGGAGCTCTTGTTCTTTACTCCGTACCTCTTCCTCTTTCACTGGAAGCTGAAGATCCACCTGCGCACTTCCCAGAAGTTCAGCTATATTTGTATCTGACGGGCTTTTCTCTATGGACTCAAGGCGCTGCTCTGACTCCAAGGCAGCTGACTCTTCTGTTTCTGCAAGTTTGTGAACAGCCGTCTGGATGGCGCTCAATACAATTTTTGTACTCTGGGACTCTATTGTCAAAGACTGAACAACATCCTTCTCAAATTCTGTGTAGGTGAGAGACAGACTGTCACTTGGAGGAATACCATTTTCTTCGGGTTGCCCTGTGCTCTGGGGCCTCTCTTGCCCCTCCGATATTCCATTCACAGAAGCAGGAGTTACTTGAGGCTCAGGTGCTTCTGCACTGCCAAGCTCTGCAGTCCCACAGCCTGAACAGGCAACAGTAGTAACCAGGACCTCACCAGAAGCCATTTGCCCTGGTGGGGTTGCCAAGGGCTCTACAGTTTCGACTGGCGTGTCTGCAGGCATTACAGTTTCTGCCATGACATGCTCTTCAATGCCTGCAGCCGCTACAGGCACAGGCACTTGCAGAGCCTCCAAGCTTTCCGCTTGTTGGAAGGCTGAGTCAGAGCCTTCCTCTTGCACAGCTAAAACCTCTTGCTGGACAGCAGTTGAACGTTCTTCACCTCTCATAGCTTCCCGTTTTCCAGATTCAAACGCTTCTTTGGCTCTGTCCGTCGATTGCTCATTTTTGTTCTCGTCTTTCTGAAAGCCTTGACAATTTGAAGATTCTACAAGTTCTTGTTCTTTTTCCACAGTCTCTTGTTCAAAGAAGTTGTTTCCTGCATCACATGTCGTACCACTAATGTCAGTGAGGACAGTGCTTCCATTTCCAGTGATATCCGAGCATGCTGATGCTAAACTAGATACAGTCTCCACTCCAGTCTCTGCGGGAGGCTCAGTGACGGCGGGATCACTCTCCAAGTGTGTTCCAGCTTCGAGCAGACCACCTTCCGTTTTGCCACCTTCGCTTTCATCCCTCTGGGAAGCAGTTTCCGTTGGTTTTGCTCTGCATTGTGCCTCTAGGATGGACACAGAATCTTTTGCTGGAATGTGCCTGCCAGCCCCATCCCTCACACTCTGCTCGGCATCTGCAGCTGCTTCTGAGCCAACTCTTTCTGATGGAAGGGCAGAAGCTTCTTCCTCATTCTGCAGTGGAACCTCAGTAACAGGGGCTTCTGTGCTCTTCACTCCAACGAGCACAGCATCGTCTTCCTCTTCCTCTCTCTGGGCAGGTGTGCTGCTAGGAACTCCTTTAGTGCAAGCTTGTTCGTCAAAGTCAGGAATTTCACCTTGTCTTTCAGATTGAACGGGGACCCCAGTGACAACTGCTTCTGTGCCCTCTGGTCCCACAGGGAGGGTTTTGCCTTCTCCTTCAAGCTGCACAGGCTCTTCAGCTGTAAGCCCCAAGGAAGTGGTTTCATCCCCTCTCTTGTCCTGCACCTGCAGAGAATTGCAACAGACCTGTCAAAAAGGGTACGAGCACGGAGTGACCAGGAATGTCCTGGGTGAAAAATCTTAGAAAGACGGAATGATTTGGGTTGGAAGGGACCTTAAAGATCACCTAGTTCCAAACCCCTGCTGTGGGCAGGGACATCTTCCATTAGAACAGGTTGCTCAAAGCCCCATCCAACCCGCCTGCGCATTTAAAGCTGGAGACAGCGGGGCCACTTCATTTCCTCCCTTTGCAGAGGTACCTCAGCTACAACCGTAGCTCTGCCGACAACTGAAGGGACCATCCGCTATGTCTGCTACCATATGGATCCCATCGGCACCTCAGGTGTTCACAGAGCACCTACAGTCACCTTGCGCTGTGCGGGAGCCCTACTGGCAGCTGTTCCGGCATCTTTGGATCCACGCACACCATCTCCCACTCCATCACTCTAGGGATCCCATCCACCTCGCTCTGCATGCAAGCCTCGGTGGCTGCTGCTTCTGGACATCCATGTGTGTGTGTGTGTCTCACTGGACACAAACTTTGGTCACGTCAGGCTGCACAAGGAACACCCTTGACAGCAATACTGCCACAAGCTGCTTCTAAATTTGGCATAATAGCTAACGCTTGCTGATTCTTCCTTTAGCAAATCAGCCTTTGTCTTATGTGTAATACTTACTGCAGTCTCTGCTTCTGGAACATACTCCTCCCTCGTCTCATCTGCTGTCAGCTCTGTTGCGGGCAGCTTCTCTTCTTCCGCAGGCTCCTGTTTTGCAGACGGCTCTTCCTTGGGTGTAACTGCTTGGGTGCTGTGAAAGTCTCTGGCCTGTGAGGAAGGTTCCTCTGCTGTCCTCTGCCCTTCACAGCTTTCTTCATGGTCTTCTACAGCTGCTTCTTCACGTGCCGGCCACTGCCTTTCATCTCTCAATACCTCTACGTTTTCACATCCTTCTGTGCTTCCTTTCATTGCAGCAGGCAGGTCACTTCTCCCTGAACCTTCCTGGAGAACACTCTCTTCAGCTCCGATTTCGCTCTGAATGCTCCCTGCACCTCCCTGGGGCTGGAGGCCATCCTCTTGGTGTGCTCCTTTTTCCAAGCACTGTTCCAGCAAAACACTTTCCTGGCCTACAACACTCCCATCTTTAGCATCATCTTTCACTTCTGACTCAATTCCTTGTACTCTTGCAAATAGAGTTGCACTCATGGTCCTTTCACTAACCAGCTCTTCTACCTCTGCTGACTTTACTCTCTCAGCAACTTCGTGAAGAACCTTTTGCATCTGTTTGTCTAATTCTTTCAAATTTTGTTCAGTGGCCTCTACTTCTTGGACAGGTGTCACTTCCTCTGTAGTATCTGGGGTTTCTAACAGCTGGGAAACAGCAGAAACCATCTCAGTCGTCTCCTCAGCAAGGGACACCTCCACTGGTTCTTCAGCGCAGGAAGCTTCTGCTGTCTCCTCCAGAGCTGTCACTGCCTCTGAGGTCAGCTCTAGCTCACTGGCTGTGCTGTCATCGCTGACCTCCTTTCTCGCCTCTGGCATTGCCTTTGCAGCTGACTCTGCTTCTTCCACAGTATCATCGGATTCCAGTGTTTTCTCAGTTTCCTTCTCTGCCTCTTCTTCTGCCTGCTCAATGCACTCTGTCAGAGCAGCAGATATCCAAGATGGTGACATTTCTTCAATACTGGTAACTGCCCTTTCCCCTTCCACAACAGTCACAGGAACTGCATGGACCAGCCCTTCCTGGCCTTGTTCCGTTCCTTGGATCTCCTCTAATTTTTCTGCTCCCTGTTGCTCTGAGGCTCGTTCTCTCATCGCCTCAGCAGCTTCTGCTTGTGGGGCTTCCATCTTCTCCTGCTCTGCTGCTTCGTATTCAGAGAAAGGAACAACAGCTGGAATATCTGAATCTTCTTCAGTCGTTTCTGCCAGGCCTTCTCTTGCTTCTTTAGGAGCAGTTGGTTCTGGCTTTCCATCTGACTTCTTCTTCCTACGCCCAGGCAGACGTTTCCAAAATGGAATGCACAAGTCACCTTCTCCAGGCTCATCATCTGAGGAGGAATGCTCCAGGCTAGAGCCCACACCAGAGTCGCCATTTCTCTCTTCCATTCTGGTTTGGGACCTCCTTCTTGGAGTAACTAACCTTTTAAATGATTTCCACATTGAAAGACTTTCACCTTTGGATGGGCTTCCAGCTTGTTCTGGGGAAGAATTCCCTTGTCCTTCATTGCTCTCTGGAGAACTGCTAAGAATTGCATCTGTGGCCGTTTCTTTGCTCTGTCCAGGCTCTTCTACATTGGGGCTTTCCTGACCAAGCTCACGGCCAATGTCTTCATCAGATGCTGCTGCTGCTGCTGCTTTCCTGGCTCTTTTCTTTGAAGAACCTACGCAGAGAAAAGCTCGCCAGGGCACAGAGCTGTCAACCTTTCCTTTGGGCACGGCTGTGGCTTTCTCTGGTTTCTGCTCCATCCCATTTTCTTTCATTTCTCCCCGATTTTCATCAACCACAGCGTTTTCCGTTGCAGACACTGCAACGCTCTTTGTCTTAGCACTTTCAGAAGCTCTTCTGGCACGTTTCTTGGGAGTCACCATCTTTTTAAACAATGCCCAGGGCTTAACACTGTCTCTTTTTCGCTCCACATCTGAAAATGCAGCATCTTCATTTTCACTGACCTGCACGCCATCCACAGGCTGTTCCAAAGAAGGAATTTCAATCGTCTCCTCAGGAGAAGAAGCAGAACTCTCCCCCTTTTGTTCCTCTGGGCTGTCTGGGGAACCTGGTAAGTGCTGAATTGGGTCACCCGGTCCCCCTAACTTAGATTCTTCTCTTTTGCCTTTATGCTTCTTTCCAGAGAGTGTTTTGACTCCAACAACAAGCGCCACTGACCTTGGGGATAGAGGTTTCTCTGTCACCTCACTTGCTTTCTCTCCTTCAGATTTTTCTTCCTTTTTGCCAAGATCTTCTGAGACGTCCACCAGTTCCCTTTCTCGATCGCCTTCTTCAGCTTTTTTCTCCTTCGCACTTCCTTTAACAACTGCTGCTGCCACATCCTCTTCTTCTCCCTGCTCATCATGCTTGATTAGCTCTTCCTTCTCACTTGCTTCAACGCCCATGGCTGCCACAGCCTTTTTTGACTCCTGCTTTTCACCTTCACTTTGCTCCTTCTCATACGCTTCAATAGTTACTGTTGTCACGTTCCTCTCCCCCTCTTGCTTCTCCAACTCGGATTGTTCCTCCCTTTCACCAGTTTCAGTGGCAAATGTTGCCCCCTCCTTTTCTTGCTCCTCTTCTTTCGTAGGAGACTGCAGTTCCTCTTCTTTAGGCTTCCTAAAGCTCTTCTTTTTTCTAAATCCTGTCCATCCCTGAGTGAAAAATTTCCTTAACGGCGATGCAGTGTCAGTGGCTAAGGCAGCTGACTGAGAACAAATCTCATGTGCTTCGGGTCTTTTAGGAGGTTCGTCTTCTGTTTTTTCATTGTTCACTGGGTCTTTGGTGGGGTCTGCTGCAGAGAGTCCATCCTCAGGCATCGCCGTTTCTTCTGAGCTGCCTTCCTTTTGATCGGCAGCTCCTTCAGGGACTTGTGTTTCCTTTTTTACAGTAAGCAGCTGAACGGGTTCCGACTTCCCCGTCTTTTCCTTCTTCACTGTGAATCTGAACCCAACAAATTTAAAAAACTTTTTAAACCCCAGATCATGAGACGGTGGCTCAGACACGTGGTCTTCTGCGTCTTCTTCCAAAGACGGCGACTCTGTAGCTGCACGAGCATCCTCTTTCTCAGCACCTGCAGTGTCCTTGGTGCTCGAGTCAGAGGAACTTGTCTCCATAGTTCCGGTGTCTTCCTTCAAAGGTACACTGGAATGGTCTCTTTGTCCAGCTGTGTAAATAACGACAAAAACCCCCAGTTACTTTCTGTCTCAATGTAATGTTGTGTTATACCTTTATATAAATAGATGCAAGTGGTTTTTTTTTTCGTTTTTATCAAACTTTCCTGAACATAACTTTTTCTGTTATCTGTGTGCCTCTTGTAGGTGCTAATATGAATTTTTTGGAAGGACTAGTTCTTGGTCTAAGATTACTATAATTCCTTTCCTTCCTCATATCGTTGTACGGGTCTTTCTAAAGTTTATTTGCAAAGGCACCTTTCAAGCTTATACTCTCTCATTCTCCTTCCTTCTTTTGCAGGGGTTTTTTGGTCTTTTGTTTTCTCTTCCTTTAAGGGAAACTTATATGAGAAAACAAATATTATTTCTATCCCATTTTTACTCAAAGAATATACAGAACAATATCTCCAATTCTTCCTGAAGCAAAGCTCAGTATCCTTTCCATGCAGAGAGGGGCCTCTGAGGGGGTGGAGCGGGGGGGAACAAACCACCAAATAAACCCAAACCCCAAAATCCTGTGCTGACCCAAAAGGATGACTGAGAAAGAAAAGCTGACGTTACAGCTCTGTCCCAAGAGAACAGGAAGATGTGAAAATGCCCACGGGAAATTTCCCGCGTTTCTGAAAACCGGTAACCCCCAAAGCACTGACATTACAGCGTACTTGTTTTAAAGATCATGAATCTCGGGATTCTCCCATCCATCACATCACCACTATGGCCAGACAGAATCCTCATCTGCAGCAATTCCACATGGCTTAAAACGAAACACCTTGTTACTAGGCAAGCAGGTGAAATGCTGCCCTCCATCGCTCACAGGTCTGTGTCTGCGTTATCTCTTTCTTGAGCACCGCTTGAGTTTTCCCTTCAGGACACCAGCAACCACCCTCTCCGTCTTGCTGGGACAATTTCAGTAGGATTGCTCCCTCTGGCCGTGAGCTGCCTAAATTCACAGACTGACCTATACATTAAAGCCCCTGAAATGCAGCACTTAAGAAGCCAGCACATGTCCAGCTTAGAGCACAAAATTGCCAGCTCCCCGTGCCCCAAGTAAGTGGCTTGGGAGGGAAAAAGCACAGAGGAACAAGGACACCGAGCCTTTAAGTTCTGCCATTGAAACACAAAAAGCGAGCAGGTAAAACTGCCCTTGCCTATAACGAGAATTGTAGGCATAACTGTGCGGTGAACATGCGTGATGATGAACAGGACAACACGTGAAGACAAAAATCCATGGCGCATTCGAGACCCCAAAAGACTCCTGGGCTTGGATACTGCCCGGATTTCAATGTAACATTATCCTTGAGCCTTGATTTAGTGCAACAGGTGAAAGTGCAAGGCCCTGAGGTGCAAGGCACTCTTCTCTCTGACCAACCTTGTTGGAACGCTAAGATGACAAAACACAAGAAATAATAACCAGTGTCAAACAGCAACCTCCCGGGAGAAGGCATGGCCCCTTTCTTGGAAGTTTACAGGTGCTGCTTCAATGCCCAAAGGCATGCAGGGGACAGCTTTCCATCGTACAGGCATCACTGAATTCCCCAGAGCGATTTACTTTTTGTTTAAAGATCCAGCTTTCCGTTGGCTCTAACTCTGCAGCGGGCCCTGCTTGGCCCGGGGGCTGCGCCAGAGGCCCCCTCCTGCCCAGACGCTCCCTCGATGCTGCTTGCCCGCGCCCCCTTTGGGAAGAACTCCGCCTCCAGAAGCGCCCAGACCAGGCGGTCTGGGGGAGGCTGAAACACGACTAAAGAGCAGCCGGCGGCGGAGCTGGAGAAGAAAAGAGGTACCTTTCAATAGCTGCCGCTCGGGGCTGACCAGGAGCGCTTCCCCTCAGAAGGAGCCGACGCCGAACGGGGTGGATTCCGCGGCGGCGCGGCTGGTCAGCCCCCGAGGTGCAGCCCCGGAGGAGGACGAGCGCAGGCTGTCGGGCAGCCCCGAACAGCGACGCCGGCCACAGCCTCTGTGCTGGCGTTCGACCGCCGGCGGGAGCCTCCCGTCCCGGCAGGAGCCGGCCCTTCCCGAGCGCCCTGCGACGGGGCGAAGCCTGCAAAGCGGGGAGGGCCGCCCGCCCGGCGGGGCAGGGCCTGCCGCCCAGCAGCAGCGCTTGCGGGACGGGAGGGGAAAGGGTCGCTCCCAGCGGGCGCTTGGCAGCCTTTGGGCTCCGGCAGGGGCGAGGGCGGCGGGCAGCGGCACTCACGGCTCGCCGGGACCGACGGGGGCTGCCGCCGCCTGCGGGGGTCGGGCGGGTCTGGCCCGCGGCAGCCCGGCGTCTCCGGGACAACGCGCGAGCTGTTGTTGTGTTGTTGTGACGTTGCCGCCGGCGGCGGGCGGCCGTTGGCGCCGTCCCCCCTCGGGCGGCTTTCCCGCCGCTGCCCGTGCGCCAGCCCGTGGGAGGGCAGGGACGTGTCCCCCGGCGCCGGGGCCTGCGGAGCGGCGTGGGCTTGTCCCGCCGAAAGCCGCGGCTGGCGTGGGGAGCCGAGACGGGGACACGGCTTGGCAGCATGGCAGGGACTGGAAGGGACCTGCGGAGGTCACCGAGTCCAACCCCCTGCCGAAGTTGTGCCCCTTGCCCCTTGTCCTGTCGCTGGGCACCACTGAAAAGAGCCTGGCCCCATCCTCTTGACACCTGCCCTTGAGATGTCTGGAAGCGTTGACGCGGCCCCCTCTCGGCCTTCTCTTCTCCGGGCTAAACAGCCCCAGGTTGCTCAGCCTTGCCTCGCAGGAGAGATGCTCCGGTCCCCTCATCATCTCTGTAGCCCTCCGCTGGACTTTCTCCAGCAGTTGCCAGTTTTTCTTCAACTGAGGGGCCCACAACCGGACCCAGGACTCCAGCTGTGGCCTCACCAGAGCAGAGTAGAGGGGGAGGGTAACTTGCGGTGCCACACCACAGTGCTGACTCTTACGTGGGACACGAGCGTGCTTCTTTCCTAGGGCTGTCAAGGAATGCGATTAAACATGGCTCTGAGAACCGAGAAATAGAGGTACGATACCGGTGGCCCTTAGCACGGGTGTCTGTGCCACTGAGCAGAAGGGAGAGAGGTCGTCTGCAGCACAGTAACACTGCGGGCCTTAAGCTGTCTCCTGGGTAGCGTTGCATTGCTCTGACTGAAGTGAAGCCGGCGCTTTTCCAGAAGTGCCAGCTGAGTGACTGGCTGAGTGGCAAGATCCTTCTTCAGCGTTTGGTGGGACCAAGAGGCTGCGTTTCTTGGTATCCTCCTGCAGGAAGCGATGTACTAAGATTAGACAGGCGAGCTGCCCCAGCTACTCAGAAACCCACGAGAGACTCCAGGGTATAACTAGAGCGAGGCAAGCACCCGCTGAAGAGGCGGTTAGGTCCAGGAATGGCACTGCCTCTCCAGCTGACAGGGCCGTTTGTGCCAAAGGCTTACGCTGCAGCCAGCCACGCTGCCCTGTCCAGAAGGCCACGACCCCAGCGCTCTCCTAGACTGCAGCTTTGATGCAGAAAAGCCCCAGCCCAGAACAGCTCATCTAAATGTGACTGAGGAGCCCCCCTCTGCCCTCCCAAACAGTTTTGCACCTTGTGCCAGGGCTGGGGGTGTGGGACACGGCTCAGCTCACAACCAGGCTGTAGGTTTAGGATTAGGGTTCCTACGGCTTCACGCTCCTCCTGTAAGGACATCATCCCTGGTTTCCTATTCGAAACGAGGGTTTCTTTCCCTAATTCTTTACCGGTAGTCATATTGGTATATGTGGCTGCATTCTCACACAAAATGACGCAAAGCCCAGAGCGATGCAGTGTCGCATGGATCTCCAGGCAGCCCCTTTTGCTCTAGTCTCCACCCATATCCCTTGTCTCCCACCTCGGATGTGCAGTGAGAGGGGCCACGCACAGTGGATGAGTCCCGGTGACTGAGACACATTGACGGTTTTCTTTAAGGGCTCTGGGGGCCTTGTTATGTTGTGGGGCCCATTCCCAGATTGCGTTTTTCTTCAGTAAGTCATGGAGTGGTCAGGCTATTCTACTAAATCCTGGCATATGTGCCCTCCAAGATCCTAAAGAGCCTAGCCCGGCACACAACTCCTTTCTTATTCCGGGACAGGGGGAACCATTGGATTTCTGGTAGCCCCTCGTCTGGGGCTGTTTTTCTCCTGCCTACCCACCTGACTCCCCAAAAGATGAATTCGTGACTGGGCCCTTGTTTGTGTGCCTCTGGTGTCTCTGGCCCTGCTGATGGGTGGTGCGTTGTAGCCAGTGTCTGTAGCCGGTCTCCAGGTTCTGCGAAGGGGCCACCTCTTCAGACATGAGGGATGCGCTGCCTCACAGTGACCTCTTGTGGAAATTTTACCATTTGCAGGTCTTTAGCTGGCGTAGCATGAGCTCCACGGACGGTGGGACCATGGTGTAGGCCTTGCGATAGGGCAGTAGCTGTCTGCTGGAGGCCCTGCCAGATGAATGCAAACCTCATCCGATCTGCCTCCGGGGCTGGGGTCAGCAAAACCACCTCTTTCACCGCGACAGCTGCCATGCAGCACTAAGAGGCTTGACTGTATCAGCTATAGCGGGCCCAGCCGCAGTGAGCGGTTTGGCAGCAGCGGTCAGGCCGCCGCAATCTGCTGTTAGTTGCCACTTGCCATTAGGCTTCTTTTGGGGCCATACAGGAGACTTGTAGGGGATGAGACTTGCCGATGTTTCCTTGTCCTTTTGCCTGTTTCGTCCATTCGGTAAGAGGATGGGTGGCGTCAGGCAGGAACTTGCAATGTGGAGAGCTGAGGAGCTTGCTGTGCGCCAAGGCGGGATCTCTTTGTAACAGGCTAACAGGGGTGCATCAATATGAGGCAAAGTGTGTGGTAAAGACGGGGGGGGGGGGGGGGGGGGGGCGTCCTCGTTTCCTGTTTTCCCCCTGGGTGCAGCCACAACTGACGCGTCAGTAAATCCGTACCTAAAAGGCACCTTAGGTCGGGAGGACCTAAGGTAAGGTCGGGGGGACTGCTGGGCCGTTAGACAGAATTAATGTAGCCCGGGCCAGGGGGTGGGCAGAGACTTGCCCGTGGATGCCTACAGTTGAAAGTACTTGTTTGCTAAGTGGAGGCTGCCCTTGGTAAGTGCCCTTATCCACCATCTGCATTTGGGCTCCTCTGTCGATGGGGTCATTAACTGCCACCATCAGCTCGGGACTTGAATCCGCTTGGGCTGCCACAGGATCAAGCCCCCACCTCGGTTTTCAGCATACCAAACATTGCAAGAGGCTGCCCAGGGAGGTGCTGGAGTCACCGTGTGTGGAGGTGGAGGTGTTCAAAAAAGGTGTCGATACGGCTCTTGGCGACATGGTTCAGTGGGCATGGTGGTGTTAAGTCAACGGTTGGACTAGGTGATCTGAGAGGTCCCTTCCAACCTAATGATTCTGTGATTCTGTGGTATTCATGGTCTGGGGTCAGTGCTGATAGATGTGGATATCCCAGAGCTGAAACCACTAAAATCCTCTGCCTTAGTCATTACTTGCTTAAGTCGGACTGTGTCACCACCATCCCTGGGTACGGATCCCAGGGGACTATCCCAAAGAGTCAGCAGGTGTTGTCGGCGCATTTAACTGACAACGGGATTGCTCTTTATCTAAACACCTTTTCCATAACCACTTGTGCTCAGCGGTGGCTGCGGGTGCTCCTCTGTTTCCCCGTTTTGCTTTCTTCTTTTTGCATAGAGACAGACTAGCTCTTTTCCATTACGTTTACTTTAGCCACGGTTCTCCTCTGGTTTGGATCATTTCTGGGAGAGACTGGTGTATCTGCTAACATACGCTGGAGGACCTCTTGGAAGGTATTACCACTTCAGCCCGGCTAAGGCTAACGGTTCCGGTGCTCCCTCTGCTTCCTTTCCGTCACACTGCGGGTGTCCCCTCTATCCCCCCAGGAAGCAGGAGAGCCTCAGCTGCCCGGCTGCTGCCAGACTTGCTGCCCAAGGCTTTTTGGGATAAGCTGGCATATTGCTGCCCTCCAGCTCGGAAGTCTGGTCTACACCTTTCCACCTCTCCCTGCGGACTGGTGAGAAAGCAGTTGAGCCTCCTTTTGGCTGCAGGGCAAGCAGTGAGCTTGCAGAAGACAGCACTAGATGGTGCAGTTCCACCAGTGCAGCCACCCAGGTGTCCTGGCTGGCCGGGCGGCAGCCCTTCACAGGGGCAGGCGCTGCACCCCGCAAAGAGCGTTTCTGTCACAGCATTCCTCTCCCCAGGGGCTGCCCAGGACGGCCAAAGGGGGCAGAAAGGACTCGCGCAGCCCCTGCCTTGCAGCAGGCTTGCCCCAGGGAGCAGAGCCCTGGGCACGCTGGGCTGCAGAGCACTCCAAAGCACAAAGTCGCGACGCTTGCAGC
The DNA here is from genome assembly GCF_034619465.1 of Leptosomus discolor. Classification (NCBI taxonomy): domain Eukaryota; kingdom Metazoa; phylum Chordata; class Aves; order Leptosomiformes; family Leptosomidae; genus Leptosomus; species Leptosomus discolor. The sequence continues at coordinate 56,146,120 of NC_141392.1, read as the reverse complement.
GGCAGGGACACAAGGGGGGACCTTTCTGCGTCTTCCCTGATGAGAAAAAAATCTCCTTACGCTGTCGCACCTGCCACGCAGGGCTGGCCAGGACCAGGTTGGGGCCTTGGTGTCACTCGACCGTTCAGAAGGCAGGAGATGACACTTTCACTGCCACTGGCCTGCCCTTGTCCTCAGCATCTGAGCGAGGACACTCTGTGCTGTGGGAGGGCCTTGGATGAGTAGCTGTCTTTCCCACTGTGGGCACTGTCGGGTAGTTATAGATAGACAGGTAGACAGAGAGAGAGAGGGATAGGAATGTAGATGGGAATAGGTGTTCCGAAGGGTGAGAGAGAGCCAGACAGCTTCCTAAACTCCAGAATGCATCACTGCTCTTGAAGCTTCTGCCACTGTGGAGAAAGGGCAGCCTTGCTCTGGCTCTGAGCATCCAGTTCGTGCAGGAAGAGACGTTGGAGGCAGAAGGTGGTGTTGGAGAGCAACAAAGAAGAAGAGGGTCCTCAGTGGGCAGCCCCTCGGATGCCCAGGCATGACAGGTCCGCCTGGCCCTGAGTGAGGAGAACAGGACGGGAAGGGGAAACGAGCCTCGAGGGGGTCTTTTGTGTCCTCCATGCGCTGCTGCCAGGAGAGAGCCGTGAGCTGGCGCGCAGGTGGCAGAGAAACTTCAGCGGGGCAGAAACCCCGGCACTTCCCTGTGTCGCGGGTACGCCAGGCAAGGGCATGGCCAAGGGCAGCTGAGTGCTTGGGCTTCAGTGCGGCACCTGCAGGTCCCTGTCCCCAGGCCCTTTTCCCCAGGCCCAGGGAGCAGAGGGAGCCTGAGCATGTCCTGCCAATGGGACATGAACATATGCGCGCACACACAGAGAGAGCACACAGCTGTCCAGCTGCTCCTCCAGCCTGGAGCGCCGCCTTCCAAGGAAGAGCTGAGCGACGTCAGTTCTCCAAGCATCAGCACTACTACTCCCCCTATTTAATCTTCTCTGCCTAAAAACCAGAGCATCTTCTCCCTGTAGGGAAACTCTGTTCCCATGGTTTGGTTACATTTTGAGTTCACGACAGAATCAAAAAGAGGTGTAGATTTTTCGTTCGAATATTTCGACAGGATGACCACAGCACTGCTCAGTCACCAGTCTGTTTTAAGCTCTTCTGCCCTGAAGAATCACTAATATTTTGGTCCAGCTCATTTAAACTGCAAACACAGCCTTCTAAACTTTGGCCTGTGTCCTGTGTCTAGAACAGGAGCCGGTTAGATGGTTTTGGTGTCTCCCTCTCTGTTACTCAAGAAAGCAGGTAATGAGGGGGAAAACAAAGCTACAGTCAACTTCACACTTCCCAGATGATAATCAGTTGTCCAGAGACTTTCCTATTTCTTGCTTTTAGCCAGATTTATAAACTCTTACCCCCCTTTCCTCTTGCAGAAAGGGAAAGCACTGGCTTCACAGCATCTTTGGTTCATTGCTAAGTCTTCCTTTGAAGAGACGAACTTATGTCTGAAGTGAAGATACTCTGGCTTCAAGTGTTCCTATGGATCTATGAACATTTTCATTAAAAAGGACTACATCATAGAGATGCATTGAGCCTATAAAGCCTTTACCTGCTGCAGGCAAGTATTTATCAGTGGCCTCTCTTTGTTATGCAGCTAGTTTTCTCTCCACGATGTACAGAGGGAACTCACTTCATTTGGGGTTGTTGTTGGGTTTGGTTTGGTTTGGTTTGGTTTTGTGTGGGGTTTTGGGGAGCTGGGTGTGTTTTTTTAACGATGGGGGTTTGCAGTGAGTGGTTCAGAACTTTTCGGCCTGGAGGAGCAGCCCGTGGTCACAGCACGGAACAGCATATTGGGTTAAAATGCAGCTGGCTTGAGGACAGAGAGAATGAAAGCCCAGTACCTACAAGGTAAGCTCCATCGCCAGTGCAGTGTATTTCTGGCGACAGGACACAAGGGAGAGAAGAAACAAGTTCCCACCTTTCCTCTTCTGTTTCCCACTCGTCTGTGCAGAGCGGGATCTGCAGCCCCCAGGAAGCTCTCACTCTTTGCTTGCCGTCCTGCTTCCCCTGGCTGCTCTGGGCGAGCCGTTTGACTTTCTCATGTTGCCACAAACTGGTCACAAGTTAATGTTCCATAAAAGCACTCCCTTTTTTTCAACTCATTTCACTCTGACACGCTCTGAAAGCAAGAAGAGGGAAAGGCATCGTGCAGTGCTTCGACATCCCTGCATTTGCTGTGACCACTGCAGGGAAGTATTTGCAGATACCGGATGTAGCAACTTACCTGGGATAGGAAGGCAAACGTGTAGCTCTACAAAATGAGTTCACGTGTGCGCCTACGCAAGTCTTTTGAGATACAAATGCTGCTAAACACGCTTAGCCAGAGAACACAAGATGGCTGGAAAAAAGTAATGTCTGAAGTCCTCGCTCTGTGAACATAAACCACAAGCAGCTCCGGATTTTTGGAGCCATGAGGAATAAACCCCAGCTAAGCAGAAGTGGGGGATCCTAGAAGATAACCAGGGATGCACCTAAGGTCCTCAATCTACTACTCTCTGCCAGATTTTTTGTGGACATGGATGTTGTTGCCTTCTTGGGGGTTTTTATACTTCAGTTACACTGGCAAGGCATACGATTCACTCATTTTTCATTCTGGCTCACTCCATACTGTTATCTAGCTTGAATTTAATGGAGAGTTTTTTTCTTCCCAGTCTTCTGAAGCACCTTATTTTTATTACTTCTTCTGAAATATGCATATTTCCTAGAAATGTCCATCCTAATTGCAGTTTAATTCTGTAATTTGTTCCTTTAATTCACATCAAAAGCTGAATGTCAGTCAACCACCAAGGAATTGTCAGGAGCAAATCTAACTTCTGAAGATAAAACAACCGTCAGAAAATAACACCCCGTACACGTTAGAACAAATGTGTAGTCGCATTTTATTTAATCAATTAAAATCTACCTTAAAAACACAAGATCAGATTTGGTAACCCAGTACATTGGATTAGAGAAAGCTTCAAGCTTTGAAGCGCAAGCCAGAAGTCACAGTCTCAAGTGAGAGTTTCAGAGGCCAAAGCAATATGCTGGAACAAAGTGGTATCTTCAGGCGGAGGCATGCTCCTTGCACCACTAGCGTGGTTTCGGGTGCACTGTCAGTTACTAGCGTGGTTTCGGGTTTCTTAGCTGTCAGTGACAAGAAGCTTTTGTATTTGTTTTATAGTTGAGTTTGTTGCATCGCTTACCTAGGCCCTGGATTAATGGAGAAAACAGGCAAGCTAAAGCACTCGCCTGTCCACTTACTACCAACAGACAATTTACATTGTGGTCAAGCTAGCTTTATTTAAATGAGGTTCAGACAAGAATTAACTTTACGTATTATTAACAGCTTCGGAGCTACTAACATAAGAATCAGGATTACACAGGTCATGCTGTTGTTATTTCGTTTTACCTGCTGCAGTTACTGCAATATGGCTTAATGTACATTTGTACAAATTCGGCCAAGTTTGCACTTGTGAGGTGTTACTAAGAGCACTATTAACTTGCAAGCCAACTTAAACCTGTGGAAACCAACCGAGGTTGTTGGAATTGCCCAAAGCTCGGGGGGAAGGCTGCGGCTGACGGTGGACAGAGATAGACTGGATTGTTTGACACCACGCTGCTCGGCTTTAAATATTTGTAGAATTCGCTCTGAGGTAAGGAAAAATCTTTGGATGCTTCCACGCAAGGCAGCACCAGGTGGTGCGATCACACCAGTGCAATCAGTCACACTGCTTGCTGGAGGTGCAGCCTCCAGGAGAGGCAAGCACCTGCCATAACAAGAGCATTTGTACGCTAGGAGTTGGTTTCAAAATAAATTACTATACAGGTAGGATAGCAAGCTGTTCTTCAACTCGATGGGCATCGGTTTCACAAAGTGCCATCTGGAACCTTCACTTCAGAAATCAGAGCTGAAAGTACGGACTGGTACCCCGTGTTTGATTTTAATGTAAACGAGAAGAGAGAGGACCAACTCCTGTTGGGGACAGACATCCCAGGGCTCTCGCTCTTGGGACTTCTTTCCATCTCTCCATCCCCCTGCTCATTCTGGTCTACAGCTGTTGTCAGTCCAACCCACCTTACGTGAAGGTTTTGAGGAGCTCAGCACCCCTAAGGTCTCATCAGCTTATTGCAATCCAAGGTAGAATTCACCACCAAGCCCTCACCCTCCTTCCTACTCCCCCTTCAGTGAAGAGAGGCAATTGATAGGAGCGGGGAGGATGCCAGGAAAGAAATGCTGGGGTGGAAAGAGGCTCAGGCAGGGGCTGGGAAAGGAGGAAGCTTGTGCGCGGGAAGGGTGTTAGATGGCGTAGGTGTGGGGAAAGGCTGGGGGTCGGGTGGGGCAGGGACCAGAAAGGAGCAGACTCTGGAATGAGAGCGGGGCGAGCTGAGGGTTGCGGTACCACTGGCGTTCCTACAGGAGCAAGACAACGGGGAAGCGTCAGTGTGGAGGGTTCTCAGGAACCGGGCAGGCCTGCGAGTGGAAGTGACTGGCAGACCTGACACAGGTCAGGGCTCTCCTTTTGTCCTTAGCATTATCATAGTTCCACATTAAAATCAGAGTGGGGGTTAGGATATACACATAAATATTCAAAGCAAGACAGCCAAGTTTTTGAGAGCTTTTACAAGGGGAAAATCCTGGAACAATAAATAGGAAACTACACATTATCAACTTCCGCTCCAATGCTATCCATTTCCTCTCCAGGCTACTCTACAAACTCATTTCAGGGTACGCCTAAATAGTACAGAAGTATCATAGCTTTATATTAAAATCAGAACTGGGTTTAAGACATACATATAAATATTCAACACATAACAGTCCAGTCCTGAGACCTGAAGTCTGGAACAACAAAAGAAGGGTATTCTCAATCTCCTTTCAAGCTACACTCTGGAAGGAATTTCTGACTAAATCAGGCCCGCACAAAACCAACGGAAGGATGGATAGAGATACCTGAATGGGACCGAAATGCAGCAATCTTGAGCATCTTGCTCAAGGATTTGTGCGTGATCCAGTTCCTGCAGTTTGCTAACGGCACGTCTGCTACTTGGCCAGAAGTCTCGTGCGTTCTCGTCAGTCAGCCCTCCTCTTCCCCCTGACACACAAGACGAGCGGCATCTACAGCCACTCGTAGGTCAAATCAAGGCAGCTACGGAAGATGGGAGGGGGGTAAGGGAGACTGCAGAAAGAAGGGAGGGAGATTCAGCGATGAGTGAAGGCATTCAAGGAGATGGGACAGACAGGACACGCATTCAGTGACGGGACGGTAATAACCGTGGCACAAAATTTCAGTGGTCTGTCCATTCACTCCGTCGGGCATCTCCAGTCTAAATGGTCTATTTTGGGCAGAGGCAAATGACCTTTGAATGGAACACATGGGTGGATATAGCCAACATTAAAGGCATTGTTTTTTTAATAAAAATGACAAAAAAGGTGAGGTCTTCAGAAGAGCAGATGTTAACATCCAAGAACAAAGGGTAGTGAATAAAGCTCCTGGTTCTCTTGCAGGATTGTCAGCTGTTCTCTAGGACTGGCATCTCTCAAATGCCCCATGGATGCTTAGCACATCTGAAAGAAAAGACCACAGTAAATAAAAAAGCTTTATTAATGACAACTTACTCTCTCAAGAATATCTTCTTTTCCCAAGCAGTTCTCAAGGACAGACAGAAAGGCCTCGTGCCTTAGTCAAGCAATACAGTAAATATCTTAAGGAGAGACTGTACCTTCCTGAGTCAGATTTCCATGAAATGCAAAGAGCTTTGGTACATGAGGCACTCCACTTTTACCATGGAAGGCAACACTCACATCCTTTAGGATATTAAAAAGAGCTTCCTTAGAGAGGAAGCGTTTTTTGTGGATTAAATCAAATACATTAAACAGGTATCGGATGAGCGCGTATCTAGGAAAACTAGAAACTACGTTTTCTGCCTCCCAGAAGTATCACACTAAACTACAAGCCAAGTCAAAGCCATTAAAGTGAGGGTAGCTGTACAGAAAAGAAACAAGGTGTTCAGTAGCCAGAGAGAGAGGCAGTAAAACAAGAAGACAAAAAAAAACCCAATCCCACAACATCAAAAAATATCTGTGGCCTGTTGGTTAACCTGGGGAGCAGCTGCCTTTCCTCAGAATAAGAAAAAATTACAGACACAACAGTTTGAGAGACTCCAAAACTGTTTTGGAAAAAGAAAGACATTGCTGAGTGAAAATGCTACTCACATTCAAGGCCTCAGGAGCCACTGAGTTCCGACTTTGTGGACTCCCTTCTTGGCAACTATCATCCTCCCATGTCTGTGTTTTCCCATCTTCCATGGGTGGGTCACGTTCTTCCTCACTTTCCCTGCGTGTTTGCTGACCTGTATGTTGGTCTGGGATTTCCATCATCGGCCCAACCTCTTTTCCCCTTAATTTTGGTGGGTAGATGTCTAGGGGGTCTTTGGTTGAATCTTCTGAAGTACTCAGTTCTAGTGTTGATTTCTGAAGCCTCGCACTCGCCCTCGAAACATCTTCAGGGCTAGTCACAATTGTTAAAGAATTCTGACTTGGTCCATCTTTCAGTATCTCTGAGGTCAACAGCACGTCTTTGGTTTTTTCTACAGCGGCATGAATTTCTGCAGACTCTGCTAAGGTAGAAGTTTTCACTGTTCCTGATTGCTGGAGCTCTTGTTCTTTACTCCGTACCTCTTCCTCTTTCACTGGAAGCTGAAGATCCACCTGCGCACTTCCCAGAAGTTCAGCTATATTTGTATCTGACGGGCTTTTCTCTATGGACTCAAGGCGCTGCTCTGACTCCAAGGCAGCTGACTCTTCTGTTTCTGCAAGTTTGTGAACAGCCGTCTGGATGGCGCTCAATACAATTTTTGTACTCTGGGACTCTATTGTCAAAGACTGAACAACATCCTTCTCAAATTCTGTGTAGGTGAGAGACAGACTGTCACTTGGAGGAATACCATTTTCTTCGGGTTGCCCTGTGCTCTGGGGCCTCTCTTGCCCCTCCGATATTCCATTCACAGAAGCAGGAGTTACTTGAGGCTCAGGTGCTTCTGCACTGCCAAGCTCTGCAGTCCCACAGCCTGAACAGGCAACAGTAGTAACCAGGACCTCACCAGAAGCCATTTGCCCTGGTGGGGTTGCCAAGGGCTCTACAGTTTCGACTGGCGTGTCTGCAGGCATTACAGTTTCTGCCATGACATGCTCTTCAATGCCTGCAGCCGCTACAGGCACAGGCACTTGCAGAGCCTCCAAGCTTTCCGCTTGTTGGAAGGCTGAGTCAGAGCCTTCCTCTTGCACAGCTAAAACCTCTTGCTGGACAGCAGTTGAACGTTCTTCACCTCTCATAGCTTCCCGTTTTCCAGATTCAAACGCTTCTTTGGCTCTGTCCGTCGATTGCTCATTTTTGTTCTCGTCTTTCTGAAAGCCTTGACAATTTGAAGATTCTACAAGTTCTTGTTCTTTTTCCACAGTCTCTTGTTCAAAGAAGTTGTTTCCTGCATCACATGTCGTACCACTAATGTCAGTGAGGACAGTGCTTCCATTTCCAGTGATATCCGAGCATGCTGATGCTAAACTAGATACAGTCTCCACTCCAGTCTCTGCGGGAGGCTCAGTGACGGCGGGATCACTCTCCAAGTGTGTTCCAGCTTCGAGCAGACCACCTTCCGTTTTGCCACCTTCGCTTTCATCCCTCTGGGAAGCAGTTTCCGTTGGTTTTGCTCTGCATTGTGCCTCTAGGATGGACACAGAATCTTTTGCTGGAATGTGCCTGCCAGCCCCATCCCTCACACTCTGCTCGGCATCTGCAGCTGCTTCTGAGCCAACTCTTTCTGATGGAAGGGCAGAAGCTTCTTCCTCATTCTGCAGTGGAACCTCAGTAACAGGGGCTTCTGTGCTCTTCACTCCAACGAGCACAGCATCGTCTTCCTCTTCCTCTCTCTGGGCAGGTGTGCTGCTAGGAACTCCTTTAGTGCAAGCTTGTTCGTCAAAGTCAGGAATTTCACCTTGTCTTTCAGATTGAACGGGGACCCCAGTGACAACTGCTTCTGTGCCCTCTGGTCCCACAGGGAGGGTTTTGCCTTCTCCTTCAAGCTGCACAGGCTCTTCAGCTGTAAGCCCCAAGGAAGTGGTTTCATCCCCTCTCTTGTCCTGCACCTGCAGAGAATTGCAACAGACCTGTCAAAAAGGGTACGAGCACGGAGTGACCAGGAATGTCCTGGGTGAAAAATCTTAGAAAGACGGAATGATTTGGGTTGGAAGGGACCTTAAAGATCACCTAGTTCCAAACCCCTGCTGTGGGCAGGGACATCTTCCATTAGAACAGGTTGCTCAAAGCCCCATCCAACCCGCCTGCGCATTTAAAGCTGGAGACAGCGGGGCCACTTCATTTCCTCCCTTTGCAGAGGTACCTCAGCTACAACCGTAGCTCTGCCGACAACTGAAGGGACCATCCGCTATGTCTGCTACCATATGGATCCCATCGGCACCTCAGGTGTTCACAGAGCACCTACAGTCACCTTGCGCTGTGCGGGAGCCCTACTGGCAGCTGTTCCGGCATCTTTGGATCCACGCACACCATCTCCCACTCCATCACTCTAGGGATCCCATCCACCTCGCTCTGCATGCAAGCCTCGGTGGCTGCTGCTTCTGGACATCCATGTGTGTGTGTGTGTCTCACTGGACACAAACTTTGGTCACGTCAGGCTGCACAAGGAACACCCTTGACAGCAATACTGCCACAAGCTGCTTCTAAATTTGGCATAATAGCTAACGCTTGCTGATTCTTCCTTTAGCAAATCAGCCTTTGTCTTATGTGTAATACTTACTGCAGTCTCTGCTTCTGGAACACACTCCTCCCTCGTCTCATCTGCTGTCAGCTCTGTTGCGGGCAGCTTCTCTTCTTCCGCAGGCTCCTGTTTTGCAGACGGCTCTTCCTTGGGTGTAACTGCTTGGGTGCTGTGAAAGTCTCTGGCCTGTGAGGAAGGTTCCTCTGCTGTCCTCTGCCCTTCACAGCTTTCTTCATGGTCTTCTACAGCTGCTTCTTCACGTGCCGGCCACTGCCTTTCATCTCTCAATACCTCTACGTTTTCACATCCTTCTGTGCTTCCTTTCATTGCAGCAGGCAGGTCACTTCTCCCTGAACCTTCCTGGAGAACACTCTCTTCAGCTCCGATTTCGCTCTGAATGCTCCCTGCACCTCCCTGGGGCTGGAGGCCATCCTCTTGGTGTGCTCCTTTTTCCAAGCACTGTTCCAGCAAAACACTTTCCTGGCCTACAACACTCCCATCTTTAGCATCATCTTTCACTTCTGACTCAATTCCTTGTACTCTTGCAAATAGAGTTGCACTCATGGTCCTTTCACTAACCAGCTCTTCTACCTCTGCTGACTTTACTCTCTCAGCAACTTCGTGAAGAACCTTTTGCATCTGTTTGTCTAATTCTTTCAAATTTTGTTCAGTGGCCTCTACTTCTTGGACAGGTGTCACTTCCTCTGTAGTATCTGGGGTTTCTAACAGCTGGGAAACAGCAGAAACCATCTCAGTCGTCTCCTCAGCAAGGGACACCTCCACTGGTTCTTCAGCGCAGGAAGCTTCTGCTGTCTCCTCCAGAGCTGTCACTGCCTCTGAGGTCAGCTCTAGCTCACTGGCTGTGCTGTCATCGCTGACCTCCTTTCTCGCCTCTGGCATTGCCTTTGCAGCTGACTCTGCTTCTTCCACAGTATCATCGGATTCCAGTGTTTTCTCAGTTTCCTTCTCTGCCTCTTCTTCTGCCTGCTCAATGCACTCTGTCAGAGCAGCAGATATCCAAGATGGTGACATTTCTTCAATACTGGTAACTGCCCTTTCCCCTTCCACAACAGTCACAGGAACTGCATGGACCAGCCCTTCCTGGCCTTGTTCCGTTCCTTGGATCTCCTCTAATTTTTCTGCTCCCTGTTGCTCTGAGGCTCGTTCTCTCATCGCCTCAGCAGCTTCTGCTTGTGGGGCTTCCATCTTCTCCTGCTCTGCTGCTTCGTATTCAGAGAAAGGAACAACAGCTGGAATATCTGAATCTTCTTCAGTCGTTTCTGCCAGGCCTTCTCTTGCTTCTTTAGGAGCAGTTGGTTCTGGCTTTCCATCTGACTTCTTCTTCCTACGCCCAGGCAGACGTTTCCAAAATGGAATGCACAAGTCACCTTCTCCAGGCTCATCATCTGAGGAGGAATGCTCCAGGCTAGAGCCCACACCAGAGTCGCCATTTCTCTCTTCCATTCTGGTTTGGGACCTCCTTCTTGGAGTAACTAACCTTTTAAATGATTTCCACATTGAAAGACTTTCACCTTTGGATGGGCTTCCAGCTTGTTCTGGGGAAGAATTCCCTTGTCCTTCATTGCTCTCTGGAGAACTGCTAAGAATTGCATCTGTGGCCGTTTCTTTGCTCTGTCCAGGCTCTTCTACATTGGGGCTTTCCTGACCAAGCTCACGGCCAATGTCTTCATCAGATGCTGCTGCTGCTGCTGCTTTCCTGGCTCTTTTCTTTGAAGAACCTACGCAGAGAAAAGCTCGCCGGGGCACAGAGCTGTCAACCTTTCCTTTGGGCACGGCTGTGGCTTTCTCTGGTTTCTGCTCCATCCCATTTTCTTTCATTTCTCCCCGATTTTCATCAACCACAGCGTTTTCCGTTGCAGACACTGCAATGCTCTTTGTCTTAGCACTTTCAGAAGCTCTTCTGGCACGTTTCTTGGGAGTCACCATCTTTTTAAACAATGCCCAGGGCTTAACACTGTCTCTTTTTCGCTCCACATCTGAAAATGCAGCATCTTCATTTTCACTGACCTGCACGCCATCCACAGGCTGTTCCAAAGAAGGAATTTCAATCGTCTCCTCAGGAGAAGAAGCAGAACTCTCCCCCTTTTGTTCCTCTGGGCTGTCTGGGGAACCTGGTAAGTGCTGAATTGGGTCACCCGGTCCCCCTAACTTAGATTCTTCTCTTTTGCCTTTATGCTTCTTTCCAGAGAGTGTTTTGACTCCAACAACAAGCGCCACTGACCTTGGGGATAGAGGTTTCTCTGTCACCTCACTTGCTTTCTCTCCTTCAGATTTTTCTTCCTTTTTGCCAAGATCTTCTGAGACGTCCACCAGTTCCCTTTCTCGATCGCCTTCTTCAGCTTTTTTCTCCTTCGCACTTCCTTTAACAACTGCTGCTGCCACATCCTCTTCTTCTCCCTGCTCATCATGCTTGATTAGCTCTTCCTTCTCACTTGCTTCAACGCCCATGGCTGCCACAGCCTTTTTTGACTCCTGCTTTTCACCTTCACTTTGCTCCTTCTCATACGCTTCAATAGTTACTGTTGTCACGTTCCTCTCCCCCTCTTGCTTCTCCAACTCGGATTGTTCCTCCCTTTCACCAGTTTCAGTGGCAAATGTTGCCCCCTCCTTTTCTTGCTCCTCTTCTTTCGTAGGAGACTGCAGTTCCTCTTCTTTAGGCTTCCTAAAGCTCTTCTTTTTTCTAAATCCTGTCCATCCCTGAGTGAAAAATTTCCTTAACGGCGATGCAGTGTCAGTGGCTAAGGCAGCTGACTGAGAACAAATCTCATGTGCTTCGGGTCTTTTAGGAGGTTCGTCTTCTGTTTTTTCATTGTTCACTGGGTCTTTGGTGGGGTCTGCTGCAGAGAGTCCATCCTCAGGCATCGCCGTTTCTTCTGAGCTGCCTTCCTTTTGATCGGCAGCTCCTTCAGGGACTTGTGTTTCCTTTTTTACAGTAAGCAGCTGAACGGGTTCCGACTTCCCCGTCTTTTCCTTCTTCACTGTGAATCTGAACCCAACAAATTTAAAAAACTTTTTAAACCCCAGATCATGAGACGGTGGCTCAGACACGTGGTCTTCTGCGTCTTCTTCCAAAGACGGCGACTCTGTAGCTGCACGAGCATCCTCTTTCTCAGCACCTGCAGTGTCCTTGGTGCTCGAGTCAGAGGAACTTGTCTCCATAGTTCCGGTGTCTTCCTTCAAAGGTACACTGGAATGGTCTCTTTGTCCAGCTGTGTAAATAACGACAAAAACCCCCAGTTACTTTCTGTCTCAATGTAATGTTGTGTTATACCTTTATATAAATAGATGCAAGTGGTTTTTTTTTTCGTTTTTATCAAACTTTCCTGAACATAACTTTTTCTGTTATCTGTGTGCCTCTTGTAGGTGCTAATATGAATTTTTTGGAAGGACTAGTTCTTGGTCTAAGATTACTATAATTCCTTTCCTTCCTCATATCGTTGTACGGGTCTTTCTAAAGTTTATTTGCAAAGGCACCTTTCAAGCTTATACTCTCTCATTCTCCTTCCTTCTTTTGCAGGGGTTTTTTGGTCTTTTGTTTTCTCTTCCTTTAAGGGAAACTTATATGAGAAAACAAATATTATTTCTATCCCATTTTTACTCAAAGAATATACAGAACAATATCTCCAATTCTTCCTGAAGCAAAGCTCAGTATCCTTTCCATGCAGAGAGGGGCCTCTGAGGGGGTGGAGCGGGGGGGAACAAACCACCAAATAAACCCAAACCCCAAAATCCTGTGCTGACCCAAAAGGATGACTGAGAAAGAAAAGCTGACGTTACAGCTCTGTCCCAAGAGAACAGGAAGATGTGAAAATGCCCACGGGAAATTTCCCGCGTTTCTGAAAACCGGTAACCCCCAAAGCACTGACATTACAGCGTACTTGTTTTAAAGATCATGAATCTCGGGATTCTCCCATCCATCACATCACCACTATGGCCAGACAGAATCCTCATCTGCAGCAATTCCACATGGCTTAAAACGAAACACCTTGTTACTAGGCAAGCAGGTGAAATGCTGCCCTCCATCGCTCACAGGTCTGTGTCTGCGTTATCTCTTTCTTGAGCACCGCTTGAGTTTTCCCTTCAGGACACCAGCAACCACCCTCTCCGTCTTGCTGGGACAATTTCAGTAGGATTGCTCCCTCTGGCCGTGAGCTGCCTAAGTTCACAGACTGACCTATACATTAAAGCCCCTGAAATGCAGCACTTAAGAAGCCAGCACATGTCCAGCTTAGAGCACAAAATTGCCAGCTCCCCGTGCCCCAAGTAAGTGGCTTGGGAGGGAAAAAGCACAGAGGAACAAGGACACCGAGCCTTTAAGTTCTGCCATTGAAACACAAAAAGCGAGCAGGTAAAACTGCCCTTGCCTATAACGAGAATTGTAGGCATAACTGTGCGGTGAACATGCGTGATGATGAACAGGACAACACGTGAAGACAAAAATCCATGGCGCATTCGAGACCCCAAAAGACTCCTGGGCTTGGATACTGCCCGGATTTCAATGTAACATTATCCTTGAGCCTTGATTTAGTGCAACAGGTGAAAGTGCAAGGCCCTGAGGTGCAAGGCACTCTTCTCTCTGACCAACCTTGTTGGAACGCTAAGATGACAAAACACAAGAAATAATAACCAGTGTCAAACAGCAACCTCCCGGGAGAAGGCATGGCCCCTTTCTTGGAAGTTTACAGGTGCTGCTTCAATGCCCAAAGGCATGCAGGGGACAGCTTTCCATCGTACAGGCATCACTGAATTCCCCAGAGCGATTTACTTTTTGTTTAAAGATCCAGCTTTCCGTTGGCTCTAACTCTGCAGCGGGCCCTGCTTGGCCCGGGGGCTGCGCCAGAGGCCCCCTCCTGCCCAGACGCTCCCTCGATGCTGCTTGCCCGCGCCCCCTTTGGGAAGAACTCCGCCTCCAGAAGCGCCCAGACCAGGCGGTCTGGGGGAGGCTGAAACACGACTAAAGAGCAGCCGGCGGCGGAGCTGGAGAAGAAAAGAGGTACCTTTCAATAGCTGCCGCTCGGGGCTGACCAGGAGCGCTTCCCCTCAGAAGGAGCCGACGCCGAACGGGGTGGATTCCGCGGCGGCGCGGCTGGTCAGCCCCCGAGGTGCAGCCCCGGAGGAGGACGAGCGCAGGCTGTCGGGCAGCCCCGAACAGCGACGCCGGCCACAGCCTCTGTGCTGGCGTTCGACCGCCGGCGGGAGCCTCCCGTCCCGGCAGGAGCCGGCCCTTCCCGAGCGCCCTGCGACGGGGCGAAGCCTGCAAAGCGGGGAGGGCCGCCCGCCCGGCGGGGCAGGGCCTGCCGCCCAGCAGCAGCGCTTGCGGGACGGGAGGGGAAAGGGTCGCTCCCAGCGGGCGCTTGGCAGCCTTTGGGCTCCGGCAGGGGCGAGGGCGGCGGGCAGCGGCACTCACGGCTCGCCGGGACCGACGGGGGCTGCCGCCGCCTGCGGGGGTCGGGCGGGTCTGGCCCGCGGCAGCCCGGCGTCTCCGGGACAACGCGCGAGCTGTTGTTGTGTTGTTGTGACGTTGCCGCCGGCGGCGGGCGGCCGTTGGCGCCGTCCCCCCTCGGGCGGCTTTCCCGCCGCTGCCCGTGCGCCAGCCCGTGGGAGGGCAGGGACGTGTCCCCCGGCGCCGGGGCCTGCGGAGCGGCGTGGGCTTGTCCCGCCGAAAGCCGCGGCTGGCGTGGGGAGCCGAGACGGGGACACGGCTTGGCAGCATGGCAGGGACTGGAAGGGACCTGCGGAGGTCACCGAGTCCAACCCCCTGCCGAAGTTGTGCCCCTTGCCCCTTGTCCTGTCGCTGGGCACCGCTGAAAAGAGCCTGGCCCCATCCTCTTGACACCTGCCCTTGAGATGTCTGGAAGCGTTGACGCGGCCCCCTCTCGGCCTTCTCTTCTCCGGGCTAAACAGCCCCAGGTTGCTCAGCCTTGCCTCGCAGGAGAGATGCTCCGGTCCCCTCATCATCTCTGTAGCCCTCCGCTGGACTTTCTCCAGCAGTTGCCAGTTTTTCTTCAACTGAGGGGCCCACAACCGGACCCAGGACTCCAGCTGTGGCCTCACCAGAGCAGAGTAGAGGGGGAGGGTAACTTGCGGTGCCACACCACAGTGCTGACTCTTACGTGGGACACGAGCGTGCTTCTTTCCTAGGGCTGTCAAGGAATGCGATTAAACATGGCTCTGAGAACCGAGAAATAGAGGTACGATACCGGTGGCCCTTAGCACGGGTGTCTGTGCCACTGAGCAGAAGGGAGAGAGGTCGTCTGCAGCACAGTAACAATGCGGGCCTTAAGCTGTCTCCTGGGTAGCGTTACATTGCTCTGACTGAAGTGAAGCCGGCGCTTTTCCAGAAGTGCCAGCTGAGTGACCGGCTGAGTGGCAAGATCCTTCTTCAGCGTTTGGTGGGACCAAGAGGCTGCGTTTCTTGGTATCCTCCTGCAGGAAGCGATGTACTAAGATTAGACAGGCGAGCTGCCCCAGCTACTCAGAAACCCACGAGAGACTCCAGGGTATAACTAGAGCGAGGCAAGCACCCGCTGAAGAGGCGGTTAGGTCCAGGAATGGCACTGCCTCTCCAGCTGACAGGGCCGTTTGTGCCAAAGGCTTACGCTGCAGCCAGCCACGCTGCCCTGTCCAGAAGGCCACGACCCCAGCGCTCTCCTAGACTGCAGCTTTGATGCAGAAAAGCCCCAGCCCAGAACAGCTCATCTAAATGTGACTGAGGAGCCCCCCTCTGCCCTCCCAAACAGTTTTGCACCTTGTGCCAGGGCTGGGGGTGTGGGACACGGCTCAGCTCACAACCAGGCTGTAGGTTTAGGATTAGGGTTCCTACGGCTTCACGCTCCTCCTGTAAGGACATCATCCCTGGTTTCCTATTCGAAACGAGGGTTTCTTTCCCTAATTCTTTACCGGTAGTCATATTGGTATATGTGGCTGCATTCTCACACAAAATGACGCAAAGCCCAGAGCGATGCAGTGTCGCATGGATCTCCAGGCAGCCCCTTTTGCTCTAGTCTCCACACATATCCCTTGTCTCCCACCTCGGACGTGCAGTGAGAGGGGCCACGCACAGTGGATGAGTCCCGGTGACTGAGACGCATTGACGGTTTTCTTTAAGGGCTCTGGGGGCCTTGTTATGTTGTGGGGCCCATTCCCAGATTGCGTTTTTCTTCAGTAAGTCATGGAGTGGTCAGGCTATTCTACTAAATCCTGGCATATGTGCCCTCCAAGATCCTAAAGAGCCTAGCCCGGCACACAACTCCTTTCTTATTCCGGGACAGGGGGAACCATTGGATTTCTGGTAGCCCCTCGTCTGGGGCTGTTTTTCTCCTGCCTACCCACCTGACTCCCCAAAAGATGAATTCGTGACTGGGCCCTTGTTTGTGTGCCTCTGGTGTCTCTGGCCCTGCTGATGGGTGGTGCGTTGTAGCCAGTGTCTGTAGCCGGTCTCCAGGTTCTGCGAAGGGGCCACCTCTTCAGACATGAGGGATGCGCTGCCTCACAGTGACCTCTTGTGGAAATTTTACCATTTGCAGGTCTTTAGCTGGCGTAGCATGAGCTCCACGGACGGTGGGACCATGGTGTAGGCCTTGCGATAGGGCAGTAGCTGTCTGCTGGAGGCCCTGCCAGATGAATGCAAACCTCATCCGATCTGCCTCCGGGGCTGGGGTCAGCAAAACCACCTCTTTCACCGCGACAGCTGCCATGCAGCACTAAGAGGCTTGACTGTATCAGCTATAGCGGGCCCAGCCGCAGTGAGCGGTTTGGCAGCAGCGGTCAGGCCGCCGCAATCTGCTGTTAGTTGCCACTTGCCATTAGGCTTCTTTTGGGGCCATACAGGAGACTTGTAGGGGATGAGACTTGCCGATGTTTCCTTGTCCTTTTGCCTGTTTCGTCCATTCGGTAAGAGGATGGGTGGCGTCAGGCAGGAACTTGCAATGTGGAGAGCTGAGGAGCTTGCTGTGCGCCAAGGCGGGATCTCTTTGTAACAGGCTAACAGGGGTGCATCAATATGAGGCAAAGTGTGTGGTAAAGACGGGGGGGGGGGGGGGGGGGGGCGTCCTCGTTTCCTGTTTTCCCCCTGGGTGCAGCCACAACTGACGCGTCAGTAAATCCGTACCTAAAAGGCACCTTAGGTCGGGAGGACCTAAGGTAAGGTCGGGGGGACTGCTGGGCCGTTAGACAGAATTAATGTAGCCCGGGCCAGGGGGTGGGCAGAGACTTGCCCGTGGATGCCTACAGTTGAAAGTACTTGTTTGCTAAGTGGAGGCTGCCCTTGGTAAGTGCCCTTATCCACCATCTGCATTTGGGCTCCTCTGTCGATGGGGTCATTAACTGCCACCATCAGCTCGGGACTTGAATCCGCTTGGGCTGCCACAGGATCAAGCCCCCACCTCGGTTTTCAGCATACCAAACATTGCAAGAGGCTGCCCAGGGAGGTGCTGGAGTCACCGTGTGTGGAGGTGGAGGTGTTCAAAAAAGGTGTCGATACGGCTCTTGGCGACATGGTTCAGTGGGCATGGTGGTGTTAGGTCAACGGTTGGACTAGGTGATCTGAGAGGTCCCTTCCAACCTAATGATTCTGTGATTCTGTGGTATTCATGGTCTGGGGTCAGTGCTGATAGATGTGGATATCCCAGAGCTGAAACCACTAAAATCCTCTGCCTTAGTCATTACTTGCTTAAGTCGGACTGTGTCACCACCATCCCTGGGTACGGATCCCAGGGGACTATCCCAAAGAGTCAGCAGGTGTTGTCGGCGCATTTAACTGACAACGGGATTGCTCTTTATCTAAACACCTTTTCCATAACCACTTGTGCTCAGCAGTGGCTGCGGGTGCTCCTCTGTTTCCCCGTTTTGCTTTCTTCTTTTTGCATAGTGACAGACTAGCTCTTTTCCATTACGTTTACTTTAGCCACGGTTCTCCTCTGGTTTGGATCATTTCTGGGAGAGACTGGTGTATCTGCTAACATACGCTGGAGGACCTCTTGGAAGGTATTACCACTTCAGCCCGGCTAAGGCTAACGGTTCCGGTGCTCCCTCTGCTTCCTTTCCGTCACACTGCGGGTGTCCCCTCTATCCCCCCAGGAAGCAGGAGAGCCTCAGCTGCCCGGCTGCTGCCAGACTTGCTGCCCAAGGCTTTTTGGGATAAGCTGGCATATTGCTGCCCTCCAGCTCGGAAGTCTGGTCTACACCTTTCCACCTCTCCCTGCGGACTGGTGAGAAAGCAGTTGAGCCTCCTTTTGGCTGCAGGGCAAGCAGTGAGCTTGCAGAAGACAGCACTAGATGGTGCAGTTCCACCAGTGCAGCCACCCAGGTGTCCTGGCTGGCCGGGCGGCAGCCCTTCACAGGGGCAGGCGCTGCACCCCGCAAAGAGCGTTTCTGTCACAGCATTCCTCTCCCCAGGGGCTGCCCAGGACGGCCAAAGGGGGCAGAAAGGACTCGCGCAGCCCCTGCCTTGCAGCAGGCTTGCCCCAGGGAGCAGAGCACTCCAAAGCACAAAGTCGCAGCGGCAGGGACACAAGGGGGGACCTTTCTGCGTCTTCCCTGATGAGAAAAAAATCTCCTTACGCTGTCGCACCTGCCACGCAGGGCTGGCCAGGACCAGGTTGGGGCCTTGGTGTCACTCGACCATTCAGAAGGCAGGAGACGACACTTTCACTGCCACTGGCCTGCCCTTGTCCTCAGCATCTGAGCGAGGACACTCTGTGCTGTGGGAGGGCCTTGGATGAGTAGCTGTCTTTCCCACTGTGGGCACTGTCGGGTAGTTATAGATAGACAGGTAGACAGAGAGAGAGATAGAGGGATAGGAATGTAGATGGGAATAGGTGTTCCGAAGGGTGAGAGAGAGCCAGACAGCTTCCTAAACTCCAGAATGCATCACTGCTCTTGAAGCTTCTGCCACTGTGGAGAAAGGGCAGCCTTGCTCTGGCTCTGAGCATCCAGTTCGTGCTGGAAGAGACGTTGGAGGCAGAAGGTGGTGTTGGAGAGCAACAAAGAAGAAGAGGGTCCTCAGTGGGCAGCCCCTCGGATGCCCAGGCATGACAGGTCCGCCTGGCCCTGAGTGAGGAGAACAGGACGGGAAGGGGAAACGAGCCTCGAGGGGGTCTTTTGTGTCCTCCATGCGCTGCTGCCAGGAGAGAGCCGTGAGCTGGCGCGCAGGTGGCAGAGAAACTTCAGCGGGGCAGAAACCCCGGCACTTCCCTGTGTCGCGGGTACGCCAGGCAAGGGCATGGCCAAGGGCAGCTGAGTGCTTGGGCTTCAGTGCGGCACCTGCAGGTCCCTGTCCCCAGGCCCTTTTCCCCAGGCCCAGGGAGCAGAGGGAGCCTGAGCATGTCCTGCCAATGGGACACGAACATATGCGCGCACACACAGAGAGAGCACACAGCTGTCCAGCTGCTCCTCCAGCCCGGAGCGCCGCCTTCCAAGGAAGAGCTGAGCGACGTCAGTTCTCCAAGCATCAGCACTACTACTCCCCCTATTTAATCTTCTCTGCCTAAAAACCAGAGCATCTTCTCCCTGTAGGGAAACTGTTCCCATGGTTTGGTTACATTTTGAGTTCACGACAGAATCAAAAAGAGGTGTAGATTTTTCATTCGAATATTTCGACAGGATGACCACAGCACTGCTCAGTCACCAGTCTGTTTTAAGCTCTTCTGCCCTGAAGAATCACTAATATTTTGGTCCAGCTCATTTAAACTGCAAACACAGCCTTCTAAACTTTGGCCTGTGTCCTGTGTCTAGAACAGGAGCCGGTTAGATGGTTTTGGTGTCTCCCTCTCTGTTACTCAAAAAAGCAGGTAATGAGGGGGAAAACAAAGCTACAGTCAACTTCACACTTCCCAGATGATAATCAGTTGTCCAGAGACTTTCCTATTTCTTGCTTTTAGCCAGATTTATAAACTCTTACCCCCCTTTCCTCTTGCAGAAAGGGAAAGCACTGGCTTCACAGCATCTTTGGTTCATTGCTAAGTCTTCCTTTGAAGAGACGAACTTATGTCTGAAGTGAAGATACTCTGGCTTCAAGTGTTCCTATGGATCTATGAACATTTTCATTAAAAAGGACTACATCATAGAGATGCATTGAGCCTATAAAGCCTTTACCTGCTGCAGGCAAGTATTTATCAGTGGCCTCTCTTTGTTATGCAGCTAGTTTTCTCTCCACGATGTACAGAGGGAACTCACTTCATTTGGGGTTGTTGTTGGGTTTGGTTTGGTTTGGTTTGGTTTTGTGTGGGGTTTTGGGGAGCTGGGTGTGTTTTTTTAACGATGGGGGTTTGCAGTGAGTGGTTCAGAACTTTTCGGCCTGGAGGAGCAGCCCGTGGTCACAGCACGGAACAGCATATTGGGTTAAAATGCAGCTGGCTTGAGGACAGAGAGAATGAAAGCCCAGTACCTACAAGGTAAGCTCCATCGCCAGCGCAGTGTATTTCTGGTGACAGGACACAAGGGAGAGAAGAAACAAGTTCCCACCTTTCCTCTTCTGTTTCCCACTCGTCTGTGCAGAGCGGGATCTGCAGCCCCCAGGAAGCACTCACTCTTTGCTTGCCGTCCTGCTTCTCCTGGCTGCTCTGGGCAAGCCGTTTGACTTTCTCATGTTGCCACAAACTGGTCACAAGTTAACGTTCCATAAAAGCACTCCCTTTTTTTCAACTCATTTCACTCTGACACGCTCTGAAAGCAAGAAGAGGGAAAGGCATCGTGCAGTGCTTCGACATCCCTGCATTTGCTGTGACCAGTGCAGGGAAGTATTTGCAGATACCGGATGTAGCAACTTACCTGGGATAGGAAGGCAAACGTGTAGCTCTACAAAATGAGTTCACGTGTGCGCCTACGCAAGTCTTTTGAGATACAAATGCTGCTAAACACGCTTAGCCAGAGAACACAAGATGGCTGGAAAAAAGTAATGTCTGAAGTCCTCGCTCTGTGAACATAAACCACAAGCAGCTCCGGATTTTTGGAGCCATGAGGAATAAACCCCAGCTAAGCAGAAGTGGGGGATCCTAGAAGATAACCAGGGATGCACCTAAGGTCCTCAATCTACTACTCTCTGCCAGATTTTTTGTGGACATGGATGTTGTTGCCTTCTTGGGGGTTTTTATACTTCAGTTACACTGGCAAGGCATACGATTCACTCATTTTTCATTCTGGCTCACTCCATACTGTTATCTAGCTTGAATTTAATGGAGAGTTTTTTTCTTCCCAGTCTTCTGAAGCACCTTATTTTTATTACTTCTTCTGAAATATGCATATTTCCTAGAAATGTCCATCCTAATTGCAGTTTAATTCTGTAATTTGTTCCTTTAATTCACATCAAAAGCTGAATGTCAGTCAACCACCAAGGAATTGTCAGGAGCAAATCTAACTTCTGAAGATAAAACAACCGTCAGAAAATAACACCCCGTACACGTTAGAACAAATGTGTAGTCGCATTTTATTTAATCAATTAAAATCTACCTTAAAAACACAAGATCAGATTTGGTAACCCAGTACATTGGATTAGAGAAAGCTTCAAGCTTTGAAGCGCAAGCCAGAAGTCACAGTCTCAAGTGAGAGTTTCAGAGGCCAAAGCAATATGCTGGAACAAAGTGGTATCTTCAGGCGGAGGCATGCTCCTTGCACCACTAGCGTGGTTTCGGGTGCACTGTCAGTTACTAGCGTGGTTTCGGGTTTCTTAGCTGTCAGTGACAAGAAGCTTTTGTATTTGTTTTATAGTTGAGTTTGTTGCATCGCTTACCTAGGCCCTGGATTAATGGAGAAAACAAGCAAGCTAAAGCACTCGCCTGTCCACTTACTACCAACAGACAATTTACATTGTGGTCAAGCTAGCTTTATTTAAATGAGGTTCAGACAAGAATTAACTTTACGTATTATTAACAGCTTCGGAGCTACTAACATAAGAATCAGGATTACACAGGTCATGCTGTTGTTATTTCGTTTTACCTGCTGCAGTTACTGCAATATGGCTTAATGTACATTTGTACAAATTCGGCCAAGTTTGCACTTGTGAGGTGTTACTAAGAGCACTATTAACTTGCAAGCCAACTTAAACCTGTGGAAACCAACCGAGGTTGTTGGAATTGCCCAAAGCTCAGGGGGAAGGCTGCGGCTGACGGTGGACAGAGATAGACTGGATTGTTTGACACCACGCTGCTCGGCTTTAAATATTTGTAGAATTCGCTCTGAGGTAAGGAAAAATCTTTGGATGCTTCCACGCAAGGCAGCACCAGGTGGTGCGATCACACCAGTGCAATCAGTCACACTGCTTGCTGGAGGTGCAGCCTCCAGGAGAGGCAAGCACCTGCCATAACAAGAGCATTTGTACGCTAGGAGTTGGTTTCAAAATAAATTACTATACAGGTAGGATAGCAAGCTGTTCTTCAACTCGATGGGCATCGGTTTCACAAAGTGCCATCTGGAACCTTCACTTCAGAAATCAGAGCTGAAAGTACGGACTGGTACCCCGTGTTTGATTTTAATGTAAACGAGAAGAGAGAGGACCAACTCCTGTTGGGGACAGACATCCCAGGGCTCTCGCTCTTGGGACTTCTTTCCATCTCTCCATCCCCCTGCTCATTCTGGTCTACAGCTGTTGTCAGTCCAACCCACCTTACGTGAAGGTTTTGAGGAGCTCAGCACCCCTAAGGTCTCATCAGCTTATTGCAATCCAAGGTAGAATTCACCACCAAGCCCTCACCCTCCTTCCTACTCCCCCTTCAGTGAAGAGAGGCAATTGATAGGAGCGGGGAGGATGCCAGGAAAGAAATGCTGGGGTGGAAAGAGGCTCAGGCAGGGGCTGGGAAAGGAGGAAGCTTGTGCGCGGGAAGGGTGTTAGATGGCGTAGGTGTGGGGAAAGGCTGGGGGTCGGGTGGGGCAGGGACCAGAAAGGAGCAGACTCTGGAATGAGAGCGGGGCGAGCTGAGGGTTGCGGTACCACTGGCGTTCCTACAGGAGCAAGACAACGGGGAAGCGTCAGTGTGGAGGGTTCTCAGGAACCGGGCAGGCCTGCGAGTGGAAGTGACTGGCAGACCTGACACAGGTCAGGGCTCTCCTTTTGTCCTTAGCATTATCATAGTTCCACATTAAAATCAGAGTGGGGGTTAGGATATACACATAAATATTCAAAGCAAGACAGCCAAGTTTTTGAGAGCTTTTACAAGGGGAAAATCCTGGAACAATAAATAGGAAACTACACATTATCAACTTCCGCTCCAATGCTATCCATTTCCTCTCCAGGCTACTCTACAAACTCATTTCAGGGTACGCCTAAATAGTACAGAAGTATCATAGCTTTATATTAAAATCAGAACTGGGTTTAAGACATACATATAAATATTCAACACATAACAGTCCAGTCCTGAGACCTGAAGTCTGGAACAACAAAAGAAGGGTATTCTCAATCTCCTTTCAAGCTACACTCTGGAAGGAATTTCTGACTAAATCAGGCCCGCACAAAACCAACGGAAGGATGGATAGAGATACCTGAATGGGACCGAAATGCAGCAATCTTGAGCATCTTGCTCAAGGATTTGTGCGTGATCCAGTTCCTGCAGTTTGCTAACGGCACGTCTGCTACTTGGCCAGAAGTCTCGTGCGTTCTCGTCAGTCAGCCCTCCTCTTCCCCCTGACACACAAGACGAGCGGCATCTACAGCCACTCGTAGGTCAAATCAAGGCAGCTACGGAAGATGGGAGGGGGGTAAGGGAGACTGCAGAAAGAAGGGAGGGAGATTCAGCGATGAGTGAAGGCATTCAAGGAGATGGGACAGACAGGACACGCATTCAGTGACGGGACGGTAATAACCGTGGCACAAAATTTCAGTGGTCTGTCCATTCACTCCGTCGGGCATCTCCAGTCTAAATGGTCTATTTTGGGCAGAGGCAAATGACCTTTGAATGGAACACATGGGTGGATATAGCCAACATTAAAGGCATTGTTTTTTTAATAAAAATGACAAAAAAGGTGAGGTCTTCAGAAGAGCAGATGTTAACATCCAAGAACAAAGGGTAGTGAATAAAGCTCCTGGTTCTCTTGCAGGATTGTCAGCTGTTCTCTAGGACTGGCATCTCTCAAATGCCCCATGGATGCTTAGCACATCTGAAAGAAAAGACCACAGTAAATAAAAAAGCTTTATTAATGACAACTTACTCTCTCAAGAATATCTTCTTTTCCCAAGCAGTTCTCAAGGACAGACAGAAAGGCCTCGTGCCTTAGTCAAGCAATACAGTAAATATCTTAAGGAGAGACTGTACCTTCCTGAGTCAGATTTCCATGAAATGCAAAGAGCTTTGGTACATGAGGCACTCCACTTTTACCATGGAAGGCAACACTCACATCCTTTAGGATATTAAAAAGAGCTTCCTTAGAGAGGAAGCGTTTTTTGTGGATTAAATCAAATACATTAAACAGGTATCGGATGAGCGCGTATCTAGGAAAACTAGAAACTACGTTTTCTGCCTCCCAGAAGTATCACACTAAACTACAAGCCAAGTCAAAGCCATTAAAGTGAGGGTAGCTGTACAGAAAAGAAACAAGGTGTTCAGTAGCCAGAGAGAGAGGCAGTAAAACAAGAAGACAAAAAAAAACCCAATCCCACAACATCAAAAAATATCTGTGGCCTGTTGGTTAACCTGGGGAGCAGCTGCCTTTCCTCAGAATAAGAAAAAATTACAGACACAACAGTTTGAGAGACTCCAAAACTGTTTTGGAAAAAGAAAGACATTGCTGAGTGAAAATGCTACTCACATTCAAGGCCTCAGGAGCCACTGAGTTCCGACTTTGTGGACTCCCTTCTTGGCAACTATCATCCTCCCATGTCTGTGTTTTCCCATCTTCCATGGGTGGGTCACGTTCTTCCTCACTTTCCCTGCGTGTTTGCTGACCTGTATGTTGGTCTGGGATTTCCATCATCGGCCCAACCTCTTTTCCCCTTAATTTTGGTGGGTAGATGTCTAGGGGGTCTTTGGTTGAATCTTCTGAAGTACTCAGTTCTAGTGTTGATTTCTGAAGCCTCGCACTCGCCCTCGAAACATCTTCAGGGCTAGTCACAATTGTTAAAGAATTCTGACTTGGTCCATCTTTCAGTATCTCTGAGGTCAACAGCACGTCTTTGGTTTTTTCTACAGCGGCATGAATTTCTGCAGACTCTGCTAAGGTAGAAGTTTTCACTGTTCCTGATTGCTGGAGCTCTTGTTCTTTACTCCGTACCTCTTCCTCTTTCACTGGAAGCTGAAGATCCACCTGCGCACTTCCCAGAAGTTCAGCTATATTTGTATCTGACGGGCTTTTCTCTATGGACTCAAGGCGCTGCTCTGACTCCAAGGCAGCTGACTCTTCTGTTTCTGCAAGTTTGTGAACAGCCGTCTGGATGGCGCTCAATACAATTTTTGTACTCTGGGACTCTATTGTCAAAGACTGAACAACATCCTTCTCAAATTCTGTGTAGGTGAGAGACAGACTGTCACTTGGAGGAATACCATTTTCTTCGGGTTGCCCTGTGCTCTGGGGCCTCTCTTGCCCCTCCGATATTCCATTCACAGAAGCAGGAGTTACTTGAGGCTCAGGTGCTTCTGCACTGCCAAGCTCTGCAGTCCCACAGCCTGAACAGGCAACAGTAGTAACCAGGACCTCACCAGAAGCCATTTGCCCTGGTGGGGTTGCCAAGGGCTCTACAGTTTCGACTGGCGTGTCTGCAGGCATTACAGTTTCTGCCATGACATGCTCTTCAATGCCTGCAGCCGCTACAGGCACAGGCACTTGCAGAGCCTCCAAGCTTTCCGCTTGTTGGAAGGCTGAGTCAGAGCCTTCTTCTTGCACAGCTAAAACCTCTTGCTGGACAGCAGTTGAACGTTCTTCACCTCTCATAGCTTCCCGTTTTCCAGATTCAAACGCTTCTTTGGCTCTGTCCGTCGATTGCTCATTTTTGTTCTCGTCTTTCTGAAAGCCTTGACAATTTGAAGATTCTACAAGTTCTTGTTCTTTTTCCACAGTCTCTTGTTCAAAGAAGTTGTTTCCTGCATCACATGTTGTACCACTAATGTCAGTGAGGACAGTGCTTCCATTTCCAGTGATATCCGGGCATGCTGATGCTAAACTAGATACAGTCTCCACTCCAGTCTCTGCGGGAGGCTCAGTGACGGCGGGATCACTCTCCAAGTGTGTTCCAGCTTCGAGCAGACCACCTTCCGTTTTGCCACCTTCGCTTTCATCCCTCTGGGAAGCAGTTTCCGTTGGTTTTGCTCTGCATTGTGCCTCTAGGATGGACACAGAATCTTTTGCTGGAATGTGCCTGCCAGCCCCATCCCTCACACTCTGCTCGGCATCTGCAGCTGCTTCTGAGCCAACTCTTTCTGATGGAAGGGCAGAAGCTTCTTCCTCATTCTGCAGTGGAACCTCAGTAACAGGGGCTTCTGTGCTCTTCACTCCAACGAGCACAGCATCGTCTTCCTCTTCCTCTCTCTGGGCAGGTGTGCTGCTAGGAACTCCTTTAGTGCAAGCTTGTTCGTCAAAGTCAGGAATTTCACCTTGTCTTTCAGATTGAACGGGGACCCCAGTGACAACTGCTTCTGTGCCCTCTGGTCCCACAGGGAGGGTTTTGCCTTCTCCTTCAAGCTGCACAGGCTCTTCAGCTGTAAGCCCCAAGGAAGTGGTTTCATCCTCTCTCTTGTCCTGCATCTGCAGAGAATTGCAACAGACCTGTCAAAAAGGGTACGAGCACGGAGTGACCAGGAATGTCCTGGGTGAAAAATCTTAGAAAGACGGAATGATTTGGGTTGGAAGGGACCTTAAAGATCACCTAGTTCCAAACCCCTGCCGTGGGCAGGGACATCTTCCATTAGAACAGGTTGCTCAAAGCCCCATCCAACCCGCCTGCGCATTTAAAGCTGGAGACAGCGGGGCCACTTCATTTCCTCCCTTTGCAGAGGTACCTCAGCTACAACCGTAGCTCTGCCGACAACTGAAGGGACCATCCGCTATGTCTGCTACCATATGGATCCCATCGGCACCTCAGGTGTTCACAGAGCACCTACAGTCACCTTGCGCTGTGCGGGAGCCCTACTGGCAGCTGTTCCGGCATCTTTGGATCCACGCACACCACCTCCCACTCCATCGCTCTAGGGATCCCATCCACCTCGCTCTGCATGCAAGCCTCGGTGGCTGCTGCTTCTGGACGTCCATGTGTGTGTGTGTGTCTCACTGGACACAAACTTTGGTCACGTCAGGCTGCACAAGGAACACCCTTGACAGCAATACTGCCACAAGCTGCTTCTAAATTGGGCATAATAGCTAACGCTTGCTGATTCTTCCTTTAGCAAATCAGCCTTTGTCTTATGTGTAATACTTACTGCAGTCTCTGCTTCTGGAACACACTCCTCCCTCGTCTCATCTGCTGTCAGCTCTGTTGCGGGCAGCTTCTCTTCTTCCGCAGGCTCCTGTTTTGCAGACGGCTCTTCCTTGGGTGTAACTGCTTGGGTGCTGTGAAAGTCTCTGGCCTGTGAGGAAGGTTCCTCTGCTGTCCTCTGCCCTTCCCAGCTTTCTTCATGGTCTTCTACAGCTGCTTCTTCACGTGCCGGCCACTGCCTTTCATCTCTCAATACCTCTACGTTTTCACATCCTTCTGTGCTTCCTTTCATTGCAGCAGGCAGGTCACTTCTCCCTGAACCTTCCTGGAGAACACTCTCTTCAGCTCCGTTTTCGCTCTGAATGCTCCCTGCACCTCCCTGGGGCTGGAGGCCATCCTCTTGGTGTGCTCCTTTTTCCAAGCACTGTTCCAGCAAAACACTTTCCTGGCCTACAACACTCCCATCTTTAGCATCATCTTTCACTTCTGACTCAATTCCTTGTACTCTTGCAAATAGAGTTGCACTCATGGTCCTTTCACTAACCAGCTCTTCTACCTCTGCTGACTTTACTCTCTCAGCAACTTCGTGAAGAACCTTTTGCGTCTGTTTGTCTAATTCTTTCAAATTTTGTTCAGTGGCCTCTACTTCTTGGACAGGTGTCACTTCCTCTGTAGTATCTGGGGTTTCTAACAGCTGGGAAACAGCAGAAACCATCTCAGTCGTCTCCTCAGCAAGGGACACCTCCACTGGTTCTTCAGCGCAGGAAGCTTCTGCTGTCTCCTCCAGAGCTGTCACTGCCTCTGAGGTCAGCTCTAGCTCACTGGCTGTGCTGTCATCGCTGACCTCCTTTCTCGCCTCTGGCATTGCCTTTGCAGCTGACTCTGCTTCTTCCACAGTATCATCGGATTCCAGTGTTTTCTCAGTTTCCTTCTCTGCCTCTTCTTCTGCCTGCTCAATGCACTCTGTCAGAGCAGCAGATATCCAAGATGGTGACCTTTCTTCAATACTGGTAACTGCCCTTTCCCCTTCCACAACGGTCACAGGAACTGCATGGACCAGCCCTTCCTGGCCTTGTTCCGTTCCTTGGATCTCCTCTAATTTTTCTGCTCCCCGTTGCTCTGAGGCTCGTTCTCTCGTCGCCTCAGCAGCTTCTGCTTGTTGGGCTTCCATCTTCTCCTCCTCTGCTGCTTCGTATTCAGATAAAGGAACAACAGCTGGAATATCTGAATCTTCTTCAGTCGTTTCTGCCAGGCCTTCTCTTGCTTCTTTAGGAGCAGTTGGTTCTGGCTTTCCATCTGACTTTTTCTTTCTGCGTCCAGGCATCAGTTTTCTAAATGGAACCCATGACTCATCTTTTCCAGGCTCACCATCTGATGTTGAATGCTCCAGGCTAGAGCCCACAACAGTCTCTTCAGTTCTCTCTTCCATTCTGGTTTTGGATCTCCTTCTTGGAGTAACTAACCTCTTAAATGATTCCCATGTTGAAATACCTTCACCTTCGGATGGGCTTCCAGCTTGTTCTGGGGAAGAATTCCCTTGTCCTTGATCACTCTCCTGAGAACTACTAAGAATTGCATCTGTGGCCGTTTCTTTGCTCTGTCCAGACTCTTCTAGTTTTTGGCTTTCTTGACCAAGCTTATGTTCAGTTTCTTCATCAGATGATGATGCTTTCCTGGCTCTTTTCTTTGAAGAACCTACACATATAAAAGCTTCCCAGGACACAGAGCTGTCAACCTTTCTTTTGGGCTCTTCTGTGGCTTTCTCTGGTTTCTGCTCCATCCCATTTTCTTTCATTTCTCCCCGATTTTCATCAACAACAGCATTTTCAGTTGCAGACACTGCAACACTCTTTGCCTTATCAATTTCTTCTTCTTTATCGCTTTCAGAAGGTCTTCTAACACGTTTCTTGGGAGTCACCATCTTTTTAAATGATGCCCAGGGTGTAACACTTTCTCTTTTTCGCTCCACATCTGAAAATGCAGCATCTTCATTTTCACTGACCTGCACGCCATCCACGGGCTTTTCCAAAGAAGGAATTTCATTCGTCTCCTCAGGAGAAGAAGCAGAACTCTCCCCCTTTTGTTCCTCTGGGCTGTCTGGGGAATCTGATAAGTGCTGAATTGTTTCACCCGGTTCCCCTAACTTAGATTCTTCTCTTTTGCCTTTATGCTTCTTTCCAGACAGTTTTTTTAATCCAGTACCTGTAAAGAGTTTCTTTAAAGGGCTGCCTTGTAGTTTATTTTTTTCTTGAGAAGATAGCAGTTCAGCCTCATTTGTGATACCTTCTGCAGGCCTCTTTCCCGCCACGTCTTCAGCACTTATTTCTGTGGTTATTTCATTGTCATTTATAGTATTAGTCCTAATTGTGCCAGTTTTTCCCTCTAGTCCTTCATCAGTGGGTTTGAGTGACCCTTGATCACCCTCTGTGTCAGCTGAAGATTCAGAAGTAGAAAAAGACTTCAGTGCAGTAGCAGTCAGACTTAGCGTTGTCTCATCTTCTTTCTCCTCTGTGGTTCTACCCGGAGATTCTCCTTGTGTGATGTTGTCTGCTGTGGGTGCCTTTTTCAATTCTGATTCCTCTGGCTTTTCATCAAGTATTTCCTTCTGCAGTGGAGCAGGTTTGCTTCCTTCTGATTTTTTAAGCTCTTCACTACAACTTTCAATTGCCAAAGATGCTGCTTCAAGTTTCTCTTCTGGGGGTATTTCAGTGCTATCATCCATTTCACACTTCTCCATTGACTGCAGGTTTTCTCCCATAGGGAGGACTGGCAAGGATGTCTTCAATTCTCCCTTCACACTGTCAGTGACAAGAGGCACCACTGACCTTGGGGATAGAGGTTTCTCTGTCACCTCACTTGCTTTCTCTCCTTCAGATTTTTCTTCCTTTTTGCCAAGATCTTCTGAGACGTCCACCAGTTCCCTTTCTCGATCGCCTTCTTCAGCTTTTTTCTCCTTCGCACTTCCTTTAACAACTGCTGCTGCCACATCCTCTTCTTCTCCCTGCTCATCATGCTTGATTAGCTCTTCCTTCTCACTTGCTTCAACGCCCATGGCTGCCACAGCCTTTTTTGACTCCTGCTTTTCACCTTCACTTTGCTCCTTCTCATACGCTTCAATAGTTACTGTTGTCACGTTCCTCTCCCCCTCTTGCTTCTCCAACTCGGATTGCTCCTCCCTTTCACCAGTTTCAGTGGCAAATGTTGCCCCCTCCTCTTCTTGCTCCTCTTCTTTCGTAGGAGACTGCAGTTCCTCTTCTTTAGGCTTCCTAAAGCTCTTCTTTTTTCTAAATCCTGTCCATCCCTGAGTGAAAAATTTCCTTAACGGCGATGCAGTGTCAGTGGCTAAGGCAGCTGACTGAGAACAAATCTCATTTGCTTCGGGTCTTTTAGGAGGTTCGTCTTCTGTTTTTTCATTGTTCACTGGGTCTTTGGTGGGGTCTGCTGCAGAGAGTCCATCCTCAGGCATCGCCGTTTCTTCTGAGCTGCCTTCCTTTTGATCGGCAGCTCCTTCAGGGACTTGTGTTTCCTTTTTTACAGTAAGCAGCTGAACGGGTTCCGACTTCCCCGTCTTTTCCTTCTTCACTGTGAATCTGAACCCAACAAATTTAAAAACCTTTTTAAACCCCAGATCATAAGACGGTGGCTCAGACATGTGGTCTTCTGCGTCTTCTTCCAAAGACGGCGACTCTGTAGCTGCACGAGCATCCTCTTTCTCAGCACCTGCAGTGTCCTTAGTGCTCGAGTCAGAGGAACTTGTCTCCATAGTTCCGGTGTCTTCCTTCAAAGGTACACTGGAATGGTCTCTTTGTCCAGCTGTGTAAATAACAACAAAAACCCCCAGTTACTTTCTGTCTCAATGTAATGTTGTGTTATACCTTTATATAAATAGATACAAGTTGGGTTTTTTTTTCATTTTTATCAAACTTTCCTGAACATACTTTTTCTGTTATCTGTGTGCCTCTTGTAGGTGCTACTATTTTTTTTTTGAAGGACTAGTTCTTGGTCTAAGATTACTATAATTCCTTTCCTTCCTCATATCGTTGTACGGGTCTTTCTAAAGTTTATTTGCAAAGGCACCTTTCAAGCTTATACTCTCTCATTCTCCTTCCTTCTTTTGCAGGGTTTTTTTGGTCTTTTGCTTTCTTTTCTTTTAAGGGAAACTTACACGAGGAAAAGAAATATTATTTCTATCCCATTTTTACTCAAAGAATATACAGAACAATATCTCCAATTATTCCTGAAGCAAAGCTCAGTATCCTTTCCATGCAGAGGAGTCTCTGAGGGGAAAAAAACAAACCAAACCAAAGCACAAACAAACAAACAAACAAAACCAAACCAAAAACCTGTGCTGACCCAAAAGGATGACAAGAAAGAAAAGCTCACATTACAGCTCTGTCCCAAGAGAACAGGAAGATGTGAAAATGCCCACGGGAAATTTCCCATGTTTCTGAAAACCAGTAACCCCCAAAGCACTGACATTACAGCGTACTTGTTTTAAAGATCATGAATCTTGGGATTCTCCCATACACCACATCACCACTATGGCCAGACAGAAACTTCATTTAGTTTTCATTTGATCCAGCTTTAAGGTGGATCTAACTCTGCAGCACGCCCTGCTTTGCACAAGGGCTGGACCCTGATCTCCAGAGGCCCCCTCCTGCCCAGATGCTTTCCCATTTCTGCTTGCCCATGCCCCCTTTGGGAAGAACTGCATCTCCATAAGCACACAGTCCACATGGTCTAGGTAAGGCTGAAACATAATTAAACCTACAAATATACTGGCTTGTAATAGCTCTGCAGAATGCAAATTATGTTTTCATTCACTACCAGCACCTTACTGGTTGTTGTTTTTCAGTGAACGTAGGCAAAGCTTTTTGGTTTTCCCTTCATCTAACAGTTTAAAATTATTTACTTCAATTGTGAACTCCTAATTCACTGAAAAGCCTGACCTCTGATAACACCGTAACACCCTGAACATTTTAAACCAGATATGTTCGAACTGAGTAACTTGTGAGGGAGCAGGGGAAGAAGAAATGGACATTCTTCTGAAGAAGCCAGGATTATTACTCCATTGCTAATATACCTCTTGCAAACACCAGAACACTCCACAAGCAAACGTAACTTGCTGTGAGAACACTTCAGGCCGTGGCAGGTTTGGCAAGAGAAATAAGGTTGTAAGCACAGCTAGAAGCAGCAATAAACACATTTGAAGTCACTTTTCATTTTAAGATAGTTACGAAAGGAAAACTGTTATGCTTATTCTATTAATATTTTTGGACTCTTACAAACCAAACATTATCTAGTTGTACGCCGAGACTGTACAAGGATAAAGCTAAGGAACTGCTTTTGTATCTGTGTTCATTTATTCCTAGGTCCAGAAATAAATTTTGTCATTTCTATCAAACTATATAATTTAACAGAAAGCTTATCATGGCTTAACTGGAATTCACAAAGTTAGAGGCATTTCTTCAAACACTAGGGTATGTATCGCATATTTTATAATTATTTAGTAACAGATACTTTAATATATTCCTCAGTTTGTCTATGCTAAAAGTAATTTTTCTGGCTGAACCAGCTATGAAATTAAACACCGATCATTTAACATTAAACAAAAATTTATTCATGAGCCAGGCCTCTTAACATCTCTGGTGGAAACAAGGTCTGCAGTGTCCCCCTTCTGCTCTTCCTCAGTCTTGCATTAATGCCAGTGTGCTCACCCTTAGACATATGGAAATCCATCTGACCTGACTTAAAGGTAGGACAAAAAAACAGGGCTGAGAGCCAGTGGGGAATGCTGGGTACAACTGGGAAAGACCAGAAGCAGGAAGGCAACACGAGCAGAGGAGAGGTCAAAAGGCACTTGTGACTCATTGCAGGCAACTGGTGGGCAGCTGAAGACACAGCTTTCGAAGGGTTTCCCTTTCCTTTTGCAAACACTCCCTGGGAATGCACGCCTACCATTTTGAAAATCTTGAGGTTTCAAAAAAATTGTAAGTAGTTTATAGTTGCAGTTGCATTTCTTTTTTTTATTTACTCCTAGAACACAAATTTAGTGTTTAAGAGGAGTTTCAAGATTTTACAGGTAAACAGGATTACTGTTAAGAGGGGAATGATACACAATATGAAATTTCCAAAGTGAGAGGTAAGATATAAGACTAGTGTATAAAGGCATCTCTTTATATTCGTGATAAGTATTCAAAGGATTTTGCTTATTCTATTTATAAAACAACGTGTTCATAATACCCTAAGATAAAGACTATGTCTCTGCAAAATGCTTTGCAGGTGAAAAGAGCTGAATAACTATTACGAAATCTGCAAGTATGGGTATGTACTAAGATAGAAAATGCAATCACAAAAATAGAGAACACGGAGTTTAGAGGCACACTGACAAGCTTTCAAAACTGTTAAATCAAGCTGACAGTAATTAGGTCCTCCTTGGGAGCCCAGCCAACATGCTACCTTGCAATACTTCACTGAATAAGTCACAAAAGGAAAAACTAATGAAAAAATATTGACTTGACTGAACATGTACTTTTAATACCAATCTGAAAAACCGCAACTGCACTACACACGCCGCACTTCTAGAACTCCCTCGTAGCGCACCTGTAAACTTAGTCCAAGCACTACCCCTTCAACTCCACAACAAAAAACATTTCACCTGTCCAGAAGGTATTTCAATCCCAAGGTAACACAGAGCTTGGCTGCCAGCTGTTAAGTGACCTGCTGCTGCTGCTCGCAGTATCTACTTTGTCTAATTCTTTGCCATTTAAATCCCTGGAATTTCTGATGCCCTTCCTCAGCATTTGAGGAAGAGAGATGCCATTCAGGAAACTGGCCTGCCTGCTGCCAGGAGGCTGCCACTGCTGTGTGACAAGCCTGCAGTGCAATATATATCCAAGTTGTACTTTCACAAGATATACCCCAAAGAGCATTTTTATATCCAGTGAGGCACAAACAGAAGACTCAAGAAGCCAACTGTAAACGCTGAACTTTATATTTAGCAGTTGGATTCTTCAATGACATTTTTATTAATGACATTCTTAGTGCCCAAACATTGTTAGTGCGCTTCTGAAAGCAAAGCAAACCATGAGTAACTCTACTTCGAAAGCTTTGGAAGTTATTTACACAAGGTATTGTTGTTCAGAATACTGTAGCCTATTGCTACCACAGGTATTTTGGCAAGACAACTAGCACTTCCTGAATTAATTCAGAGTTTGAAAGCATCTTTAAGAAACAGGAGACCCTCATCAAAATACCTACCAGAAAAAAAAATAATCTAGTAAACACTGCTATGAATACAATTTCTTTAGGTCTGTCCTGAGCAGGGCTGCACTGTACCAGCTATGTGCTAGTGAAGGTAACAGTACAATAAAAATATATCTAGAGGCAGCAATAAAAATCAAAGATGGTATCATAAAACTGATCCACTTTGCTATTTAAATCCATTGTGGCTAAGAACTAACACTGAAATTCTATTTCAACTGCTTACTTAACTGGTAAGCTTTCAAACATTTTTAATTAAATCAAGGTGCTGCTTGTGTTTTAGTAACTGCAAGTGGTTTTTGTTTTATTCTGAAAGAAACATGAGATTGACAGGGAATGAAAAGTGCTTGATTTCACAACTTCATAGGTAGCGTAGTCCATGGTAAGAATTTATTTCTGTTTTATCAGAATTACACTGATCAGATGTTGGAAAAATCAGTGTTTTCAGAATGACTGAATTCCTGTCTCATCCCATTAAAAATGAAATGAATAAATAACACTTCTCTCTTAGTAGGCTGATAGACACTGTCAGTGGTACAACTTAACTGCTCCCACCATCTCATCTGTCTCTAGAAGTGAAAATGTGTTTCTCCCCGGTAGTTGCCAAGGAGTTTAAAAAAAAAGCACTCTGACTGCAAGAGTTAAATCCACAGCACTTCATGTGCTTGCAGTCAACCATGTCAACATCTGGAGCTGGTTGACTTTTCCCCCTAAGGATTTGCAGCACAGCGCTGGATTTTTTCCACGAATTCCCTACATTCTCAGTCTCTCAGATAGATGTCACACACACCCAGCGCCTGCCTCACAAACTCCACTGGCCACTGAAAGGCTCCAGAGGAGGGTTGTTTTTTTTTTTTTGTGCTGTTTTAATTTATTCAATGTTTAAGTATTTCAGGCCAAACCGTGCTTTCGGTCACATACACAATACTCGCAGTAGGTATGCACAAGCATAAACGACCGTCAAAGCCATAAGGCTGAAAGGGTATTTTACAATCATTTGCCTCCATGGTACCTAGATTTGCTATGAACACGACTTGTAAAAAAACCACCTACTGCTCTGAAACTCACAAGACACTGAAACAGGAGAAGGCAATTAAAAAAAGTTATTTGAACTGAGTGTCCATCATATACCAAGCTTTTATTTGTTAAATGTGGTTTTCCCTTAACTGCACCATTATTCTAATTATTATTATAAACATTTAAAGAGAAAGTCAAGAAAAGGTAAAAAGTGATAAGGATGGAGAAGCAATAATTAAAAAGCAAAACACATTTTGAAAGTACAATATCTATGAAAAACCTGCCCTGAACAGATTTATTTAGAATAAAGTAGCTATTTGGAAATCTTAGTGAAATTGAATACTTCAGCAATTAAAAAAAAAAAAAAAAGAGCAGGCTGTGCTTTCAGGTTTTCATTGCAGAGTGTAAGAACAGGACATTATACCACAAATCCTGCTTCTTTTAAACACAAGTTTCAGGAGGTTGGGTTTGATAAATCAAACAAACACACCACCCACTTCGTAGTAACAAAATAACACAGAAATATGTCCAGGTGTTACCCCTTCTAAGCATTTTTTCTAACTACAAGGTTTGAAGTCTGTGACACTGCTGCTTGACCGTGTATTTCACAAATTCTTCCTTCTTTTCCCTACTCTTCACGGTATTTGTTTCCACTTCAACATACAAATAGTTCTTTCATGGAATGCACATACTACCTCGTTCCCTGTTCTATTCACTCAATTATTTCTAAGGACTAAGTTGCCATGTTAATTGTGGGGAGGGAGTTCTTTCAGAATAATTACATAATGACGGAGGATTTAGAGAGATTTTTGCATACTTAATTTCACAGCGCATACACACAATTCACAAGCTTTCTAACCATGTTGTTGTTTCAGAGCTTTAGAAACAAATGCCATTAAGTTCAGTCTTCAGTTCTCCAGCACTTGGACGGCAACTGAAGAGTTAAGTTTCAAAATCTCACATAATTCTGTGTCCATTTTTAAAAACTGAAAAAAGGAAAAAGTTGCAAAACAGTGGCAATTTTTCATGGCTTAGAACTCCTTAAGAAATCAAAAGCAATATCCCCAGAAAAGGACATTGTACATAACCTCATCTGAAAGTAACTTAAAAGAAAGCACAATCATTTCCGCTGTGATGCTCTAACATTCCTCACAAACCTTTATTTTTAGAAGATTTTGCTTTAGCTGTATTTGTCTGCCCCAGCCTAGACACCAGCTTCTCAAATTCCAGCAAGGGAAGTTATATATTTCATTCATTCACAATTTTAAGATATTTCTTCTTGCATTTCAAAGTTTCAAGAAACAGCACTAAAAATCAAAAAACAATTAAGTTCTAAAATTGTTTTGTTTGGTTGGGTTTTTTTTAAACAAGAAGGGTTATGCCATGGCTTGCATATACAGTTACTATAGTTAAAGATTCTTCATTAAACGAACTCACAATAATAAACTGCTCTCAAACTAGTCCAGCTGTTCCGCTTGGGAACCAAACCAGCATGCTACAAATATTTATGAAATTTCATGGTTATCCATGTCTCACATTCCACTTTTTAAAATAAAATGCATTCACCAAGCATGAGATAAGGGCAACACTAGCACTCATGTATTTGGAGAGGGGTGGGAGGAGAATAAAAATCTGCTCTGCTAAAAACAAGGACAGGATAAGCAATACAGGTCAGTAAACATTGGGACATCTTTGAAAACCCCTAAGGATTAATGAAAACGCACAAAAAATATTTCTTTACCAAAACAACTGCATAACAGTAACATAAATACCACAGATGAACTCACCACAAAGGAGATGTAGCTGCATCTGCATGAATTAGACACATGATAGCTTAAGACACTCCCGCATACCAAAAAGGAGAGGTACGCTGTCCCTCCAAAGGAATGGTACCTTGTACTGCGAGCTAGACGCAGTTCTTGTAAAATGTACTATAAAGCAGTTGTGCTGCAGTGAAAATCCAAGTTTCCACAAGAATTATATTAAATTATTATTAAGGAAAACCTCAAATGACCAAACTGTGCAACCCGATAAAGGGGTTGCTTTTGAAAACAGTTTAACCTTTCACTCCTAACAATAAAAGGAAATAAAAAAAATAGAGAACCCTTGAGGAAAAGGACCCAGCATGTGATAAGCTCATTAAACATCTAGTTTAATGAAAATTCTATTGTCAACAGTGGTAGGATCTCTCCTCCCCTACTAACCGATTCAAATCACGTACAGTCCTCCCCAGAGTTAGCTCTAAGCGAAGCCGGACTTCTACAGGCTTTATAGTCAGTACGTATTGCAAAGCTGAAGTATTTTGCAGGAATAAACCCCCACTATTTGTTGAATTCATTCAGTAGCTCTAGTAAACAAAATATAAGCGAATTTCCTACATTGCTAAAGACATAAGACACCAATCTGAGAGAAATTCCAATGCAAATTAGTTGTCTTTAGCAAAATAAAGGGTTTTGTTTATTTAAATTTTGTAATGCCGCTTTGTTTCCCAGAGAAAGACTCAAGTTTGTGCAAAACCAGTGGTGCAAGATGTTTTTTCCTTGTAATTCTTTGCTCCTCCAAACACTATGAGCTTTTCAGAAAGCCCAATCAGGTTACGGTGTTAGCTCTCACCGATCAGAGGCTCACGCACTACTTTTCTTAAAGAAAATATGATGTACAGAGCTCAATGCACAGAGCATCGAATTTCTGCTATCACAGGCTGGGATCCTGCAGCCACACATGCATGTGTACATACACACTCCCCCAGACAGACACACAGACACTCACCACCACCCCCCCCACACACACCCCCCCCCGCCATGGTATTCATCTCCTCCGCATTTTGCTTCACTCCAATTAAAACAGCTTCATTTCTCTCATGCAAAAGAAAATGGAAACGATGCTAACGTCTACATTCCCTTCAATCTCACCAAGTTCAGCTCTGAAGATATTTTACTGCATTACTGCTCGACCAACATCAAATAGCACCGTCGAGGCGTCACTACCTTCGCTTTCCGTCCCTCGCTTTCGGACACTGGCACTGCAGGGAAGCCCTAGCTAGCGCCTCCAGGTGTCCAAGAGCCGTGTTTTGCCAGCACCACACCAAACGTCCGACCGAGGCGACACGAAATTTTAAAGTTTCGGCGACCTCCACGCGGGAGCGGCTCTCATCGCGGCAAGAATCCTGAAGCCAGACCTCTTGGCTCCCAAGGCGCAGCCAGGCGATCCGGAGTCAGCGACACGGCACCCCGGGCGCCGAGGGAGCACCCACCGCCGCGGACCCCGGCTCTCACACGCCCAAACCCGGGCGTTCGGCACCGGCGGGAACGCACAAACCAACGACCGCGCTGCCGCTGTTGCCGCCGCCGCCGCCGCCGCCGCCGCGCTCCCCAGCATTTCTGAAGCCACACGCAGCGCGGGACACTGCCTCCCCGCGGCCTGACGTGCCTCCGACGCGCCTGGCGGGGGGTGCCGGGGCAGGCCCGCCCCGCGGCAGAGGCAGCCGCGCCCGGCCGCGTTTCCACCGCCCCGCCGCCGTGAGCCCCATCCCGGCCGCGGCCTCGGCCTCGGCCCCGCCCCCGGCCCCGCCCCGCTCTTCCCGCCGCCACCGTGCCTCGGAGCATCCCTCCCGAAACGGGAGGCCACGGCGAGCATTTATTTCCTTCCCCTGGGAGGAGAGGGGGTACCGGCTCTGCGGTGAGAAACAGCCGCTTCCCAAACAACGGGCCGCTTCGGGATGCACTTTGTAACGCCGCCGGGATGCACTTTGCCACCAGCCGCCCCGACCAAACCTCATCAGACGGCAGGGAAAAGCCCCAAGCGGTTCACCCCTCAGCAACAAAACACATATGAAACACTTCCGCTTCGCCATACTGGGGCCTCCAGGAAAGCTGGGGAGGGACTCTCCATCAGGGAGTGTGGTGACAGGATGAGGGGTAACAGTTTCAAACTGAAAGAGGGTAGATTTAGATTAGGTATTAGGAAGAAGTTCTTCACTGTGAGGGTGGTGAGACACTGGCACAGGTCGCCCAGAGAAGCTGTGGCTGCCCCCTCCCTGGCAGTGTTCAGGGCCAGGCTGGATGGGGCTTTGAGCAACCTGGGCTAGTGCAAGGTGCCCCTGCCCATGGCAGGTGGGGTGGAACTAGGTGATCTTTACAGTCCCTTCCAACCCAAACCATTCCGTGATACATTTGCCTATGAACAGTCACTTGGGGGTTGGGGGGTTCTGTTGTTTTCATTTGTTTGGGTCTTTTGAATTGGAATTCTCTACATCCTAATCATGTTATAAATTGTCTCAAATTCTGCTGTCAAGGGTTTCAGAAAGGTATTACTCCGGCTACTTGTAGTATAGTAACATAATGCTCCAGCAGCTCTTACCACTAGTAAAAAAGAATGCAATATGATAAAATAAAATGTAAAGGATCAGTATCTGACATAGATGACCTCCTACTATACTAACAATATTTCTCTGGCTTACGTTGGGTATCTCCAAAGTTCTGATGATACAG
Source organism: Leptosomus discolor (assembly GCF_034619465.1). NCBI lineage: Eukaryota > Metazoa > Chordata > Aves > Leptosomiformes > Leptosomidae > Leptosomus > Leptosomus discolor. The sequence goes on along the minus strand of NC_141392.1, from coordinate 56,106,205 downwards.
ATACTGGGGCCAGCCATTCACAGCCTTTTTCTGTGGCTCTGATTGCCAGCACCAACTTCCCAGTTAATTTAACCTGACAGTGGCAACTTTGATGAGTCTGGTTTATCTTTCAAATGGTCTTGTGAATGTGAGATTCAAACAATAACAAGAACAAATCAACCAATCCAAAACACCTTGGATCATAAATATTCCTTTACCATAGGCAACCACCTATGTTGCCCCAGTGCTCAGTGTCATAATGCTTTATTTCTGATTTTGTAGACTTTGCAAACAAGATGAAACAAAAAGTGAGTGGGGAATGTGAAGAAGTGTAGAGCTGAATTATATATTTCTCTGCGTAGAGAGATTTCTCTGCATGCAGCATTTAAGAGGCACCTCTTCCCCCAGCTTTATTCACCTGCCTAAAGACACGTGGACCAGACTCTGTAAGGTGCAGAGGGGTGGATATAAATAGTTACAAATACCTGAATGTAGTCTTTACTTGAAAAACTATCTTTTCAATGCTTGACCAGACAGGTTTTATTTGTCTCTACGGATTATGTCATTTTCAGCTACTGTCACCAAAAAATACATGCTGCATCGTCTCCATAAAGGGCTTTTTTATTTTGAGAGCAAACCCGTAGAATTGCTTTCTCTTTCACATAAATCGTGCTGCCGTGTAGGCTTGGCTCCACTGACAATAGTAAAATAAATCCCGATTAAAACAGCAACATCACACAACCACATGAGAGATGATTAGCAATAAAGCAAAGCCTTTTCAGGCCATCTACTCACATACGTCCACATACAAAGGAAACAAATTGCTACCTACGTCCACAACACATCATGCATTTGGTCACATGTAACTACCCGCATTCAAAGGGAGCTTCTCACCTCTTCTTCATGACACATCCTATGAACACAATTTACATACAACTGAAGCTACACCCAGAATTATTCTACAAGAATCATAACCTTTGACTATTAACTTGAAATTCCTGCCCTTTTAAAGGCCACCTCTGTTATTTGATCCAGAAGCTGAATACCAACATGAAATCTTCTCATACTACTTCAAATCATCAGGTATTTTCTCTTCCTTCATGACTGTTTAATGAGCACCCTCTCTCCATCCCTATCCACTTAAGAGTAAAATTTTAAAGAGAAGCAGTGTTTATCATGAGTGAAAGAAAACCACGTTGCATCCCATTTTTACAGTGCCAAAAGCCTATACACCAATAAGATTTTAAAAAAGCACAAAAGCTCTGCATAAAATATGGCATCCTTCTATTGGGATAATAGTGTTACAGTAATTCATCTGAAGACATCGCAAAGAATCACCTTCACTAGAATTCAAACCCCAAAGCACACTAATAGCCACACAAACACCTTAAACTGCTCTACATGATGCTGAAGAACGTGCTCCATCCTACCCTTCCCCCCCGCCGGCTCTCTCACACCAGCATTAGTTGCCTGCTCTGACTGAAAACTATCCCTCCCTCTTGCCACCCCTACCAAAAAGGTCAGCCTGCAGCAGGATCACTGAAGAGGATCTCTCGCCGTGCAGCTGCGAACAGGAGCAGAGAGAAGGGGGCAGCACGAAGAGGCTGATGAGGGCAGGGGAGGTGGGCTGCCAGTTTGCACAGGAGAAGGAGCACATGTTTCTGTGCAGCAAGGCAAGAAAGATTCCCAGGACAGAGAAGACAGGGGTGCCTACAGTGAGAAAGGTTTTGTGGTCAAAATGTAAAACTGACTAAAAGCAGCAGGAAAGGGAACTTTAATCGAGGTAGAGCCAACAGATCTGCAGCCTGTCCCTTCCTGTGAGTTCAGGATGGTTTATTATCATTAATATCACTAACAAATGAACATAAAAGGATTTCTGCCCTATGAAGGAAGAGACAGGCCTATGCAGCAGAAAGTCTTAACATAAGAAGTGGAAACTGAGCTGTTCCTTCACGTGAATGGTCAAAAGATTGGCAGCAGGCAGACAGAGGCCTGTGTGTGCACTGAGAGCAGACAACTCCCGCTAAGGGGGAATGGGGTAGCATCCCCACCACTGACAGCTTCAATCCACAACCCATTTGTTATCTGAACTCTGCTACAGAGAAAACGTGCCCCAACAAAACAATGCCCTAGAAGCAGCACTTGAGCAGCCAAGAGATCACTTGAGTAACTACCTGTTCACTAGGAGATGGCTGACTGAGCCCCATTTCAAATTCTCACTCCATTTAGCATCCAGGCCTCTCCGATCTGTCCACTGAGCACAGGTTTTCACTTACCATTTGTTCCAGTGGCCTCTGCTTGCACTCTGGGTTGTTCTTGGAGCGGTGAAGCCACTTCTGGCTGCTGCCCATCCAGCTCCTGAGGTGCTGTAACAGCTCCTGGCTGCTGTGGCTCCTGTGGTGGGGCATCACGCTCCAAATCGTCTTCATTAACATCAGGTACTGGTAAACTTGCATCTAAAACCTGCGTGGTCATGTATCAGTTGAAGGAAGGTAGGAAAGCGGAAAGAGAGAAAGGGGCAGGGGGAAAAGGAACATCAGTATTCAGCCAGGGTTTTTTTTCGCCATGGAGTACTGTTCTTTCATTCTCATTTTGCATTTATACATGCAAGTATTTTGAGAAATAAATACTTCTGTGCTTCTGGGTAGTATGCCTCCTTTTCAAGACTATTAACTTTAATAAATCAAAGTCCTTGTGCGAGGAAAAAGCAACACACAAGACATAATCTGGGACTATTTATTTTACTGTTCTCCCACATGAAATATGTGGAAGCAGCAAGTCTTGCAGAAAATGGCCTAAAACCTTGCGTAGAAAATTGTTTCGAACATAAAGGAAAACTCCAGGATAACATGAATCTAGCTAATGGAAAGGTATTTTTTCATTCTTCAAAGTGTCTGGCACAATTGCTCTGATATATGTGTGAAATCTTTGGTATCACTCCTCCGTTGATGTGCTTATCTTACCATCATAAACAATACAACTACACAGAAAATGAACTATTCAGGAAAGAAAGCAAAATATAGAGGGATATATAAATCCCATCAAGAAATTCAGTGAAAGTCAGATTAAAACTAGAATTCTTGGGCCTCAGTTATTAGGTGGAGATTATTCTTACAGGGGGGAAAAAAGGCTTTCCAATTCTTTGGGACTCTACACTATAATATTTGCGGTGGTTTTTTCTAGATTTGCTAGTATGTGTGGGGAAAAAAAAACCACCTTTCTCAGCTTCCATATTTGATGCATTTTAATTATTTCCAGAATTTGTATTGGCTTGCTATATAACAAGGAAGACACTTTTTAAATAAAAATATGCTTCTGAAAATATGAAATGTGTTGTGGTCATTGAAAAAATACTTCCTTACCCTTTAATTATTTGTTTCATCAACTAGCTTTCCAACCTTCCTTTGGTATTACCTTCCAACAGAAGCCATTTCAACTAATTAACCATGTCTTAAATCTCTATTCCTGAAGCGTAGGTTTGAAGTTCCTCTGGTAGAGCAGCAAACCTTAATTACATATCATTGTCTTATTATTCAGCTGTACTCCCAAAATACTGCCATTGAAGCCCTCTTAATTAAGCAAAGGAATCACAGATACATCCGTCTTTCAGTGTAATGTAACATCCAAATGCTTGGAGAGCCAAACCGGGATCAGAAAGATGCCACATTTCAACGATTCCCTTCCAAAACCCACTAAAACAGGCTTCTGAACGGGAAGATCCATTTGTTTGTTTTTATTAGCAATTAGCCCGCTGCAACGGAATTTCAAATCAACACACAAAGTGCCAGGCAGACTGCTTTCCTCTTATCATTCAATCCCCTTCTCACGCGCCGGGCAGGATCTAAGAGAAGCGCCGTACCCCGACTTCCACCGGCAACAAAGTGTGCGTTCGGGTTCCCAATTTTCAGTTCAGAAGCCCTTAATTAAGCCAAATTGTTTCCACCTGGCATTGCTACGCTCCTCAAAGCTGCCTTTCACAGCCACATAATCCACCTCACGAAAAAGGACCCCATTCTGCTCTACTGCCAATACCACAGATGGAATAATTTGGCTCCAGAGTTTTCACATGCTGAGACCAGATATTAAATAGAAGAAATACGGAATGGTTCAACACTCAGATTACATTCTCGCTTCATCCTTCTCATAAATCTAAAACACAGGAACTCAGGAGGAATAAAAATGCCACACCACCGAACAAAGACATGTAAACTCTGGGAAGCTCTTCTGCAGTTGCACACAGCATTAACTGAATGGCAGTAACTGATTAAAGACTGGCAACAAATAGACACAGAAAATAACAACCTAATGCTTGAAGGGCTTTGACAGTCTTCAACACAAATTTATTAAGGAGAATTTTTTTTTTTTACTGATAAATATTACTCATTCTTGTAAGAGAACCACTAGTCCTGCAAACACAAGAACAACCGTAACTTTACTGGCTCTAAGGCCACTTGGCTATCTGAAGATAAATCCATGAATGGATATTTCAAGATGACACCCTCAGAATTCACACCAACAATTCTTTGAAGTCACAAGAAAGGCAATAGCACTGAATATCTTAGCACTCCTCACTTTATTCAAAGACTTCCTTGCCTTTCTTTCCAAACCTCCCCCAGTCAGCAAGCCGTTTTACAGCTAGAGTCACCTGTATAGACATACATGTATAGGCAAATGGTCGACTTTATGTGTCTAAGTACCTAATACGGACCTGTGGATGCTGCAAGGAACTAGAGTACAAAGGGATTAGGTACCCCAATGCAGTACAGCTTGTCTCCTTTTCAAGTTGAGCCCTGAGTGTTATGACAAAATATTCCCTGTGGTAACACTTAATATTCCTCCAGCTCTGAATTTATTTTACAGTCCTGATGCACTCAGGAAAACAGCGACTATATATCGTCTCCATGACTTGTGACCAGAATTCCAAAGTCACTGGATCTAACAAATAACCCTTTGGATCTGTAAAATGCTGTGATGCCTTCCAGTATGAAGAACAAAATTAAACATAAAACTTCTTCACTACCAGCTAGTATAACTATGATCCCTGTTCGCTCTGTACATAAATTCAGTTTTGAAAGCAGAACCCATCAGTCACAACTGAGTAAAAATGTAAATACATGAAAAACCTCAGTATTTGCAAATTTGTCCAGACCTGCAGTATAACCCCACCCTGCCAGGGAACAGGGACCTTTTTACCCCAGTCTCTTGAGAAAGAGGTTGTTGTGATTCTTGGCCACAGGAAGGCAAATTTAGATATTCAAATCAAGTGTTCCCCTTTAAATAAGTGAATAATCAACACCAATAAAACAATAGTACTTTTTGCAAATTAAAATGCATGCATGCAAAGGACAAGAAAATATGCATTTTTGGGGGGCTGTAATATGAAGGGAGACACAACAGTATCATTAGCTAAAAAAAGTTTTATTTTCTGAGAAAAGTTGTTCAGGCTCTTTGTGAGGGTCAGTGCAGTCTGTCCCACTGCATTAATCCCCAGAAGAAACTAATTTCAATTTTCACTCACATTAACTGCTTCATTTCTCTGAAGGGATCTAAACTGCACTTTAGTCCAATTATGTCTAATTTAGCGAGCTATGTTCTTAATTCCATTGAGAACAGTTGTAAACCTTAGACAAATAGAAAGTCAAAGTTTAGAGAGATGGGTGAAAACTTAAAGACAAAATTAACAGTATTAGGAATCTCATTATTCAACTCTGTGTATTTATCTACAGGTAATGAGACATTGCAGCTGGCAGGTTTATCAACATTTATCAGGTTTCTGCAGCACACATTGACAGCTCTCCTTTTTAATTTTAATTAATTTATGAACGTGTCGTCTCATAAATGCCAGAGAAACCAAAAAGAACTGGTTATCCAGTTTACTGATCCTTCAGCTTCTTCATTCCCAAAACAACAGGCCATCAGTGAAGCAACACTCCAGCTTCTGTTGTGCCAGTACAATACATCATGCATGTATTTTTTTTTTAATATTTCCCTCATATCCGCCACAAAGGTGGAAGCAAAGGGCAGACACCCAGCAAATGAGACTAAAACATATAGGGCTTGTTGCCCAAGTCACTCTAACCAACAGCAGCACCTGCTCCATTTTGCATATAGCATTATGTCCAACTGTTGGACCCCATTAAATGCATACAAAATTTAAAATGTATTAAGAAAACTAACACAAATAATTACATGAGATATGGATGAACAGCAGGTTCCCTGATCTCCCACCATACACATGCTCAATTAATGCACTATTCTGGAGGGGCTAGCAGCACCCAGCGTCTTCCCCCACCAGCAATCACCACCATTCCCAACATTCCATGTACCAGACCCAAACCATTCCAGGGATTCTTCACACCAGGCCGAAACCCACCAGAGTTAATTTTGCCTCATTCTGTTAATCCCGCTACACTGATTCTACATTAGATTACTAAAATAGCCAGATCCAGCTGTCTGAACAACTGAGCAAACTAACATCATGGGCTCTAATATTTTTCCTGAAGTTTGATTTTGAAAGTTCGGGAAAGCTTGCAGCACTGCTGGTCTGCTCAGGGGATCCACTCTTAGCACATGCTGCTTCATTAAAAAGATCTTCAAACACCAACATTTGTAAAAAAAAAAAAAAAAAACCAAAAAAAAACCAAAAAGAAACCACCACAAAACCCTTGAATTTAGGTCATTCCAACTCTTTGTTCACAGCAGTTTGTCTTGTTTTGCATCAGCTAAGGCATTAGACGTTCATGGGACATTGCAAATTCCAGGTGGAGAAAAGATAAGCCCCTACCCTAAGGCACATAACAACATACTTAATTTCAGTACTTCATTTCTGGGTACTATCTCCTGCAGACAAAGCCAAGAGCCTTCCCCTTACCTTTCACTCCCTCAGATCTATCCTCTTCTGTCCTAACTCTCAGCCTGACTTTGTTGTGACGCCTCCTCACAAATGACTACCCTCACAATCCACTCAGTGAAAACAAAAACGACAGTTTTTGCTCCCAAAACATCTCTGTGATCTCTTTTTACAACTTGTGAAATAAGCATTACTCCCAACCTGTCATTTTGGTCCACACCTTAAGCCTGATCCAACCTGAGCTCCTCCCCAGGTCTCACATCTTTCAGCTCTTTCTGCATAGGAGCCCTCAGACACCATCTTACCTAAGCATTCACATAGGTACAACTCATCCAGAGGCTAAGGCTCAGTTAGAGCAAGGGCTGAGCACAAAGCAAGTTAGTCTCCTTTCAGTAACTACAACCACAGCTTGCATTTCCAACCAGAAGGCCTTTCAAAGACCTGGCATTCCTCTTGATAGCTCTTTAGCCTCTATCACATCAAACACAAGCTAATTGCCTTGGCTTTCAAAGTGCCCTGACACTCCCTCTACCACCTCCCCTCTTATCTCCTATACGATTAGGGGGTTACTTCACGCTTTTGGTGGATCCATGACACCAATTTCCATTGTGCATTTTTTCAATTAAGCACTTTTATGCTTTCTCCCCAGCCACCCCACAGGCATGGGTGGATTGCCAAACCTTACCACCGAACTACATCAGTCTCTTCCTTTCCAGTTGGAAGAGAAGTACTTAAAGGGAATCGGACCCTATGGAACCAAAATCCTGCAGCCTCATCATCCAGACCAAATGCCTCAAACCGGGACTCTTACAGACGCAGTCTAGGGACCTTCCTCTGGTGCCTGATTAAGCTTAATTTTACCATCGCTAATGTAGTATTTCCAGGCTGACTCAGCTCCCTCACCAGAACGCAGTTGTTTAAACAGCAGATGTAAGTCTGTCCCAGCTGTTATTTGTCAGGCACTCAGACAATAAGACACTCTGACATCTCAGCTGGTAACCTCTTTAGAAGAGACAGTTCCAAATATTTACTGTCTAGCAGACACTCGCTCTCATTACAACACAGGTAGCGTAATCAACTTACTACCCAGAAATGGGAACCATCCCGGAAACACTATTTGAACAATTCGCTGCTCTTGAGTGGGGGCCCTTGCATGCGAGCAAGTCAGGAATTCACCCTATGACTTCTAAAATTTTTCAGTTTTAAAACCATCAATTCCCATAAAAGATTATCTCTGCCAAACCTAGATTTTCCTGCAAGAATAGCTTATTAGCATGCCAGTATTTTTCTGCATTCTCTCTTTAAAAGCTTCCCTATGCTGTTTCAGGTAGCTGCTCCCTCAGCAGGGCTGCAAAAAACCCACCCTGTATTAAAACTGGTACCTTGAGCTTCTAAATAAAAGCGGGAGGGTGATCGCAATTGCTTTAGTGGACACGTTGGTAGGATGACGCAGCTCTCCTTGCATCACCCATATGGCTCATAGTCGCTTTCTGCCCCGTAGGACCTCGGAGGGCAGCACTGCAGGGAGCACTGCGCTGGCATCTTTTTCCAGCTCTCCCTGCTGCACAGCATCCAAATGGGAAGACAGGCAAGATGTGTGTCACCGCTGTGGACAGAGAGGGAGCTCACAAGATGGAGACGCCTGAACCAATCTAGCCACGTGCTAACACCAACAGAAGCGTCACCCAGCTCCCTGCCCAATCCCGGTCACAAGGTCCTGTCTGCTCCCCTGCACCTGCTGCTTCTGCTGTCTGAGTCCCAGAAGCCAACACATCTTGCTAAATCAGCAGAGAAGGACCTTGCCAAAGAAGCTGAACAGCTTTCTTTGGGGTTAGCTCCTTGAGCAAGCTCACCCAGTGCCAGAAGCACCAGAGGAAGCTGCAGGTGCCCCAGGAAAGAGGCAAAAGCACAGGATCCATCCCATCAAACACCTCAAACCTTTCGTCAGTCCAGGACACCCAAGGTTTGTTTGGTGTCCTCTGTGAGACTAAAAAGATCTCGTTCCTACTTCTAGCGCTATTATTATTATTGAAATGTGTTAAATCCTTTTCAGGCCTCTATGCTGCTCAGGGCAGTGTGACAGGGAGGTTTCACAAGCAGACAAGGTCTGCCAGGTCACTACCAACAACAGGGAAAGTTTTTTCATTTCTCCTGCTGCAGATGTGTGCCTTGGCCCAGCTCTGGGTCTCACCTGGGCATTGTAGGAGTCAAACGAACCCACTAATACAGCAGTGAACTGGCCCAGAAAAAAAAAAAAAAAAAATTCAAAAAAAGAATTCCAGTGTTTCCTGAAGGGCTAGTGAGTTCAACCTTCTCATGGAAAGGCAAGGTAAGGACCAGCAAGGCGGGACTTCGTCATCAGGGGATGAGACAGGGATAAAGGATCAGGGAGGAAGAAAAGGAGGGGGAAAAGGGCATTGCTGCTCAAACAGTAAGGCGGTAACTCCATCAGCCAGATCATCCTTCCGTGGGACCATACCCTGTCCCTTGATTTTAACAGGACTTCGGGCTTTGATTCACAGATCCGATGAATTCTGTTCAGGCATGTGAATGGGTTAGTACCTCCAGGATCTGTGATGCTCCTCTGCAGAGGGGGCTTCCTGCAGCGGGTGGCTACTCAAGATAAGGAGCAGCTCCCGATTGCCAGAGTTTAAGCCTTGTCTGCTACAGTGAAAAACCCCACCAGTTTCAAGTCCCAGTAATGTGCTGGGCTGGAAACTCTGGAGCTGCTTTATCTGTAATTCACCAGCAACTTGTGAAAGGATGGGGTGAACAGCTGAGCTCCTAACCCACTGAGCCCACATTTCACCTGCAGTGCTTGCGAGCCAACACTCAAAGGCTCCTAAATCTCTCTCACACTGTAGACTTTACAGGTTCTCTCACACCTCCTGGGCTGGAGGAGTGAGAAACACTGAAACATACACTCCCCCTCCCAGTAACAAGGACACCTTGAAAGCTGGTATCTGGCCAAAGAGTCACATGTGAATAACAAAACGGCTTAAAGACCATAAATTTGGCCCTTTCTGGAAGAAAAGGCAAACAGGTTTTTCATCTCGTACAAAATACAACTATGTCATGAAAGAAACATGACTAAATATTTTAAGGAATTTCAAGTGACAAAAAAGCCCAACTGCTGTGAGATTTTACAACCTGTATTAGACTAGTTGCCTAGACAATGTATTTGAGATTGACTAGCCAAGGGTCACTCAAGTTGGATTCCATTAAAGTAAGTTTTCAAAGTTTTTTCTTCTAAAACAGGGGGTTGTGATAAGTGTTTTAATTTGGGAAGTGCAAGAAAGACCATCCTTCAAAATGTCCTCATTGTATCTTCTGCAAATAAGCTCTTCGACAGATTTCTCTGGGGGCATCACAAGATCTGGTGATTTTCAAATTCAAATGGCTGAAAGGAATAATGTTGAAAAACTGTGTCACAAATCTGCATGAAGTTACCTTACTGTAGTAAGAACAGACTAAATGTAGATACAAAAAAAAGTATGACTCAACTTCATTAAAACTTATTTTTCTTTTTATTTAATGTAATGGAAGGCAAAAATGGCTGTTTTAGAAGAACACAAAGCAAAAATGGCTTCTAATACAACTTTTTACAGCAGTGACATGATAAAAGAACCTCCCCACCTTTAAACAATTCTATGTAAATAACAAAGTAAAAATCTGTTTTTCCTAAAGCATCAAAGACATAAAACACAGTATTAATAATCAGTATTTGAGAGCAGCATCGATGGTATTCTCTTTTTTTGGGGGGTCTTAGTTCCCATAACTGGATAAAAATGGCTATGAATGTTATGTCCCTTCTTCAAAGGCACATTATCTTCATTTTTGAACAACTACAGTAGCCAAATGCTTGCCCTCTATAAATCCACTCTGTCTAAATTTTGGCATCTGAATTCCAAAATTGCCCAACACAACCACTACATGTTTTGTTAACCAACACCAATTCCTAACACTTATTTGGTTAAAAAGAAAATAAAATAAATCTCAGTTAAAGTTCATTCTCAACGTGGTTTTCAAATCTGTCAAAACACGCACAAGGAGGTCTAGTGGCAGCCAGGAACTATGGGAAACTCAACTTGAAAGTTAAATCTGAACCACAAGGTCAAAGAAACAAAGTCATAACCAGTTCTCAAGCTCTAACACACCCACGCACCAGCTACAGAAACTTCTGAGTGTCCCTGCTCCGCGCACTCAAACTCTGAAGAGCCTCTCGAAGGGGATCTCGCTATAACGCGAGATAATAACATATTATTTCTCTCCTAACAAACTAACGCCGAAGCAACGCTATGTAAACACGCAGATGCACATAACCTCCCTTTCAGTCCCAGAATCCCCTAAACGCGCCTATTCCAGGGGGATAAATGGGTTCATTCATAATCTATTTTTAAACACCAGACATGTTTTTAAAGAATTTCTTTCAATTCTTCAACGTCTTTATTAAAAATAACACATACCTAGAGCTCCTTTACTCCCCGTGGGTGACCGAGTCGCTCCCCCCCCCCCGCCGGTGCGGTACGGCACGGCACCAGCACCCCGAAAGCCACGGCTACAGCCTCCCCCTTCCCCGCCCGTGGGGGGTGGGGGGCTGCGGCCCAGGTGAGCCCGAGGCCGGGGAGGTGCGGAGACACACACCGAGGCCGCCGCCCAGCTCCCAAAACTGCAAAGCCGTCGGGCTGGCCGCGCCCCGACGCACCTCCCACCTGCACCCTCGGGAGGGGAGAGGATGGCGGGGGGGGGGGGGGGGGGGGTGCTGCGGAGAGCCCCGGGTACCGCTGCAAGCCGGCTGCAGGACCGCAGTCAGGAGATCCCTTGGCGCAGACCCCGCCGCGGCTGGGTGCGGCCCTTCTCCCCCCACCGCGGCCGCACACAAAAGCGGAGGCGGCGGCGCCCCCGCCGCCAGCGCCCCCGCCGCCACCGCCCTCCGCCCCACCGCCGCCGGCGGGAGTTTTATGACTGCGGCGCTGGCCGTGGCGCAGTCCCGGCTCCGCAGCGGCCGCCACCCGCCCCGGCTCCGCGCCCGGCCCGCAGGGTGCCCTCCGGCCGTGGCAGGTGCCCGCCGCCGCGGCGGGAAAGTTTCCCCGGGTCGAGGGTGCGGCGGGAGCAGCCACCGCCGCCCCGCGTCCCCCCGCCCCGGCTCCCCGCCGCCCCTGCCTTACCTTGGCGGGTTCCGGCGGCTGTGGCGCCGCTGCTTCTTCTACCGCCAGCGGCTCCGAGGGGGTACGGGGGGGCCCGGTGGCGGCCCCGGCCCCGTCCTGCGGGGCGGGCGGCTCGGCGGAGCTGCCGGCGCCCATGGCGCGGAGCCGCGGGCGGGGGGTGGCGGAGGGCGGCGGCGGCGAAGCCGGGAATGAAGGAGCCTGGCTCTCCGCAAACTCCTTTAGGGAGCGAGTGGAGGGGAGGGAGGGAGAAAAAAAAAAAAAAAAAAAAAAAGCGCCAGCGAGGAAAATCACCTCCTCCCCTGGTCCCCCCGCCCGCCTGCCTCTTGCTCCATCACATGAGCAGAGCCCCGGACACGCCTTGCAGCATCAAATCGGGCTGATAAGGAGCGGCCAAGGGGGCAGCGCCCTGCCCGCCGCCGGCCAGGGGCCGCTCCCCTCCCCTCTCGGGCACCGCCGGCGTGGGGGCGCCGCCCGGCCCCCGGCCCTCCGCCGCGGCACCACGGCGCTGACTCAGCGTTTCAGCCCCCTCCCCGCCCTCGCCGGGACCGGGGCAGGGACGAGCCGTCGCCGCCCGCCAGCAGCCTCGGGGGGCTCCGGCCCAGACGAGCCGCCGCCCGCTAGCAGCCTCGGGGCGCTGCGGCCCAGGGACTGCGCCCCCCGGCCGGCCGCGGTGCCCTGCGCCCCCCGCGGGGCTTCTGCCGGCTCCGGACCCGAGGGCTCGGCTCCGCGGCCCCGAGCCTTCAGCGCCGCGGGCTTGCAGACCTCAGCCATGCCGGGCCTGTCTGCAAGGAGGGCGTCCAGATTGCAGCTGATACAGAGCGGAAGGGTCCTAGATCTTAGGCAACTTTGGAGACAAAAAAACCAAAACGCCTGTTTATTGTTACACAGGACAGGTTCCCTTCTATTAATTCATGCCCGATTACATGGCATAAACAAGCAAAGCAAAGAATACGGCAGTTTCTCTCCTAGCTCAGAACACAAAAAGCTTCTTTTCCCATGCCATAAAAGCAGGACCAGCATGTACAGAGGCATCCACTACTGTCCAAATATATCTGGAGGGAAATAGCACTTACATTAAAGTAAGCCAACCACAGTATGCCAAATGGGTAGCAAATGGATCCACTCACCGTTCTTCACTGTAAGTATAAAATCTTTTTTTCTAAACATGTAAATCTATACATCCTCTATGGAGTTCACCATTAAAATTGGGTATGATGTGAAAAGTTCATAGTACATACTATAGAACCATATACAATGTCCTTTAGAACATTTAAATGAGTCCTCAACCACTAAAACACCGGTTCATTCAGCAAAAAAAAAGCATTCTCTTAAAAATCCACTCTACAAATTGCTTGATCTCTGCACACCGGTCATTTTTGTCCCTAAAAAAATGAAGACACATCAAGTCAATGACTGAAAAAGCCCCTGCAGCAATTCCCCTTAGCTAACACAAGAACCTAGTAGAGTCGTCGGCGTTCAGCGGAACAAAACTGCTGTCATGGATCACGTGGATGAAATCAACATTTCCCCCATTCTGCTCAGTCTCATTCATTTTCAGATCAGCCTTTTTTCTTATATATGTGTGTGTGTCACAGCAGGAACACATTGTTCTAAAGCCACTTACCTGCCCAATGGTTTTCTTAATGTTACATTATTAGTTCCTCATCTCCAGGAAGTTAGTATTGGGGTATTTGTCTTACAGGAGAGCAGCGAAAGTAAGAAGGGAGTGAAAAATCAGTTGTTGCGGTCACCTGGTTCAGGAAGGTGGAAACGAAACCCACCAAAAGTGGTGGTTACCCCTAGGCTTTGCCAGGCCAGAGCTGCCAGGAAGCTGCACACTGAAGGGCAGAGCGCTGTGGTCCTCACTGCGGGAGCAATATCTGATACACTCTGGCTTCCAGGCAGCCTTCAAGGCCCGAGACAGAGCACTTCAGGTGCCCGCCAGCTCCAAAGAGCCACAGGTCCAAGCTTTCATCAGTGTCTAACCAAACCTCTGTAGAAGAACTTCCCTGTAGCCACCTAAAGCTCCTGGATCACCCATCAGCCAGCACCCAAAACAGGAGCAAGGAGCCCTTTCCCAGCCTTCCCTGACTGTCATCCTTCGATGCCCACGTCTCTGGTGGAGGAAGAGATGGCAGCACCTCTGTTCCCCACCAAATCTGCCTTTCTCCCTGCCTTCAGCTGCTCGTTTCTGGGCTCTGCTGAGCGCCAAGACCAGCCCGGCTGCTGTAGGGACATCTCGGGTTTCCCTTCAGCCATGGACCCTGGGCACAGACACAGAGGTCTCCTGGGTTTTGGCGAGGGGAGGGCCAGCTGTGGGGCTCAGTGGCACACAGGGCAGCCAGGAGCAGCACCTGCAGCGGAGGGAGAGATGAGGGATTTGGCAGGGAGTTTCTCAAGAAGGGAAAGGGACATAATTCAAGGTCTGTGCCGTATCATTTCTCTTTCGCACTGCTCGTTGACCACAAAATGCTTTCTTTGCAAGCAGGTAGAACACAGACTCCATCCTCCCATCTGAACTTGTTCCTTAGTCCTTTTGCTCATGCCTGGCACCACCTGCTCTGTGCCCAGCGGTCTCAGAGCCCAGCTGCAAACTACACAGCTGAATGAGACAACACCCCCCACCCCACCCCCACCCCCCTCAACACCCATCTACTGGTCATTTTCTGGACACAGATTTCTTTCTTTCTGCTGGAACTCTTTGGCTACATCTATACGGTGAAACAAAATGTGCTGGAGACTGCTTCCTGGTCTTAAGGTTGAGCAGTGTATCATGGCTTCTCCACACATGCCTAACTTCTCCGCAGCTCCAAACCATCATATCTCTGCAAAGTTGTGGCGCAGGCATTCATAGGCAAATGTCCCAGCCCTGTTTAATCTATAGTATGGGCACAGCTTCCATCTCCTTTCCTTTTGCATTTATTTATTTATTTGCCTTTGTTTTCTTTAATGGAGTAAATATAGCATAGGGACTTTAGGACAGATACCCAACATCTCCACTCTCACCCAAAGGCCGACCAGTTCCCTTTTAGCCTTTCACGATGCTCTGTACCCTGCCTGAACAGAAGGAATCACGACAAATGACACATCTGACTCTGGCATGTGTCAGCCTGTGTTTCTCTATCTTCTGCCTGTGTGCTAGAGTGGTTATTGTCCAGACCTTTGCCCTGAATGCTGCAACTGCCTCTTGCTATATCGAAGTGTTTTTCAGGCACAAAGTCTGTTTCTCTTGACAGACTTTCCAGTGAAGTGGAGTCGCATATGCTTCAGATGATCCTCTTCCTAAGTCACCGAGGATATTCAAGCTATTGACAGAAGCATGCCTGCACACTTCTTAAGATGAAACCAAGGAAGCCCAAAAGATAATTAAAGTGCTACTGGCATGTTGTCTAGACCTATTTCCAGTGAAACATCTTCTTGGACCTCCTACTAAGAGGTCCAAGCACAGTCCTTCTGAATGGCAGGACAGTCTTTTTGCATTGCAGCTAGCATGTGACTGCTTTAAACGTCCCTGAAATCTGGATAATATTCATAATGAGATTTAAAATGCACAGGCTGTGGACAGGGCTTAATTTACTTACTTTTTAAAATTACTACTTTTCCAAAAGCATTTGTAACTGATGTAACCGGTGCTGATGTATTTGTAAATAAGAGACAAACCACAAGTCTCAGCCTGTGTTGGTGAGCTATTTTCCTGATGTCTTCTGCCCATTCATGATTTTCCCCATCCACTCCTTGCAGCCTTGCCTCTGTTGGTCCCTGCAAGTGACACGACATGGGCTGCTGCTGGCCACTCTGGCTGCGCCTGTGGTCAGCAGTGAGGTGGGGATGGCAGGGCTGGTCCCTAGCATTTGTGATGGGGAACAGGGCCGCCCGCCCAGCCTGCGCGCCAGGGGCTCCCCGTGTCTGACCCAGGTTTGATGGTGACTGGGAGTCCTGGCAGCTGACTGGAGCCCAGTTTATACTAACACTCCTGCTGCTTTTATCAGCAGCAGAGCTGCACTGGGATATTTTTGGCATAAAAGCTGAGTGGAAACATATCGTATAAGTGTTCTCAAAATGGGAAGCTCTCAAGAACATACCTTAGATCTGGATAGAGAATATAGTGCTCTGACTTCACCTTAACTGTATTTACCAGCTATCTTCAGCTTTTTTCCCCCCTCTTCTGTCCAGTTGTGATAGGAAATCCCAGGATGCTATTAGAAATAAAAGCATATGCCTAAGGAGCCAATATGTATCAGCCTAACAAAATACTGATGATTAAATGACAAAAATAGCCATGTAAAAATAATTTGCTTGCAAGCAACATTGATAAGGCCTTAGGAAGAAACAACGAGAAATAAATAAATTTTGCAAATTTAGCTGGGAGAAAACCCTTTCTTTACTTCCCAGGAGCTAACATACCCCAGAAAAATTACACTGGTAAGCAAAATTAACAGACCCTCTAAATCTGATATATTCACATCACAGAGGTGGTCTGGATCAGAAAAGACCTGTTCATGGATAAAGACACACATCTGTGCAATTTAAAAATATTGTTAGTAGCAGAAATTGACTTTCAGCCTTGAATTTGATGATTATTTCAGTAAAGGCCATACATTTGAAAAACAAGCGTGTCATCCAGTGTGTCATCCAATGCATAGTTGCACATTACTGCAGGACTCAGAGACCACTGTTGGACATCCCAGAGCCATTTCAGGAGAGGCAGACCCAGCCTGTAGTTTCTCTCCTCACCAGTTCCTCACTTACCCTGCTCTTCCCAAGAGGTGTTGGACAAATACGTTAAGCTTCAGTAGTCCAACTGTCATCACCTGCCCATGGGCAGCTCTTCACAGGGGCATGGGACAGGGCAAGGGGCTGCAAAAATCCGTCCCATTGGGAGTTTGGCTGAAGAGATGCACAGCATGGTCTGGTCACTGCCCAAATGATGCTGTCTCAGCACAGTAAGAGCTCTGTTTGCTGGACAGCCTCTCATCTGTCCATATCAAAATACTGGCATTTCCAGGAGGCAATGTTCTGGTGTTCAATCTTAAAAGAGACAGTGTCTGAAATTTTCTTCTTCAGTGGGGGAAAAAAAAAAAAAAAAAAAACACCACAAAATTTGGCTTTATAAAGAAGAAAAAAAGAAGTATGCTGTATGACCTTTCTTTTCAGAGAAGGAAGAAGCTCAAAGGACCCTGTTGCGTCATTCCCCTATAATACTGAGTGGTCTGCTTTCCTGCTAAGGAGGGGAAAGCTACACCCAGGCTGTAGTTTAGTTTTGTGTTATTAGTTTGGTAGTCATGCAGTGTAATAGGAGAATAAATAACATGGTGTGCAGGTGCAAGGACAGTAGATTGCTAGTGTGGACACCAGCTTGCAGGCAAGCTTAGTGACAGTGGCAAAGATGGAAGAATGTGACCTCCGCTGCAGTGTGTTATCTGTTGCACAGATAAATGCATCTCACCCAAAAAGCCTTTCAGGCAGTGCTCTGAGGAAATTCCTCATCAAGGAAGGAATGCCTAGAGGAGAGAGATAAAGAGGCACAGAAGGTCCCTGTAATGCCATTACCCCATTGTCCCAGCAGCAGGTGAGTGAGGCTCTTTTGTCTTCAGGAGCAAATCCCTGTGGCTTGGGACTGAGAGCACTGACTGTTTAGAAATGCCTTGGCACTACTGATGTTATCAAGAATGGCAGGGTTCAGAGGCAGCAGGTGCCGAAACACCACTCTGAAAATTAGATTTGAATCTAGAGTGAACTCAGAGAATAATTTAGTTTGGAGGGGACCTCTGGAGGTCATCTAGTCCAAACTCTTGCTCAAAACAGGGTGAATTTCAACCTTAGATGAGGTTGCTTAGGGCTTTGTTCAAGTGAGTTCTTGTTCCTCCTTGCATATTGCCAGCACTTGCCTATATATGCACATCAGTAGGCGAAGAAAGCACCTTCCCTCTGTTGCCAGCAGTGATACATTTCCAGCCCCCTCTACTGAGGGACCCCCATCCTCCACAAGCTCAGATGTTGCTCCAAGATGCCCACCCTTTGACAGTCACCCCAGCAGTCTCTGCCAAGCCTGTGTACTCCCATCTCCCCTCCTGAAGGCTTGGTGCCATAAGCAGGCTGTACCTCCCTGAGAGGAGACGACTGCCAACACCTCGACAGGCACCCAGCTCTGCCCAGCACCTGGACAGCCATGTCCCTTCTCAGGAGCCCCATCCCGTAAATGGGAAGCGGGATGTGAAGCTGCTCTGTGCACCCCCCCTATGCCCCAGACTACCTGCCCCCCCCCCCGGCAGTTTCTCATCATGTCTTGTGGCTCCCAGCCAAGCCAGGAGACATATGTGGTGTAGGAAGCTGCCTACGCCTTTTAATCCTTCCTCCCGTGGTGCACTCCCCAAGCAAGGTCCATCTGGGAAACCTCTATAGCTGCAGGTAGGAAACGGCAAAACATTTTCTGGATCACAACTCCAACAAAAAAGAGCAGGAAAACAAATTTGAAAGGAAACATAGAGACCACCAGTATCGTGTCTTAGTACTGTCAAATTCTTCCTCTGGCCTGAGCAAGCATTGTCCTGCTCTGTTAGTGCCCACCCAGAATGGTGCTGCAAGGATAATTTCCCTAGCCCATTACCTTGACCTGTCTCTTTGCAGCATTCCTCTGGCTTTCCATCAAGCACAATTTACTTGTCTTTGGCTTCCTCATCTAACCCCGCTGTATTCATCATCTGTCTTTCAGTATTGATGATGGTCACAGCTACCCACCTCCTTCATTCGCTTTTGAGATTTTTCAAACAGGAGCCTCCATGCTTTGCCTTATGCTGCTGCAGACACCTGGAGGCAACATCCTTCAAAACCTTCATTAAATCATGCCTTTGACATGTTGTCTACAGAAAATGGGCCAGCAGTTTGGTAGTGATGTGGCTGATCTACGATTACTGATTAGTCAGCAACATTATTTCCTTATTTCCTCTCCATTGGCCCATCCGTACCTATTGCAGACACGTCAGGCTTCGCCTCTGAGAGGCTCCCCTTTGCCCTGACCCCCTGCCTGCATGGTTTCTGTCAGCCCCAGGCGGGCAGCAGGGATATGGGTGCAGAAATGTCCCGTGTCGCTGTCAGCAGCCCGGTTTGCTGGTGAGCCCCTGAGCCCAAGCCCAGGGACACAGAGCCATCGGGTGGTCCCTGGGTGGCCAATGCATCCTCCCTTTCCTGGACTGGGGCACGTGGCCACTGAATTGGGGGAAGCCACAAGATCTGCTGTTTCCATTGCTTTGTAATGAGATTGTAAATACTCTGATGCAAGGAAAGCACTTTTGTTCTGCCTGATATAATGCTGAATATGGGGGGAAGTGTCTGTCTATGGCTCGACGTGCCTGTTTCTGAGGTAATACAAACAATAAATAGGCCTTGGCCATTCATAATTTGTAATTTTTGTCACGAGCAAGCAATAAAACTTTTAGCTTGGTCACTTGACTGGCAAACTACAAAGCAGCACACAAACTTTTAACCAGAAGCTTTTAACCTTCTGTCAGTGTGATCAAAAATAAGCTCACTTCCAGAAAAATAACCAGAAGAAAGATAGCCAGAATGATAACCATCATCTTTCAGACTTCTAAATAATTCCTGAACTGGGACTCGAGCTCAAAGCACTTTTAGCTCCTTTGTTGTCAAGGCGCATAAAAAAATTACTGATGCAGGAAGGAAGCGAGAAGTAGAGCGAGCATAGATCGTTTCTATAGTCCACGTTTTGTCTTAGTCGTTGTAGAAGAGGGCACTAATACACCTGACAGGCAGAAACCTTCAGTGGTGGTGAGAACTATCTACAACCTTTGTGTGGTACTGTGTATTAGTCTTGGAAAACAAAAAATATAGAGCCTCTGGGGTGGAGACAGGAGGCTTTCTGTAAAGCATCATGTACAGATGAAAATTTCGATCAACTTTCTCACTTTTGACACATAGAAAGGTAAAATGCTTTTCTCAACGTGTCTCCACCTTTAAGAATTTATAACTATAGCAGCACGTAGTCGGTCAGTCCCGTAAATACTCTCTGCGCCTCCATTGTAACAGCAGGGACAATGACACAGCTGGTGTCATTTCTACAGCTGGCCAGGCTGCCACTGTACTTGAAGTGATCCTTGATAAGATTTCAAGTAAAAGAAGGGGAGAAAGACAGAAAGAAAGAAGGCAAGGAAGCCTCCCCCACTTCAAATTCTTCAGGCTGACCTGTCAGCTTCTATGTTACTACATTTGGACTTGAACTTCTCACCAAGGTCAGAGCAGTTTAGAAGCCGCCTTCGTATCTGACAGAAATGCTACTCCCCGGTGAACAGGGTGGGTGTAGCTCCAGCACCTTTAAGTGGAAAGAAAAGTTCGGTCTTCTCCAACCAGCAGTATGGAGTGCACAGGGGCCTCCCAGTATTAACTTCGATCAGCACCAGTAGGTCATCTCTTTGTAATCACACATCCTCCCCCTCTCTGTTTGGATCTGAGCAGCAGACTTGAAAAGCACCACTGAAGATACTGGAAAAATATAGCGAGATTTGAAAGATCGTATGATCATCTCATGATCACCAGCATTTGTTTCTTTTTATGCTGTTTGTGGGAAATACATAATATTTTTTTCTAAATCACCCTTGAAACACAACAGCAGAATTATGTGCAGCCAGGCAAGGGCTTGATTTCAGGATTGACCTCAGGACTCACATTTCCTCTTGCCTGAAGCTCAATTCACATTTGTAGGGAACTTGCTCAGTGGGAGACATGTTTTTCTTAAATGTTCAACAGCTGCATGGAAGCTAGGCAGCAGGAAAAACAGAGGGGCAGGCAAAGGATAAAAATAATGATACTGTATTCCCTCCTTGTCTTTTAAAACTCTTGTTCCCTCAAATAAAAAAATAAGAAAGGAAAGTCTGAAAATCCTGATATGACGAGACTGAGGCACATAGGATGAGTGATGCATGTCAGAGGCCATAAAGGAGCCTGAACAAAGCACAACATCCATAGTCCAGCCATGTTTACAGAAGTGTCTAGCTCCACCAGAATTAGTAATTGGATGCCAGGATGCAGAACAGCTTGAGATTTTTTTCCAGTACAGATCTAAACAACACAGTGCTGAGGAAACACAGTGTGAAAATGAAGAGGAGACAATTTTATAAAAAGTCTTTGTTTTAGAACAGACTGGCAAAGAGGATTTGCTGAGGAAGATGTTTGGGGATGTACAGCACCAGAAAAGGAAGGAGACTGTACTAGCCAGCAGGTGACCATTTCAACGTTAACCAGAGTTTTCCATTTGGCCACTTGATTTCTCATGTCATTTTAGATGTCACCGACTGAACTTGCACCCCTTTTTTCTCCACCATAGTGACAGTCCACAGCAGTGAAAGCAGCTACTCAGGATAATTCAGAAGAAAAGTTTCCCTGGTTTACCTTCCCTGTATGGGATGCCTCGCTCAGCCAGAAATCAATCTTTGTGCATCTCACAAATAGCGAAGGAAGGGGAAATTAAGAAAGGGAAGCTAAAGAGAAAGCAAGGAGGAAAGAGGCAAAGATGTCAGGAGCAGCAGAAATCAGCAGAGACACAGGGATGATGGTTAAGGACTCCAAAGGCAGAGGAAGCGAAGGGCAGGTAGGAGGGAGACAACGAAAATCAGTGGGAGCCCAGAGGCAGCAATGAGGATAAAGGAATGAGGGGAAAGGAAGCAGATTTTTTTCAAAAACATAATGTTTGCTTTGAAAAATGAATGCAAAATGATCACAAGATGTTTAACCTATGCTGACGCTGATGTTGTCATATCAATGAGCGCTTTCCAGCTGAAATCAGGAGTTGTCGTCTTGCCTGTGTGCCCATAGCCCTTCACCAGGTTGGTGGGCTGACTTCTCACTCAGTGCGTGCCCATGCGTGATGATGGGGAGGGGACGGAGATAATGCTGACAGAAATCAGTTCGTCTTTATCTAGCCTAGCTCTGGCTACAAGACTAGGCAGGCTGAAGATACTCATCTTGTTAAAGGTGATAGGTCTTCCAACAATGCAATTAGCAACTTCAAGATATCCTTCCAGGGACCTGGAAGACAAATAGAAGCACGAAGGGTTTAACCTAGAAGGAGCTGAGGTCTCTCAAAACACATAGACTCAGACTCAAAAGCAGGCGTGTGTCTGTCAGGCCATGGAGAGGAGCATCGCGTGCATTTCTGTGGCCCCCTGGGGGAGTGGGTGCTGGCAAAAGCTCAGACTGGGAGGCAGAGGGGGGCTTTGGCATTCGAATGGTTCATAAATAACTTCCATTTGACTCTGCAGAGGGTGACTTGGGGACCAGAGATGTCTCAGAGCAATATCTCTTCTACAGAGAAGTGCTACATGCTCCAGTCATGGCAGCAGCCCTCTGAGAAAAGCAAGACTTTATACCAGCATGGGTGCTGCCCTGTAGCTCATTTCTTGTTGCGTTAGAAGTTGTAAATCTCTGTTGCGTTTGTCTGTGCAGGTTTGAGACTCATCCTGTGATGGTGGCATTAAAAAAATCTTTCTAGCACAATATGAACCCTCTGGCAAAGCTTAAAACCAGTTGTGTATCTGTCCTCCTGATTTTCAGACCCGTCCTCAGAATTAAGTTGCGTAATGCGGAAGTTCAGTCCCTTTGGCCACCATGTCTGACACCCTGCAAACCACTGCATTAAGAGTACAAGCAGCCAACATGGCCACTACATGACAACAAAACTCAGGTGGACTTTACCAAAGTTTACTCTCTCAAGTAGTCAGTAATGACCTGAATCTGCTCCCAGAAAAGCCTGTTGTGGGACAGGAGCGTTCCCAGAGGACTCTCAGCTTACAGTAGAGATGTGGTTTGTGCCTGGAACGTGTTCCTTAGCACCAGCTCTTCACAAAGAGGAACACGTGCAATGTACAAGCCCACCGGTGGGTGGTGGGTCTCCCCATGCCCGTTCCCTGGGCAGGCAGAGCTGCCCGTGCTGCCTGGCTGCAGAGGTGCTTGCCTCTCTGTGGGCCCAGGAAGGTCCCCTCTCCATTGGCACCAGCACAGGTCTGGCTTGTCCTTCTAGTTCTAGCTGGAGGCTGGGAACTTAGTGCCTCCTTTATTCATCAGCGGTCTCTTCTCCGTGCTAAAGTTACCCAACCTCTACTGAAATAAGTTATTTAGTTTTTGAGAAGGGATGCTTTTTAAAAGCGTTAACTCCTTTCAAGTCTGAAGTGCTAGGCACACCAGAAAGTCAGATACGATAAATTATGCTTTGCGTGGGTTTTCTTCTTTTTGTACATCTTTCAAGTTACAGGCTGGGACCCTGTACTGGGCTGCACGGGCTGAGCCCTGTGGATGATGTCTGTGAGCTTCTGCGCAACTGCGTGCCACCCATAGAGCTACAGACAGAGATCAAATGGTGTGATGAAAATTACAGGTTAATGCCAGCCTTTCTGTCAGCTTGTGACTGGGAGGTCAGAAGTGATGAGAGCAGAGGTATTGTCCTGCTGGATCAGACTGAAGTCCATTTAGCTCAATGGTCTGACATTGATACTGTTCCATATCGGACTATTACAGGGGAAAAGATCTCTTGATGAATGTTTATGAAATCGCGTTCTATTTCATAGGTTATGTTTTTGCTAAGCTCTGTTATGTAGTGGCTGACAGATATCTTGAGAAATAAAGTGTTGCTCTTATTTTTTATCTCCCTTACTGCATATTTTAAATGTGATTTCCAGAAACAATAAATATATTTGGAAACTACCCCAGATTGTGTTTTTGTGGTGTTAGGAAATAAACCTGGCAATGGAAAAAGTGATAACATCTTCTAAGGTTTTAACCATCCTCCATCTAGTGTTATGATTTTGTCATTTTAATCTCTATTTCAGTGAGCACTAAGTCTGATTAAACTACTTTGAACATTACTTTAATTTCAAATCCATCGGCCATTTACCCCAAAACGCGTAAAAATGTGACTACCTGCCATACTCAAAAGTAATGTGAGACGTTGGGTGTAAGCTAGCTGATTGGTAATTTTTTTTCTGTCTGGACATCCACACTGCAGCACCAAACAGAAGTCAGATTGCTCCTCTGTACCAAGGGGTTTATCACATGATTGTCTGATCCCTTTCAAACAAATGGTGTGTGTGCATAAATCCAAAAGGTGATGTAAGGCTGCCTAGAGCTGTATTTCTGCAGATTCCCTGAAAGGCACAGGCAAGAGGTCTTTTCCCCTCCGAGGTCAGAAATGCTGCAGAAGTTATTTACCTTTATATAGCTGCTGTGGGCTTCCCGTCCATCGCTCTAAGAAGATTTTTTTCCAGGAGTAGATGGTGGTGCAGAGGCAGAAATTTCCTGTGGGTAGGGTGGTGCTGGGGAAAGGATTCCCCTCTCTTCTGCTTCCATTCTCCATCATGGGACTAAATACAGCATCGGTGGCACTTTCAATATTAAAGTATTCTCATATGACTGTGTTTCTTCCCTTGTATTGTCCTTGTAAGACTTGGGACCTTCTGCCTGATGCGTTGCGCTCAGCTATGATTTTTGTTTGTTTTTTAGCTCTGGGAAATGTTATGGGGGGAAGCAGTGCCCCTAGCTTTTAAAAGAACTGATATTTTTATATTACAAGAGAAGTTTAGTTACCTGGTAACTTTGTAGATATAGGATAATACTGCATGAAAGAGTAAGTGCAAACCAGACTGAGAGATGCAAATGTTGGTTAACTATACATACTGTGTTAGTTAATGAGGATGTGATTTACAGCCCCAGTTAAACCATGGCCCTGCTTAAACCACGGAATCATAGGAGTGGAAAAAAATTGTATAAAATCATCAATTTTGCTTCTCTGGCCCAAGGGAGGATCAACTGTAACTGAGCTATTCTTGACTGCTGGTCATCCATCCTGTTCTCAAAGACCTCCAGTGACAGAAACATTTCAGCTTCCTAAAATAATCCATCCCCACCCCGTGGCGGAGCCTGGTGCCTGCACAGCACCCCTCTGTCCTCTCCTGTGGGAGGCCAGGGGTCTGCCCTGGGGCCTGCAGAGAGCTTTAGAGAAAAGGGGAAGAAACGTTCACTGCTTTCAGGCTCTGCTTCGAAGCTGCATTTCTCTGCAGCACCACTCTCATGCAAACATCCACTCTCCCCCTTCCCCAACCTCTTCTGCCTGCCCCCCCACATCACGGATCGCTGCTCCCTGGCAGCTGGCAGGGCTGTGCTGTGAAGGGGATCCCTGAGAATGTCTGATTAGGAAAAAGTGTGCAGTTCCCCTGGCCAGTGGTAATTTGTACTGGTGGGGTGGTGGGCAGGAGCACAGGTGGGGAATAGTGTCCAGGAGAGGGAAGGTCAGGGTGGTCTCACTGGGTTTGCTGCCAGGGGAAATGGTCATGGAAGGGGACTCTTACTCAATTTTTCACCAGTTAGCTGACAGCAACTGGTCTTAACTGGGATATTCCAGACATACTGTTACACTTAATCACAGTCTTCCAAAAAGCACCCTTCACTTATGCTTCGCAGACTCCTTTCTCAAGCACATGTACAAACACCAATCCGAGCCCCAGCCTCAATAAAACCGTTTCAGATGTTTTTTTACAAAAGGTGCTGGCCCCTGTCATGACGCAAGCCATTATTAGATATACCTTAAATCAACTTTGATCATAGCAGCTCAAAATCATTGAGATATTTGTGAGTACCTGAATTTGCTACTTTTTCTCTTTCTATTGTGTTTTGAATAACCTTAAAAAAAGCTGTACTAACTTAAACAATTTTAGGAAAGAGATGAGGAGTACCAGCCTCAAGTCCTGCCTGTGGTTCTTGTTGGTGACATTTTGTTCTGCAGCAGCACTTTGCAGCTGTCCTGGTTTGGCCGGGACAGAA
The DNA here is from genome assembly GCF_034619465.1 of Leptosomus discolor. Taxonomy (NCBI): domain Eukaryota; kingdom Metazoa; phylum Chordata; class Aves; order Leptosomiformes; family Leptosomidae; genus Leptosomus; species Leptosomus discolor. Next base: position 56,080,387 of record NC_141392.1, on the reverse strand, counting down.
TCCCAGCCCAGCCATGCCAGGCAGGCCATTAGCAGTTTCAAGCCAGCCAGGGCAGCTGCCCTGAGGTAGCTACAGGTGTAGCCCATCCCATAGTGTCATGGTCATTATAAAGGGGGAAGGTTTGCTAAGGAGAGCTCCTATGGGGTTCTTCCTTTGGGTTCTCCTGAGGACTTCTCTCTGGTTGATTGTAACAACTGGATATTCATTTAGCTGGGTAAATCTCTGTACATCTCTGTTGGTATCAGTGATGTTTCATTAAATCTCTTTTCACTTCTACCCACTGGTCTGCTCTCCTCTTTCCTGATTCCCCTCCCTGGCTGGTGAGGGGTTGTTGGGTGATAGAGAGACTGTTACAGTTTTGCCCTGGGTACAGGCTAAATGTAGACAATAGCAGAGACCTGATCCTCAGCATCAATGCTTACAGTGGAATGGTTGACAGATCCATGAATATGGAGACTAATGAGCACAGCTCTGCTCAAGATGTTTCTTTGTGAATCACCCAATTTTCTTATCCAAACTGAGAGAACATCATGTTGCTGATGCAGTACACAAGGTCATATCAAATTGTGAAGTAAGTTACTTTCTCTTTATTAGTTTTACTTCCAGTGTCATCATGTTCTGGGCCCAAATGCTGTTCTCCAATGTCTCCCTTGCCAGTTTTGTATGTATCCTGTATTGGAAAAATTTGTCTATCCTTGGCCAGAAACTGAAATGGTTTAGGGGGAGTTTTTTTGAAGAATGAAGGTTTTTTGTATTGGTTTTTTAATACTAAAAATTTTTCTGTTTCAAAGCAAATATTCCAAGAACCTAACTATCGGACATGTCCCTGCACTTCTGATTAACAACCATGGTATAGCTAGCAAAGTTGCTTAGGTGAGAGAAGATAATGGATGGGTTAATGTAAATATTTATTTTTATATCCCTTTATTCTTCAGTGACTGGGTTATATGAGATGGAAAGCAGGGTGGATTCAGTAAATGTTTACTCCTTTTGTACCACTTTTCCAGCATTTCTAGACTCAATAGCAGAATCCATAGCTCTGCACTTGAGCGCATGGAGGAGGTGAATAATTTAGTTATTGGTTATTGAAACCCAATGTAAGCAAAATGGAGAAAGACTAAAAGGCTAAGTACCATTTTTCACAGGGCATCCTTAGTTAGTGTAATGTCACAGTGTAGCATCCTGTGGTATCTATCCAGGGAGGAAATACTTTGGAGCATTCCATTAGATAAAACTATGCAGCCAAGAAGAATTCCAGCAAATGATAATGCTCTGCTACAAATATGCAATGTGAGTAAAAGCCATTGTTCTGCAGGGTCTCTGCAAAAGTAATCTTAAGCCTCTTGAATTGTTGGGCTCTTGATATTTATTCTTCCCGGTCATTAAAAACATAATCAATATATATATTTTTTTACCTATTTCCAATAATGTGGGCTGAGATCTCTGGAGACAGTAGAGACATGAGCTGGTGTGAGATTACTACAGATACAGTTAGTCTTCAATGCAAGGATTTGCTTAGTGTCTGGAAGAGCTCTGATTTTATGATGTCACCCATTTTTCAGAGAAAAAACTTTTCATAAGCTCTGATCCAATTGTTACTGAAGCCAAAGTGAAAAATTAAACTCTGCATGCACAGAATAGATATTGCTTTGCATCATTTTTCTTGAGTGATGGTCAGTTTCTGGGGATTTTCTTACTGATCTTACTGTCTTGTGTAATCAAACATGGTAAGGAAGTGCCATGTAAAATTTAGTGTCAGTATAAATTTTGAAAAAAAAAATATGGAAATTTCTTTCCTTTTTCTTCCTTTTTTTTTAAGTTTAATTCTGTTGGTTGTTTATGTTTTAACAGCCTTTGGGCCTGCAAATGCTCAAGATGAAGTACAGTGTTGGGGTCAAGGGAGACAACATTGGCAGTGACTCAAAAAGTTCAGCTACAAACAAAAATTAACCTGCTGTTTGTTTACATAACGTAGGCAAAATACAAAAAGTAAACACAGTATTAAGAAATAGCAATTAAACTGTTGGAGTAATTCACTTTTAATAGTACAATAATATAAAGTGTTTTTTAAATGGACTTTTTAATCTGTCACTTTCTCTACTCAGAAATGTTCTGCTGCAATCCAGAAATGCAGAAAAGCATTACATGTGTCAATAGCTTAACTAAAGCAGGGGAGATGTTTGAAGATATCTGAATATTAATTACATGAGATAAATCTGGCATTCCAGGCAAAGCATGATCATCTTGTGAAGCTGGAAATGTTAGGCTTTATGTCTTGGTCTGAGAGAGTTACCTTTTGTACAAGCTTCAATATAATCACCTGTAGTTCACTAAAAAAAAAAAAATCTTCAGAAGAGATGAACAGAGTTTGTCTGAAATAGTATTAGAGATCTGGGAGGAAAAAAAAAAAAAAGACTTTCTTAATGCCTGCATCTTAGAGGGGAATAGAAATCTGGTACACCAAGAGAAAGGATAAATTGTCTTGTCTGTATTAGGGTATGTATAATTCAGATCACCAGCACTTAATGACAGTTTTTAAGAGCAGGATTGCACTACTTTTAAAATACATTCTGAAAGTAAAAGATTTGGATGACCTTTCCAAAATAAATGCTCATTTCTATGGCTAGTTTCAGGCAATGCTTTGAGATGTATGAGGAGAATTATCATATGTTTTTGTAGATATCTTTCAGCCTTGTCTTTCCAGACCATAAATATCTGTCTGTGGGACAGTGTAATTTTATTAGCTTGTCCAGATAAATATTATCTCTTAAACTATTATTCCACATATATTGTTATACTTGTGTGCTGTGTAGAAGTTGTTATATCCATAATAGTCTTAAGAATTTAAGCAAACTGTGGGTTGTAGGGAGAAGTACATTTTCATTAGACTAACAAGTGTTGCTGGTGAAAAAATAGGCAAGTTTTTCATCGTACAAGCTCCTCTTCAGAGCTACGTTATTTTTTACACTAGAATACCATTTGCAATGAAATGTTTCTCTTCATCTCTAATAATTGTTATACTTTAATATAGCCTAGCACATGGCCCAAGTTATCTAGATAAAATATTTAGTTCTGTTTCTTACATGTATATGATTATAATATTCTCATGCCTAGCTGACATCTTGCACTGATTTAACTGCCAGTTTTATGTGAAACCACTTAATTACGCTAGGGCAAAATCATTGTGACCACTCATTTGAACCAGACTTACTTGATTTGGCCAGACTCGGGTAGGCATTGGTTTAAGCTGAATTTAAATAAGTCATTCTCACCTGATTTCATATGGGCTTCATAACAATATAACTGCTTTGGTTAGTTAGGCTTGGAGTTTGATTTCACTTTTGCTAAAATACCTGTTTTAATACAAACTTTCTTGCAGATGTAAGCATACGCATCACGGTATGCTTGTGATGGTGGCTGTGCTAATCAAACATTCCTCTCTCTACACCTGCAAACTCTGTCCTTGTCAGAGGCATTGACCTACTCTGACAGTGCTGGTACAGTGGCCAGATCGGGATTTACTGAAGCAAGAAGGAAAGGCGAAGGAAGGTGTGGGATGTGCAGTGCTGTGCCACTACCCCCAGCCCTCTTACAGTGTCTTGTCCCTGTAAACTGATAAAGGAGCAGTTTCACCCCAGCATTCATGTTCAGCTGTGTCTGGCCCTGCAAAACTTATATCTGCCCTCCAGACTTCGAGGGCAATGGCTGTGAGGAGGGTGTGAGGAGCTGTGAACCCACATCAATGTCCCTGTGTCAACAGAAGCATCTCGGACGAGCTGCACTGTCAGATTTTTGTATTTACTGGGGTAATTTCTTCACCGTGGGGAGGGGTTGGTTGATTTACCCACAATGTACTGTATGATTTTAAAAAGAATTCAAACCCAAAGCAGCTTTGGTAGTGAAGCTGCCAAGGATTTAAAATATTCCTGTGCTGGCAAAGCACTCCTATTGGAAACATGTCAGTTTATAGAGAAGTCCTATGCATGTGCTCACACAAGTTAGCATTGATCTGCTTAAATTGATTTAGCATATGATTTTAGCTCACTCATAACTGTGTCACGGCTGAAAGACAGGACTGGTAATCACTCCCCCCTTAAGAGCTCATTGGCAAAATGAGCTCCTAGCGAAGAGTCTGATCTCTCTAGGCTGGGTGCAGTTCACTCCCAAAGTGAGACATCTTAGCCTTTGCTGTTATGCATTGCTAGTCCTGTTATTTGCACGCTGCTTTTGAAACCATCACAGTATTGCCTATGATGATGCTCAGGACAAAAGGTGGCCAAGCTCAGAGGAGCAGTGTCCCTCCGAGCAGTGGCAAGTGCTTTCCTAGGAGCTGCCTGCTACATTAAAGGAATGAAGTCTTGCTGTTTATTAAGCCAGGTGAATTCTCTACCACAGGCAAAATATGAAATTGCCATGTGACATCCCTTTCCCTCCTTCCTTCTCACAGCAACCAAGTGGTGGAAAAGGACTGTCCATTTGGTACAGTGCCCCTCTTCTCCCACAGGAGCTTTCCTGGATGCCTGCCTTCCTCTGGCAACATCCTAGAGACCCACAGGACATCTGGACGCTGCAGCCCAGAGCATCTGCCTTTGGTCTCTCTGTCTTGACCTCAGAGCAATTCTGCTGCCACACCAGCCGGTACTCCCCAGTGGAAACAGAAAAAGAAGAGGAAGCTTTATAACACACTTCTTAAGCCGAAATTTTGTTCATCCAGAGAACGAGCCATGTGGTGTGTCTGCCTCTTGGCCTCTTTGGTCTCCTCTTGTCAGCAGAGCAGTTTCCTGGATCACGGGATAGATCCAGATATATCTCCACAGATACAGAGGAGACGGTAACAGGAGAGTGCCACAGAGTCAGTGATCTTCCTAGTCTAGGAGGATGTGGGGATCCCCCCGATTTGGGAATGAAAGTCCAGCCTAATGACATGACTCTATTTTTACAATGGAAATAGTAGTAACATTTGATTTAAACATAAACGTGCAGTTCAATTACAAAGAAAGAGTTTCAAAATTTCTGAATTCAGAAGGTCACCATGATCACAGCTGTATACAAATATGGCCCTGGGGAATGCCATCAGTTTCATTATTCATGTAGTCTGGCCTATTTTCTCCCCTGTTCTGGAAAGACTGCTTTTGTATGTGCGTGTGAGTGTATACATGCATGTGTGTGTGAGAGAGAGGATATTGATAAGTTGCGTTTTTCAAATAAAGTAGCTGGAAAATCTTGTTCTCCAGAATATGTTTAACTTCATATATGTTTTTCTAGTGCCACCGTAGATGCCAATATCCTCAAGCAGAGTTATGACTACATGACCATCCCTGTACACCGCAGAGGCATGATTTTCTGGCAGCTCCATGATGTTCGTGTGGGTTTGCCCTAGCTGCTGCAGAGCTGCTGCTGGCGGGAGGATGGTGGATTCCTCCACTCACAGGGTGGGCCACATCCATGGGTCTCATGGCCTTCAGGGACCTCCAGTGATGAAGCCTGAATCCAGACACAAGTGAGAGAACCCTCTGGGGCTGTCTGGGCTTGTTCAGGTGGACAGGGCATCCATGCTACCCAGGTAGGTGCAAGGGCCTCCCTTTTGTGGGGGGGGGGGCTACGTCTGGACCCTTGGCAGGACAACAGGGATATCACAGGAGGGATTGGTCGCTCAGCAGTGCCATATGTGAGTGACAAAGCCTGTAAGCAGATAAGTTACTGCATCCTGGGGGAGTGGTGCTCATAAACCTGTTTAGCATCTTGTTCACGTCTTTGAAAGGTTTCATGAATATTAGCTATGCTGAAACATTTCTACCTGCTATGCTATAGGAGCCAAGGTGATGTCCTAATCCAAATATCTCCATTTTTTCTCATTTTACATTCATCAGCTAAATTACTACAGATAAAGCAGTGGCAAACACTCCTCTCCTACCCCCACCCACACTGCGTCTGGGTCTCTGCTGGGTGCCAGTAGCCCAGATCACTCATCCCTCCTGACATTTCCAGTTTCTCTCTCTTGACTAAACCATCCACACACATATGAAATGGTGGCACTTAGTAGTTCTCCGCACAACCTGCTTGGCTTTGATACAATACTGCTTGTTAATGCATGTAGTGAAGATGTCTAACATTTCTACATAAAAGAGTTATTCTTTTATAGTGTTTTTGAGTGTCATATATTTTTATATTAAAAAAATCCACAGAGTGATAGTTCTGAAGGAAGCAATTTAAATTCAAGCCATAACCACTGTTGTCAGAGGCAGCTTTTGATCCACAGGGGCAGTGTGCGCATACCTGCAGGCTGGTGGTGTGTCGGTGCTACCATAGTTCTGGGGTGCACCCATCCGAGGCAGGTCCAGGGGGTCACCTTGTACTAGCAATGGTGGCAGCTGCTTTTCTAGGGGGTGGGGGTGTGTGTGAGAGAGAGAGAGACAGGCTGGTAACTCGATCTGATGTGAAGAGTCACCTTTTTGTTTCTGAATCACACCTAAACCCTTTGGAGAAAGTAATCATTAGACTAGTAGCAAAGATAGGGGGCACTTAGCATGATGTCGAGACACAAAGCTGGAAAGATAAGAGGTGAAGATAGCGCTTACTCATCATTCAGGCCATCTGGATTTGGTTTATGGTACACATTCCTCAGCAACTGTAGGGGAGACTGGAGGATTTCTTTGCTTTCCTCGGCTTTCATTCCCTCCGCCTGTACACAGCCACCCACTACTGCGGCCACAGTATGGTGTGTAAATACATTCTTTAAGCTCTGTGTCAAGGGGAGCTACAAGTGCCCAGCCCCTTCCAAAAGCTGGTGGATAAGGAGTCACCTAAGGGCTGAACATCATTCTGCCTTCCTCCCTGCTGTTACGGTGCCCTTTCTGCCTTTATTCTCACACCTGCAGTCATGCACGTGCACACGCATATAGGGGGAATAAAAAGCTAAAATAGCGGCGATGTATCGCCCAGCTTATGTCCTCCCCGGTGCCCTCCAGGCAGTGGGAGGTTTGCTGCCGCCGGCCACCCCTCTGCCTGCTTCTGTGAAACCTTGCTGGGGTAGCAGAGACCTAACGCCAGAGCTTCATCAGAAGGCTAATCGAGTTTTAGGACACTTGGTGCTGGGCCAAAACCCCATCAGTCTTGTGGTGCAGAGCACTGAAGCGGTGCCTGTTGGTGCTGCCAGCTCAGCTTTCTCCAACAGCTTTCTCCATGGCGAGGCGGGCAGGCTTTGTGCCGGATAGCACATCGCCTCCAGAAGCTGACGGAGAGCCAAACCCAGCATAAACACAGTCTGCTCTGACTAATGTGACAGAAATATGATATGAATAAATTCTGCGCTTCCAGGTGACCTGATGGTGCAGGGAAGTAGTGACTGAATGGCTGTGGATACATGTTCTGCCCGGCTTCACAAACCCAGGGCGTGGATGTCTCTGGTTAGGGACCCATCAGAATCCTGAGGCAAGGTAGAGGCGGTTGTGTTTTCCTTTACTCAGCTATTGGCAAAGCAGGATTGTATCCACAGCCTGTCTGGCAACATTTACCCAGAGTCTGCAATATCCAGATTAAAGAGATGATGGCCATTATACCTGGTCCTTCGCCTGCCCGTTGGGAATACTCTGAAGCTGTGACTGACATACCCACTCCCTCTTACAGCCTGGGGTGCTACCGGTCTGCAGCACTCTTAACAGCCAGATCCATGGCTTGTTGTTGTTTACAACAATTTGAGATTTGAAATTGCCCTGTTAAATGAAGTACAAAGCCAAGCTGAGAAAATACTAAATAGATTCCTATCTTGTAGTTGGCTGCATTTCTATGGAAATATGGATTATTACCCAAACCAAAACCTTTTCAATAATGAGACTAAAAAACATGTTTATTTTGACTTTTTTTGCATTTAAAAGCAAGCACGCATTAATGTTGAAAGTTATACAAAAAGAATATGAAAGACTATATCTGTATCTCTGGCCAGAGATGAACAGAGGGAAAGCATCACAAAAGTGACTTTACCACTCCTGCAGTCCTAAGGCCATTGTTACTCTGACCTACACAAACCCACAACACCCCTGCTCATCTTCATGCCTCTAGTGGCAGCCCTACCTGCATAAGAGGGTCAAACTTAAGGAGTCTGAGTCAAGGGAGACTCTCTAGGAGCTGCAGGCACCAAGCGTGGGGGTGGTTTGTCCCAGCAGAATAGCACAAGGTGGTCAGAACATGGCTCAGGACCAGCAGGTAAAGTGATAACCACAACTATGCTTATTTAAAAATAGCAAAGTCTGAGGTCACGCTGCAGAAAACTGTGTCAGAAATGCCACAAAGAATAATAAAGATCTGTGAGACTGGTTATAAAAAGAGCAGTGGTAGGAAAGAAGGCAGCAGAAAGGTGGAGATTTATGAGGGCTTTTTATAAGGCATTATGGAGAGAGCAGGGAGAAGAAACAGAAATATATAGAGAGACTCCAGGGGACACATTCTAATCTCATATCTGAAGATGCATGTGCAGATGTATATAGACAAGTGATCACTCCAGTGTATTGGTAAAGGCATATGCAAACAGGTATATACATATGCAAGCATCCATTTACATTCACTGGTATGAATTATGCATGCACAGTTTCCTGTAAATGCAGCGTCCTGTGGCTTTTATTGGTGCAAACTGAGATTCCTGCATTTTGAAAATATGGTCCTTTGTGTCCGCTTACCCCTATGCCTGTGTTTTATTAGGCTATTGTGTGTATTTTACAGAAGCTGTGTTGCAGAGATCTATACTGCTAACAGCTGTGGATGGGGATGCTGTCAATCTGTACGGATTGCATAGCTACCTTAGATAACAGAGCACTAATGTAACCATCTTTTTCATGTCCTGAGAGGATGTAGAACTGGCTCATCAATTCACATGGTCTAGCAAGCAAGCAAGCACTGCTGGCTTGGAAAGGAAGAAAAGAGCTGACATGGTTGCAGCTTTGCTCTCACTGAAGCAAGTGAGATGGTCACCTATCTCTGCTGTGTCAAGGAAGGAGATTTGGTTATAAAGCTAAATAAGAGGTGGTGATTGATTCTTAGCTGGTGATGGACTTGATGCACAGCCATAAGCAAAGTACTTATCCTTTTGTTCTTGCTTGCTGCCACAGCAAAAATGGAATATGGGGTTTTTTGGTCTTAGATATACTGTTAAACAGAACACCGTTTGTGAAGTTCTCTGAGAGGATGGGATTTAACTCCTTCAGAAATGGCATTGTTAAAGGATTGCCTAAGGTCAGTGTCCTCCTGGCTGGGAGGATTAAAAACTTTATTGTGAAGTCTTCAGTGGAAATTAAATGCCGTCCCAGCATTTGGGGTTCACCCCCTCTGCTTGAAGGGTGAGTGTGGTCCTATGGACATGTAGAGCATTATAGCACACTGAGGTTGGTGCCTAAAGCCCAAGTATAGCAGGAGATGGAGCTGCTGCCTACTGACGGATCCTCTCCTGCCATTCCTCCTGAAGGGGCAAAGTGAAACAGAAACGCTCAGTTTGAGAGCAAACTCCAGTCGGCCTGGAGAGAAATGGAGGGGGAAACTATCCGTTTCTGTCTGTTTTGAGAGAGGATGTGAGAGTGCTGCCCTACATTTTGTTCTCCTCTTTCCCTGACCACTCATCTTCACATAAAATCCCAGCTATCAATACTGATTAACTGTCTTCAGAAGAAAGGTCCTTCCTTCCTTTGTTTCTTGCGAGATAAGAAGTGATCCTGCCATCCTGCTCTGTGGGACATATTAGATACTTTGCAGCCTGTAAAACCAAGTGATAGCTTTTGCACTGGATAGTGTATAGCCGAGGTGCCTTAGTCAGGAGCAAGGTTTGTTTTTCCAGCTGATACAGCTGAGGAAGAGGCTAAATTACTGAGCTAAGAATCCTTTTATTTCCAGATGTTGCAGCTAATCTGGTAAAAAGATACCTGTCCTGCAAGCCTGGCTTTTCTTATGTCTTTAGACTTTGTGGTTAAAACCGGTAGCATCCCTAGGATTAGTTACCAGTATTTAATTAAAGTGGAAAGAGAAATGAAAGGAGGGCCACAAATAATGATTCTAGCACACAAATCTCATTCAGTGTCATGGTAGCTGTGAAAGTGAACCTAGCCATGGGGTTGGCAGTGGTTAAAAGGTAAAGGATGGAGCTGGATGAAAATGGACATATTCCAGTCCTACTTAGGGCAGGAGTTCACTATGGGGGTGAATTCATCTGAGATTCAGTGAGCAGCTTTGGCTCACTGTCCCACAGAAAGCTAATCTTGGGAAAAAACCAACCAAACAAACAAATACTTTTTCTTTCTTCTGGCTGGCTGAGTAGCAGTGGCTGCTGGAAGACAAGTGCACCAGACAGGCAGCAGCAAGAGATGAAGTGAGAGAAAAGGGGAGATGGGGAGCAGGAAGGGAGGAGGAGGCAGGACTACCCTTTCCAGCCGATGCAAGCTCTCAGCTCACCCACCCTGCCCCTGAACTGCCCTTTGACAAAATACCTCCCCTGGAAACATGTCTATTCACCCCTTCCCCTACCCCCGTTTATTTGGCTTCTGTGGGAGAGATGAGTCAGGCTGTGCTTTCAGCTGTGGAGCCGGCGGGCAGCCCTGGCAGCACTAAGCAGCACTGCCTGGCCCCTGCCTGATCTGCCCCTTCCTCCACCCACGCTCCCGGGTGGGTACACGTGTTCCTGCAGCTGGGGGAGAACATGATTTAGGTTAAGTTTAACATGGCAAAAACATTGCTTCTGTTGGGAGGGCTATGGGGAAGTAGAGCTGGAATGGGTGATAACTTTCTCACACGTCTCTTCTGCATGCCACTGCTCTTGCATGCACATAGCTATCAGCACCGGCAAGGTTTTAATCTTAAGCAATTTGATTTTTGAAACCAAATTGTTCCTTATGGACTGTAATAATTTTTCATGTGGGCATGTACTTTGTTTTATCTCTAAACACTGGGTTTATTTGATTGACCACAATGGTCCTCAAGTTAGACTGTGTTATTTTGGGGTTTTTAACCTTACGAACACACTGCACAGCTGTAATGGGACCCTTGTGAATCTCATGGACGATAACACAGAGGCATTCTTTCCCAGCTTAAATAATATTGTAACATCTCAGCACGTTTGGAGGTCAGGCAGTGTGGCAATATGATGAAAACTCCTGTTAAACGAATCATTTGTCCTTTCCCAGTTGAGCTCCTTGGCACGTCTTGGAGAGGAAGTGAGTTATTTCTGCCCTGCAAAACTCAAGTCCACAATGTTCACTCAAGTATCAAATTAGTATCAGTGCAAAAAGGGAACAAGAAATTGTGATAATATTTCCCTTCTGTCTAGAGAGTCAGCTGAGACATCTTCCCTTTTATTTGCCTTTTCCCTTTCGCTGCAGCAATGTGCTCTCTACTACCCGAGTAGGGCAGAATGAATGGGTAAGAAATCCTAAATCTTTATTCAAACTTGCAAAAAGGCTCAAAACAACAACACTTAATTGTCTTCATTTATTTGAGAGTCTTTTTGCACTTTGGAAATTTGGCCCAGATTTAAGGGAACTCAGTGTGAAAAGTCCCTCATATAATACTTTTGACATAAAGAAAAACTAGAAAGTGCTTAGAGCCCTCTGCTTTCAGAAGAGGTTTGCATGGTTACCTAAAATTTCGCATACTCAGCCAACTTTCTAGGCTTTTAGAAGCTTGCCAGCACTAGAATATGGGCTATCACTCTGTCAGAGGAAATTAAGATAAAATGTAAGCTATTTTCAAAATAAAAATAATAACTCCCCACCACTCCAGGATGTAATAACTTATGCAGTGGCTCCATTAGCAGCCTGCCAGGCTCTTTTGGTCTTGTGGAGGCTCCGTACCACCACAGGTCCTAGGTTAGCTCTGAAGGATGCTGTGACCACAGGTCCCATATAGCTGCCTCCTTCCTTACATTGTTCTGAACAATTTTTAGTGACAGTAAAGAAATGGGTGGGGAAAAAAATGAGAGAGACTAATGCTGAGTGACTCTTCACTTAGGATATTTACTGTGAACAAGACTAATCGTCCAATTATCTTTTTTTCCTACTCAGTGATTGGAAAACCAAGCGGTATTTCACTTGTAGTATCAGATTTTTTGACCTCCTTATTCAGAAAGATTTCAAGGATTTTATTCAGTATTTTTGAGAACCTAAGGAAATATTTTTAGCATTTTAGGCAGGAATGAAAAGGTACCACTTGACATGAACTAAAGTTTGGCTTGCCTATTTTATACTCCCATTGGCTTACATTTTTCCTACTTCCATTAGTTGCTGGTTTTTTTAGTTACATATTCAAATGGTGACCTTTAAATTTGCTTATTCATGGTGGTACAGAAGCTTTTTCTCACTTATGTTTTAGGAAGCCCTAGACTGATCTAAACCTTGGATCTCATACTGCAGATACAGCTCACACAGTGTTAGTGCAGCTCATTGGCTAAATAATTGTGTGACCATAGTTTCATATTACATTAGACTAAAGCCATAATTGTCTGTAATTCAATACGACAAAGGAAAGGAAACATCATACTCGGCCAATTAGGCTTCATATGACGGCATTATTTACGAAATGCACAGTTAGTGAAGGACTTTTAGGGACTATAAATAGGGGAAACTTGTAATTCAAAGAGTGGATTTTTTACTGATGGAAAGCAGAAGTGTTGCAGCTAGCAGCTATTGACATAACAAGGGAGAAAACTCTTCTGCGGGCTTCAGGGATGAATAGGTGCATCACAGTCATTAAACATCCCAAGGGATGGGGTTTTTTTTCAAAATTTTCTGTACTTCTGATTAGTGAACAGCAATGCTTTGGGAGTCACCACGATACGCTCTTGAACTAAATTTCAGATAACATTTCTGACTGAAATCCTGCCTCTGTTGAGAGCAGCAACAGTTTCGCTAATGATTTGGCTGGGGATAAGATCTCACCAAGTGTGGCAGGAGGAGGGAGGATCTGCTTGATTTTTCTTTTTTTATAAACTTTGAGCACGCAGAGAAGGCAGAACAGGTCTGCACCAAGACCCTTCCCCAGCCCACAACGCTCAGGGGAAAATGGTTTACCTTTGTTCACGTTGCCTGTGTCAAGGGCTCACTGGGTGTCTAGGGGTGGTTACGCAGCAGAATTTAGAGTCACCTGGAGTCACTGTCCCGACCTGCATCCCTCTGAAGAGCTGCCCTCACCTCCATGTCAGGCTGCCCACAGCCGCTGATGGGAACCCTTGTCTTGCCCTTTCTGAGGAAAATGATTGGGGTTTGCTACACCCTGGAGATTTTAGTCCTTCCTGATTTTGATGGAAAAATTAAAATTAAAGTGCTTAAGCCCTAACAGAAAACTTGGCTTCATTGTTCGTTTTAGTTTCTTCTCTATCTTGTTCAATTATTTGTCCATTAATGTTAGGCAGTAAAATGTTTTTTAAAGTATTCAAAAAGTGAAAACAATCCAACCATTTCCTATAATTTTCCCGTGGAAATCATAAAAAGCTGAGAAAATAAATCCTACCGCTGTTCTGAAGTGAACATTTGAAGAACCATTTATTTCCAATTTTCATATTGAAAAACACATTTCTGAAAGCTTGTGTCTTCTCTGCCACATGCTTTTTCTTGAGTCACACGTTTTCTCTAAATAAAAACCACTCAAACATTTGATACTGCCTGTGTAATGCTTCTTAATGTGCCTCCGACAACGAAGACTTTGTACTTACCAGTGGTGACTGAGGTATCTGCTGGGAAGGAAACATTCCCATCTTTCAGCAACAATATCTTTTTATCTTATCCTAGAGCATTGGTTCAATGGGATAAAATCGATATAAGTCTTTTATCAAGTCTATATGTCTTATCAAAGCGCTGATAAAGAACACAAAAGGGACTTGGGTCAAAATCTAGGCAAATGGATGAAAGATGAGGAGTTGTCGCCATGTCGATCCCTGCCAACAATCTCTACGTTCAAACAAAGGACCTCATTCCTTGTAACCTTTCCTTTGATTTTATCTTTAAGCACCTTCTCTGTAGTCCCACCTTCTTTTCTTCTACTGGTCCCAGTAGGGCTGGGTGGGTGTCAGGAGAAGGGCTCATAACTGATCAATAGACTTTGAATCAGGCTATAGGTGATTTCAAGGCAGTAATAACAGATTTCAGATAACATCTAGGGTGTGTTCAAGTCAGCTTTTCTTACAGAGACTAGCCAAATAGGGAAAAGATCCACATAATTTACACTTCAATATTTTTATTTTACTCTGAAAATGTCAGCCCAAACTCCAATCTACCTTCATCGTTCAGTATTTTTTGATATTGAACTATAACTGTTTTTATCTGAGAGAGTATGGTTTTGATCTGTACTGATTTTTATTTAAAATGTTTTTAAAAAATGCTTCATTTCAAATTTTCAAAAGTTACCCACACATTTTTTAATTTGCCAGAATATTTAAAATCGTTTAAAGTATTTTAAATGGCTTTGAATCAACCAGAAGTACTGCTTAATTGATTCTTTTTTTTTAAACTGAAAAATCAGATGTGGAAACTCCCGTAATGCTGAATGCCTCTATTTCCACTGACAGCACACATCCCACCGAATGTGTACACCTTAGCTCTTCCTACTGTCCTCTAGTTGCACAGCATTGTTGTCCAACAAAGTGTTGTCCAACTGTTGTCCAACACACACGCACCAAATCACAAGAAGGTGATCTACAAATTTCTCTCACTCCCAGCAATTTCGACTGGCAACTCAAATAAGCTGTATCTCTGCCTGGCAGTCCTTTATATGCTCTCGTACACAGGGACACAAACCTACATATGCTGCACTTCTTGCTGCTCATAGGACAAAAAAAAATGAAAGCTCCAGCATCATGCCTGGCTCCTCCCATGTGGCTCAGTGCTCCCTGGCGACAGACACAGCCTCCTGCTGCCCCTTGGGGGGATGACCCTCTGTGCCCCCCCCCCCCCCCAGTTAGGGAGGCATTATAGCTATATATAAATTAAAGAAAACCCCGGCCCTGCTGGCATCGTTGCTCTTCTGCAGGCGAGGGTTAAGCCGTGTGCTTGGTGTAGGGTGGGACCGAGTGCCAAGCAGCAAGACCTGCTGGAGGTGGCATTGCTGGCAAATAAGGTGTGTGTCAAGCCCAAGCCTCGGCGTTATTAATCAGCTTTCTAGTCTAAAGGTGGGCACCCAGACTGAGCCTTGCATAGGGCTAGAGGTCATGGGTGGTGTGAGGGCACAACTCTCCGGGATAAGAAAAAAAATATCATACGTGTGCCAGTACAACAGTAAAAATATTGGGCCTTTTCACCATGTAGAAATAGACACTTTTTTGTCTCCTCTAGCAAATCCCCTGGGCTTAATGCTTTGCTCTTCTGTCTCCTCAATCCCTCAGGCCTGCGAACAGTAAGTGTTTGGCAAGCTGGTTTTCACAGTCGCTAAATGGTTCTGCAATAAAGATCAGGATCATAATTAAGATGAAAATATTTTCCCTCCTGTGTGTCCTCATTTTAACAGCTAGCAAACTAATGGCAATGCTCTAACTCAATGTAGAGCTGCAGCAACAACACAAGCAGTGTTTTCCAAGTTGAAGTTGTGTAATGGATCTGCCTTTTCCTGCTCTTCTTTGTCTGCAGCTTGTATATAGCAGCATTTTTTGTAGCAGTAATAGTAACACAGATCTTGGATGGTGTAAATGAACGACACGAGTACACACTTAGCTGGAAACACTTGCACACCCATGGGTGCTGAGGCAGTCTGGCCTCTCTTTAAAAAAAACCCAACAACTTCTGAACCTTTTACTAGAGGCAACCAAGGCATTTCAACCCACTTCAGCTTCTGAAATGCTGGGCGGTATTTGCCCAGAGTGCTAAGAAGCTATTGCATTATACCCTAATAGAATCCATGTATTAATCATGGGCAGAAGATCTCTAACTACACACATTTCCATGATTAAAATGTTCAGACTGAAATGCTGTTTATAAATTATTCTCTTATACATCAGAAGCACTTTCCTGTTGCATCTGGCCAAGGTGCTCCCTCCCCAGAAAGAGGGATCCATGGGTAATGCAGGGGTGCATGCCCCTGGAGCCTCCCGATTGCTTCAGACGTGCCGGGAATGCGCGGGGCACGGCTGGGGTGTTGTGAGGCTGTGGAGACCAGCGAGCAAAGATACCGGCGTTGCTTTCCCAAACACTGCAGAGCGGATAAGCATGGATGGATCCTCTCCCACATGCAAAGAAAAGTAATGTAATTATTAATCTTGTTTCTTCAGAGAGGACAAGGCATGATTTATTTGGTATTTTACTCCTATAACAGGAGAGTTACCCTTCAATTTTGCTCCTTCCCCGCTGTAGCTGCATTGCACCACTGAAATGCTGCAAGCATCTCTTCCTGGCCATGATGCAGAAGTGAGCGGCCAGGAGTGAGAAGCTGGGGCTGCCAGTCACCTCCCATGGGTACAGCTCGTCCCAGTGGCTGCCTGCTCCAGACGGGGGGAAGAAGCTGCAGGGCATGGGGAGGTCACCTTGCAGGGAGCATGTGGGGGGAATGAGCCCCACCAGAAAGCACAGGGGACTGCGGGTCCAGGAAAGTGAGGGGGTCATATCTCTGCAGCCGGGCTTTGGCAGGCTCCAGCCAGGTGTGGGGAAAATACAGTCACTTGAAAAGTTATGCCAAGACTAATTTTTTTTTTTTTTATTGGTCCATGAAACCATAGTTTCTTAGTGTCTTTCTAAGGTCTTGCAATAGAAGTCCTCAGTTTCTCCTGCCAGTATGGGCAATGAGTGGCTGGAAGCCACTTTTCTATACATTTAAACTTTGATGGAGAACTTTATATGGTTTTGCACCTGGTTTCTGAAAAAAAAAGAAGTTGATGGGATTTTAAGTATCAGAGCAGCTTTGAGGTCCTGAGCTTAAGTCTCTCCTCCAATGTTTTCAGTCTCTCAGTCTGTATAGGTTGAAAAATGATCAGTGAATTCAGTTTGCCCTATTTTGAGCATTTTCTATTGGTGAGATGCAATAAGGGCTAGCTGAATTGTCTCCTGTTCATTGGTTGTGACCCATTTTCAGGGCTGAATAAAGGCCTATACATGTGGGATTGTAGCAGGTTAGGGTTTTATGACCATTATCTTTTCTTGCAACTGATTTACAAACTTAAGTCAGTAAAATTCCTGGTTCTAAAATACAACAGAATAACAAGCAGAAATATGTGGTAATTAAAATATTCCATGTAATGAAAGTGTAGCCAGGTGAGAAGTGGAATTGGAAAGAGTTTATTCATCATAAGTTTCTGTCCCCCCATAGAAAGGTTCTTGCCTCTCTCCACTGTCTCCGTTTAATTCCATCCTCTCCCACTGGCTCCCTGCTTTTATGAAATCTGGAGTAATTTGCTTGTCTGCCAATCTACTGAATAACTGTTTAGGGACAGGGTCAATGCTAGGGGATTGACAAACATGTGAAAGTATCATGGTCACTCAAAATCAATTTTCTTGAGAAAGAACAAAAATAAAGCTAACGAGCTCCCTTCCCTGTACTACTTAGTAAGCCTTAGAGTAAGTTAATGTATGTAAACAGATACAAAGTGCAATGGAAGGCTATAAATGTTACTGAACATTTGGAAGTGATCTGTGCTATTGTATGTTATTGGTTTGTGTAAGATGGCTATTTCCAGTCCACATTTATATGTGTGAAAGGTTTGTGCGCATGTGTATACAGATGCACACATACGAATACAGCCACCTGGCAGCGATTACCAGTCGCAAAAACAATTACATGCTGCAGCCAACAAGTCAAAGGTCAAGTAGAAGTTTTTTTGTAAACGTGGGGAAATCCTGCTTTGAATAACCAGTGACGTGACCTTTGCCAGCTATTAGTCTAGTCAGTAGTAATTATCCAAAGGAGATTAAATTATTAAACTCTCAAGGCACGGTATTTTGCATATTGAACAAGGCCAGGGATTAAACACAGATACTTTCCGAACGCCAAGGGAGCTGGCAGCAGGGTAACGACTTCAGAGGAAAAGCACGGGACTGAGAGTAAATTGCAGTTTTCTTCCCCCTCCTTGAGCTTGTGTGCCCTGAGGAATGCCTATCATGGGCTGGTGGCTGGGCACCACTGGCTTATCGAAGAGGCTGTGAGTGATACCGAAATAACAGCACTGTGCTTGCACACCAGACAGGTCGCATGAAGGTCCTGCTATGGGAACACCTTCATAAACACCTGTATGTCAGGTCACAGTATTCTGAGGTTGGAGCTGGATTTCTAACACCTGAAACCTGTTCCTGAAATGCCATCCAGACTCCTGAGGTACCAGCCAGCTCCTCAGATGCCCGTGAGCCGTTTCCTGGGTAGCACAGACAGCAGCCCTGTCAGGGCTGGGCTGACGGGCAGTGGGTCTCAGGATAAGTTGGCACTGGGGGAGGGGTTTGTCCGGCACGCTAGGCAGAGCTGGCTGGAAGGTGGGATTCAGCCTCCTTGGCTCTTCCCACTGGTCTCCACAGGACAGCTGATGGAGTGCTTCCTGCAGCTGCTGTCCCACTTGCTCCAGGCGGGACCTCCTGCATGGGTTGAAACACCTCGAGGTGCTGGTTTAAACTCACCTGCCTTCGCAGGAGGAAGCTTGTGGAGGGGCCGCAGCTTGTGGAGGGGCCGCAGCTTGTGGAGGGGCCGCAGCTTTTCTGCCTCCACCGCAGCGAGGGTACCCGCTGGCCACAGAACCAACAACCTAACCCTGACCCACAGCTGGGAGACCGAAGCCTCTGTCCCACCACAGCTCTGGGGAGGACAGCTCTTCCCACCACACAGCCTTGCAGCTGGCAGCCCACAAACCACATCTGGCACCACTGAGCCAGGCAGGGGTCCCACCGCTAGCCCTCCTCCTCCTGCCTGGCCCCATGCAGGCCGCTGGCGGGTCATCCAGACACGGCTGCAGGATGCTTTGGTGACTGCAGGTTGCTCCAGCACTAGCGTAAGGTCCTTGCAAGGCTTCAGGCTGGCAATGGCTTCTCCCTTGGTGGGGGGAAGGAGCAGCGGGCTAAGGAGATGCTGCGTGGTGGGAAGATAGAAAACCATGGGACCAGCAGCCAGGAGAAGAAAGTAGTATTTCAGATAAGAGGCTCATTGTGAGTATGACTTGATCCTTGGAGTGGCTGGAAATGTGTGGGAGAGGGAAGCAAGCAAGGTAACGAGGTGAATCCAAGGCCAATGGCAAAAAAGGAAAAAGCAAGCTCTATGCATTGGGACAGTTTGGGATATTTTAGAAAAAAAGAATAATGTGAAAATCTGGCAGTAAGAAGTATGTTATCACACAAGAGAAACGCTAGGGTGGTACAAAAAAGCTGACACCACCACCTTACTCACCCCCATGGGGAGCAGATGAGCTTGGAGCACCCAGTGATTGCCCACCCTATTGTGTGGGGTGGGCTCTGCCTCCAGATTCGTCCTTGGCTAACCCCTTGGGGGAAAGGGTCTGCAGAAGGAGCAGAGACAGATGCCTCCGTCCCAGCTGGCTGCAGGCTCCAAGCTAAAAAATAATTTGAACTGTCACAGGGGGATGGACTGTGGCCAGGCATGTTACAAAGTGAATGTGTTGCTGCTGCTGTGATGTGTTGGAGGTGTCCCTGAGGCTCTGATCACCAACCGGCACCGAAACATCAGCACCTGGTTATAAATCAGTTGTACAAGATTTATTGAGGGTCTTACAAAAAGCAAATCAACCTTTCATCACCCCTGTGCAAACCCTGAGGAGCTGTGGGCAGGGATGAGGACCTGAGTGGGGCTAGATAATCCCTGCACCTGCCAGACCTTGGCTGTTCTAGTGAAAGCTAAAACACCTAAGGGCTCAGGGGTGGAGTGAGAGCTGGTTCCTTCAGGTGTTTAGACTTTTTTCTTTTTGTTTTTCCCCTCTGGTGGTGTGAAATAAGAGACTAGGTCAGTGCTCTTAAAGTCTGTGGGATGTTGCTTGGCTGTGCCAAACCTTTCACATGAATGAGCAGGACAGTGATCTTAATGTTGTCCCTTTGAGAGGTAGTAGGGAAACAGCTGTAATGCTTCTGTGGTCCAGGGGAGTGGCTGGATCATTTGCTCATGTTGATTTTGGCCATCAGATCTTTGCAGCAAGCCTTTGGTTTTTCAGCATGCCCTCACACAAATGAGCAAGACCTCCCATTTATAGTGGCCTTGCAATGTGTGACCTAGCCTTGCCACGTTTGTCCCTAAGTCTGTACATGAAAATATAAATTTACTTGAATAAGTTTTGCTTGCTAATCAGTAAAACTTTCAGCATGTAGTGGGACTTGAGGATCTCCAGATGTCCTTTCCATCCTAAGCGGTTCTGCGTAAACAGTGTGTTTAGTGGCAGAATCTGTACCAGATCTGAATGAAAGATATATGTGAATATTTAAAATCATTATAAAACATTTTATTAGTACAAATACAGACTTACAACCTGTTGACTCTATGCTGGAATCCTCACTTATATTGAAAATAACTTTTCAAAATTGTTTTAAATTTATCTGGAGCTGCCTGAATCTTGATATACTAGAGGATAGATCTGCAGTGTTGCATAGATATTCAAAGTAAGAGATGGAGGGTATAGTTAATCACTGGATTTTTTTTGTGTTACAAGTTCTGTTTATTTCAGTAAGTACCATATTTGGCACAAACAGATCTTGGAAAAATGCGTCCTTTATATAGATTTTGAAATATTTTTTGTCTGTTTTGGAAATGTATAAGAGTGTTCCGCTTATTAACAATTGTATAACACTAGGTAAAATACAATATTTGTGGAATATATGTTCTGCTGAAGAAGGAAAGCAAGTAATTTTGTAGCAATGAAGTAATTGTACTTGTGCTTATATGTTATAAGTTCTGGTTATCATCTGTTTGCCTGCTGAGCCCTGGCATTTAAACAAAGCACATAGAATTTAAAATATGTGTTTGAATTTTGAGTCCAGCATTTAAGTTCATAAATCTTGAGAGAGGAGGGGTTTTTGGTTTTGTTGTTTTGGTTTGGTTTTTTTAGATCTACCGTGTATGTCTCTCCAAATACTAAGCATCCTACGTCTTCATCTGGTGGTGGGCTGTGGGGAGCGGGATTTGCTCTGTTCATAGGGTGGGATGCTGCAGGGAGGGTGTTATGGCCAGCCTGGGTCTTGGTGGTGTGACGGCAAATGTCAGTAGTGAGGAAGCTCCAGCTGAACTGGTTCCAGTGCCGATTGTGTCTGAACAGTCCCCAGACACTGGTTTCAAGATCCAGGCAAGGCTTTCTCTAATCTTGCTGCAGTGAATTGCTGTAAACATTTCTGTGCTGTTCATGCTCAAGTCAAGCTGGTTAAGGCGATGTGAAATTCAAGGTCAAAAGGTGAAATGCTGCTAAATTTAAGATTCAAGTTTATGCACATAAGTAAATGGTTACTTGGATCATTGCCATTTCAGACGTATTAAGTAAGGTACGGCTCTTCCAGCGTCCATCTCGACCTGCAGCTGGGTACCGTAGTCATTTCACAGGAATTATGAATTGAAAAGGTCCTCCCCATACATGTTTTCCCAAGCATGCAAGCCTAATTGCTCTTGTGCATCCACGCTTGTATCTATAAATGTTTGGATATGGCTCTGTAGGTTCACTTCATCGTTCCTTATACATTAAGGATTAAACAGTGTATCCTCCTGTCAGTTTGTTCCTATGACTTGTCTTAAAACAGTGGAAAACTTGAGCATTAGAGATGCTTGGCATAAGAATCCATTCAGACACACAAATACATTTGATGGGATCCGGTCATTGGGAGAGAGTGAGATTTTGGGGTTTTGGGCATTTTTGTTTTTTGACTGGCTGGGGATGAGGGGAGGGCAGTGAATGTTGTCTACCTTGACTACAGCAAGGCTTTTGACACTGTCTCCCACCACATCCTTTTAGGCAAACTTAGGAAGCGTGGGGTATATGAGTGGACAGTGAGGTGGGTTGAGAACTGGCCGAAGGACAGAGCTCAGAGGGCTGTGATCAGTGGCACAGAGTCCAGCTGGAGGCCTGTGGCTAGTGGTGTTCCCCAGGGGTCAGGACTGGGTACAGCCTTGTTCAACATATTCATCAACGACCTGGATGAAGGGCCAGAGTGCACCCTCAGCAAGTTTGCTGATGATACAAAACTGGGAGGAGCGGCTGATACACCAGAGGGCTGTGCTGCCATTCAGGGAGACCTGGACAGGCCGGAGAGCTGGGCGGGGAGGAACCTAATGAGGTTCAACAAGGGTGAGTGTAGGGTCCTGCACATGGGGAGGAATAACACCATACACAGGTTGGGGGTCAACCTGCTGGAGAGCAGCTCTGTGGAGAAGGACCTGGGTGGTAGACAACAAGTTGACTGTGAGCCAGCAATGTGCCCTTGTGGCCAAGAAGGCCAGTGGTAACCTGGGGTGCATCAAGAATAGTGTGGCCAGCAGGTCAAGGGAGGTTCTCCTCCCCCTCTACTCTGCCCTGGTGAGGCCACATCTGGAGTTCTGTGTCCAGTTCTGGGCTCCCCAGTTCAAGAGAGACAAGGAACTGCTGGAGAGAGTCCAGCAGAGGGCTACAGAGATGATGAGGGGACCGGAGCATCTCTCTTGTGAGGAAAGGCTGAGAGACTTGGAGCTCTTTAGCCTGGAGAAGAGAAGACTGAGAGGGTACCTTATCAATGCTTATAAATATCTCAAGGGCGGGTGTCAAGAGGATGGTGCCAGGCTCTTTTCAGTGGTGCCCAGTGACAGGACAAGAGGCAACGGGCACAAACTGGAGCACAGGAAGTTTCTCCTGAACATGAGGAAAAGCTTTTTACATTGAGGGTGACAGAGCACTGGAACAGGATGCCCAGAGAGGCTGTGGGCTCTCCTTCCCTGGAGATATTCAAAACCTTCCTGAATGTGGTCCTGCCCAACCTGCTCTAGGTGAACCTGCTTTAGAGGGGGGGTTGGACTAGATGATCTCCAGAGGTCCCTTCCAACCCCTACCATTTAGTGATTCTGTGATTTTTTTGTTGGAGCTTAAAGGAATGAAACTAGACTACCAGCAGAAAAGTAGCACTACTTTAGGGAACCTTTTTCCACAGATGCTGTACTCTTCTTTTTTTTTTTTTTTTTTCCCCAGCATGGTGTTAGGATGACAATGCTGTTGGTCCTTTTTGAAGGGTTTGCAAAACATCTGTCTTTTAAACAGCTAGTGGCATGCTCAGTTTGATAATTGCAGGTTGTCTATACAGCTCCCAGACACATTTAAATCATATGGTTATACCAGGTATAACTCTTCTATTTATGCTTCCAAGCCGGTGTGTGGTTTGTTTGTTGCTGAATAAATGCAGTCATGGGATAGAGATGTCTGAACTTAGCAGAAGGTGAGGTTATCTGTTGGTGACCCACCACAGAGGAGGCACGTATGAGGAGGACTTGATAAAAGCAGAAGTCTGTAACTGGTGCCTCCTCCCTGGCTCCAGCGTAATTGTTGCCACCCTGTTGATTCCCTGCAGTCGCTATAGGTGATGCCAGGCTCAAGCTCAATGTAAGATCTTCCTCCCATCTCTGGGGATCTGGTAGCCAATACTGTGAGGAAGAATTGATGGGAAACAGCATGCTCGTTATGAATCAAAGCATTGGCTCTGGGTCTTCTCCTGTAGTGCTAACTTTCCAAGGGTATCCTTCCCTCAGAAGATATTTTAGATTACTTTCCTTTTTTAAAGTTGCTCACATCTTTCATTTGCTGGTCATCTCTCTTCCTACTATTTCTTAGCACCGTTTGATTACATTGTACTCATTTAGCATCTCTCTTTAAAATCAAATTAATATTAAAAGTAAGCTTTAACGTGTCTGTGAGAGTACCTTTTCCCTTTTCAGTAGGTATTTGCAGATAAACATACTTTGGTTTTTTTTTGTTGTTGTTCACATAGACTTCTTCAAAACTGTTGGTGGTCAGTTACACACCACCCAATTTAAAGGAATTTTTCAAGTGAGATTTAGTGAAATAACTTCTCAGGCTCATCTTAATTTACATCTGCTGCTTTCATACAATTCTGTCCCAAAAAAGGAAGTTTGACCCCTGTGCTTTGTTCCTTCATTTGCCACCTTCATTGTTTTTATTCTTTTATTTATTCTTTTCCATTTTTCCACTTACTAATAAGAATTAAATAACTTGTATACTTGGTTATTACTAATAAATGGGGATCTAAAGTCTGTCTGACTTTCAGTACTTCCAGAAGTGGAATTAGATCAGGTTTCAGCCTGGATGAACCACAAGCTTTTGCCAGCCACTAATATCTGATTCTGAATGACAGTGGTTGAACTTACTAAGTATAGGGAAAAAAAATCAACAACTGTATGGAACTGATGCGAAGGGCTTGGCTCATTACACTGCTACCTCAGGCTAATGTCATAAAGAGCAGACTGGAGTTATGAGATGTTGGTTTTGTTGCTGTCCCCAAAAACCTTCCTCAGGGGAAGATCACTTACCTCAAACACCTGGAAAAAAAAAAACAAACAACCTGATTGGCAAATACAGCTTTTTTTTTTTTTTTCTGACTGCAATGGAGACACCAAGGCGATGCATGCTCCAGATGAGCTGGAGCTGTGTAGGAATATGTGTAACACTAAGCCACAGACCCAGCAAATACAGGGGTGTTGTCTCCTTGCAGAGACTTTGGCTGACTGAAAGCTGTGTAGGAACTCTCTGCTGCTGCTACCAGTCAGACATGAGGCTTCCTTCTCCCCTCTCAGATTTCTCCTTGAGGCTTTTGGTAAAAATGAAAGTGGAAGGAAACATCCTAGAATTTGTATAGTGGTATAGTTACATGTAATTTACATAATACATGCTTGGTACTAATACAGCTGTAATTAAATTTTTCTGGAGAATATATATAAAATGCATGTGATGAGACCACACAGGTGGTGTGTTACATGGGCAACTAACAGGCTGCGTCCTGAAAAGCTGAAAGCCTTCTTTGGCATCAGGAGTCTAACTTTGAGCAGATGTTGATGGTAATTGAGTTGCAATACCATGATGGGAATTGCCCAGTGGGAAAAAAACTTATCTTTTAAAATGTCACAACTTTAAACCTTGATTTAGTGTATTGCATAAAAGCGAGCATGACTTGTATTTGATACATCCTCTTTTTTTATTAGTACTCTGCAAAGAAAAGTTCTTACAGCCCTATAGCATGTGTGTATTTCAGCTCTGTGCTTCCTCAGCGCTAACTTTTTCTACTAGCATCCCAGTGCATAGGTGCGCAGAACAGTTTACCTTTGAAAACACCTGGGGATCACCCAATGCAGGGTTGACTTAAAAAACGTTCTTCAGGGTCTTGTGCAGTCCAGCCTATGCTGGCATGTAGCAGTCTAGCTCTTCCCAATCGTTATTCAAAGGTTTAAGTTAAAAAGTTTACTTGGGAAGCAAATATTGCAGATTTTACATAACAACTGCATACACAAATACATACTCCCTCATGCTTGTGTATATGTAATACATTACACTCAAGTGCATGGAGCAGGGAAATATTACTATGACCACACTTGTGGAAATATTTTAATTTAGCTTAGTTTACGTAAACACTCTGGCCTTAAACCCACAGTGCAGGCTGCCATGCAAAGTGCAGCAGTCCTGTTCTCAGGACAAACACTTGAAGGGGCCTTTCAGTGTTTCCATTTCAACCCTTTCAAGCAGGGGGGCCAAACTTGGCCTCAAAATTTTTCTCTGAAATATTTTCTCAAAAAAAATGTTCTATGAAAATCTGCATGTTAAAAGGGATGAAACCAGTTGGCTTTCCCTCCACACCCCAATAATTCAGTGGAGGACAGTAAGCCTCCCCTGCCTCCAGCGCTCACCCTGGCTGGTTGGCTGTCAGCAGGGCAGACCCAATAACTGCTGGAGCACAAACCTTGAGTGCTTGAGACCTGTAACGTATGGGTAGTTCCTCACCACAACATTGTTGAGAAGCTGCAAAGCTGTTCGGAAATCTCGCCACAAGAAGCATGTTAAAAACCCAGTATAAATCCAAACCATATGGTTAAGACTTCATTTAGCAATTTAGAAAACAGGAGCGATGTCCAGTATGTGCCTGAAATGCTCGGTTTCCCCCCTGCTGCCGGCCCCCCTTCCCCATTTTATTTACTCCTGCTCCCAGGACGCTTTCTGCTGTGTTATGGTCCAGTTGATTTAACAACTCATAGTTCCTGAAGCTTTTGCATTGCTCGTATTTAAATCCCAGCTCAAGAAGCTCACAGATATATATTCTTGTACCTGATACTGCTTCGCACAATTCCAGCCACTAACTGAGAACTATAAAAATGTCCAGCTGACCCTTCCATCTGATCCAGCCTTTCGTGCCAAGGACCAAAGGAAACAGCAACATATTTTGGGACCAGGACAGGGATGTTAGTCTGGTGTGTCCTTCCCCAAACACAACCCAACTTCAAAAGGACTGTACTGATGGAGAAGATCCTGTGGACAGCCCTCCAGTGCATGGCCCTTTGTGGCAACAGACAGGGACCAAATGCATTCCTGGCTTCCTGAGACCCAGGAAAGAGCCCCAAGCCTTGCTTGCATTTAGCACTCAGCTGAGCCCTCCTCCTTTCTTGGGGTAGTTGCGTTCAGCTGGAAGCAGGGGCATGACAAGACTAAGTGGCTTATGACAAATTAAAAAAAAGTCACTATTTAAATAGACACAATAGTAGACAGACAATATTAAATATTGGATGTATTTTATTAATGAATTCAGACTTGAGACAGGCACCACTTGTGCAAACTGAACATCAGTACACGCTTTATTTTCATGTTCGTGGAAACTGAAATTCTGGGATTTTTGAATTTTAAAATACAAAGAAACCTGTTCCATGTAGTCTGAACTATTTCAATGTCATTACAGAAGTAGTTCAGCAGTAGCAATAACAAAGTATTCAGTCACTACAAAAAGCAGCTCTTTTGATAATAAACAACTGTATGGTTCTTGACATGCTTTAGCAAGTGCAGGGATAAGCACAGCAAGCTGCCTTACAAAGCTGTGGCTCTGCCATGTCACAAAATTGCTCAGAGCAGATGCAAAGGCAGGACTCCCACATCTGCAATCGCATCCATGTAACAATAAGTGACACACCTACCACTAACACTTACCTTAAAAAGTTTTCTTTTTAAATGCTTCTTGATGAAGGCCTCAGAACTAGGCTGGCCCCAAGGACTGTACTGTGGCAGTTTCTGCAGCTCAGCTGATGGCCGATAGCTCAATCCCTTTGGATCATGAGACAGAATCTGCACGCCAGTATGGATTATTTTTAACAAATCTTCTACTAAAACGTAAAACGAAGGACCCAAAATGTAATAGCTCAAGAGATTGTGCAAATAGTTAACTAGATGGGGTGAGAGAAAAGCTAGGACAAAAGAAGAGAGGGTCAGTCCAGCTTTCCTTAAATTATTGAAGCTATCAAAACAATATAACAAATCCTGTGCACATGGCAGCAGAAGAATTACGGGATGTATGTCAACCCTCAATTAATTGACCCGGAATGATGTTTTAGGGAGAGACTGATGGGTCAGATAAACAGTCCCAGCATGCACAGGCCGAAGAGACAATATGGAGCCTACGCTATAGAAGGTCTGTGGGTATCAAGCACCGGTTTGAAATGTTTTATAAAACTTGTTGCTCAGCCATCCATATCCATATAGAAGCTTCACATGTGGCCAGCTATGCCATGTTTAGTATCCCACATCGCATGGAGACAGGTCCAATGCACCTGCGGGGGAACCACAGTGGCCGCTAGTAAGGCATGGTTATGGTTTTCTGAATTTCTCTGGACAAGATGGAGGGAAAACCTTGTTTATTTTTCCTGTAAGGATGCTACTAGGAAAACTACGTCTGGAAACCACACTTATTTCCTTCCAAAAGTCTTTGGCTATTTCTAGGCTAGATAGCAAGACTAAATTACAACACAGTTCTGTGTATGAATAGAATGGTTGTATTTTGGGGCACAATTTAATAGGAAATATCAGAAATCTCTTTCCCCAGTAGCTGTGAGAACCACACATGAATCTTACTTTCTACTGATCATGTTTGTCCTGCCCCATTGCAATTAAAGCACCCACAGTCTAGGCTGTTATGAGCTCTATCATCTAATCAGGCTAAAATATCAAATAGCTCTATTTTTTTTTAATGTTTAAATTTATCTTCACAGCAATCCCCATGCTGCTGGGGGACCATGCTATGAATAGTTCTGAAATGCAGTCAACAGACATTTCCGTGCTACTCCAGGGAAGGCACAGATAATTATTTTAATTGTCCCCAGTTTGCTCCTCTGTCCACAATTATAGTTTTGAGTTTATAAATAACGAAGCATGATTTTAAAAACCAAACCAAACCCCTCAATTACAACACAGTTCCTGAGATAATTAAGTCTCCAACTGTGGCTGCGTAGAAGAGTACCAAAACTACATTGCAGAAGCAA
The DNA here is from genome assembly GCF_034619465.1 of Leptosomus discolor. Taxonomy (NCBI): domain Eukaryota; kingdom Metazoa; phylum Chordata; class Aves; order Leptosomiformes; family Leptosomidae; genus Leptosomus; species Leptosomus discolor. The sequence continues at coordinate 56,051,989 of NC_141392.1, read as the reverse complement.
TAATATAATTGCATTACACACACAGATTTGCGTAAGTGGAGCAAAGCAACAGGATGGAGAACGTCACCAGGAAAATAAACTCTCTCATCATTATTTCACTGCTTTTTACCTAAAAAACCAATGGCCTATTGTCTCAATTCAACCTATTGTTCTGTTACATTTTTTTGTTATTGAAGGAACCGACAAGTCAGTCAGTGAGAGTTTCCTGAGGAGCAGCAGCTTGAAAAGCTAAATGCAGTATCCTGTGCCTAGGGCTTGTTTTGCTGCAGATTTAGGAAAAATCAGATAAGGTAAGTTACTGAGGTAAATTAAAGCACACACTTTAGGATTTAATTTGTTTGAATACCCCCTTCAAACAGAAAACACACTCCAGTTTTACAGGGTATGGTGATTAAAATGTGCAAAATGAAGCAGAAACAAAGCTCTGCCCTGTCGCATCCTTGCTTGATGGACTTTCCTCTGTTGTTACTGGGCGTCGCGTACTGCCAGGGACAGCACAAGAAAAACTCTGTGTCAGGAGCCAGCACAGCAGGAGGCTTCATTAGCCATGAACAGGAGCAAAACAGGGCTTCAGAGGGAGCAGTGCCCTCCCGGAACGACCAGCTACACAACAAGCACGTAATCAGCTGGACAGCCTGTAACATACGCTTTGGATAAACAGAGAACTATGGATATGAGACAGCTATGGCTTAAGTGTTTCAAAAGATCTTTGCCCAATGAGGAAACAAATTATATATTAAAAACCTTTTACAAAATACACGCTCTGTTCTTTCTCTGCTTAGTATCTTCCTTGCTTGAAGCTTGGCTGCTGCCCAAACGCATCCAGAGCAACGCTTGATGATAACTCAAAAATGTGCAGTTAATCTGTGTGTAGTTTCAGCTCCTGAATGCCAGGAGCAGAAGTATATTTTTCAGAGAGAAATAGGCTTGATCACGCAGTATAGTCACGTTTATGTAAGTTTTTAGATGGCCAAGATAAGGGAAACACTTCTGTAAACTCCTTTGAGAAAAGACGAAAACTCTAAGGTGAAAAATTTCTTTCTTTTTCGATGTTGTTTTATCCACAAACACGAGTAAGCCCCAGTAGAGAGCTTCCTGTACTACAGCGAGAAAAACTTTGGCTTGCCTTTTTTCTTTTTTATTTTTTTAACCTTACAGCTACATTTCATCATAAAAACTAGTTTGAAGAAAGAGTAAACTTTTGCTCTTTGGTCTATCTTGACATTTCTCAAGAGACACATAACAGGAATATTTCAGATTCATTTTTGTCTCCCACTTGCAGGAAACAGGAAAGTTGCAGCTCTTAATTTCCAGGCTTCTGAAATGAGAAAGATAAAGAATTTGTATGTTGAAGCTAGACATCTTTGCTTTCCTTAAAGAAAAAAAAAATAAAACCCAGAACCATCACAACCTAAAAGCAGTGTTTTAGTGAAATTGGGTATTTTTGCCTTAACCTTAATAAACAAAAACATTTAGTTATGCCACATGCACCTTCCATTTTTATCTGTGTAACCCTACTATGTGAGAAAGAAAAATCTGTACTCATATTCCAGTGTAACAGGGACTTCAGTGTGTACATTATTATAGTAATCACTGCTGACTGAAATCAAATACTGTGGAATGAGACTACAAGAAGTCATTTTTTTTTTTCATACGATCAATTTTGTGGATGCAAAGGAAAGGTCTTCAAACACCTATCCATAGCTGAAGGAATTCAGATGAAAACATCTAACAAATAGTTTTCAATTTTAGGACAACAGTTTTGGTGTCCTTTCCTTGTGGGCTTCTTTACAGACGTGAAGATGCTCACAGTCAGAGCTCTGGGATTCCTCTCACATTCCAAAAAGGTCTAAGGGTGGCAAAATACCTGTGCTGTGTATTACAATCATTCTGAAGCTCTGACAATTTTGAAGAGGAGATGAGTGCAAGAATACATCTGCAACTGTGGAACACCATGGCCTTACTAAGTCACAACCAACCAAGGGAAACAACCTCCCCTCCACCATCAACTGAGATACCCAAAGCCAAACTGGCACAGTAAGAGCAGGCACCTGCTGCCAGTGATTAAATTAGAGGGATCCTTAGCGCTCACAAGGTCCTTAACAGACTTCTTAACAGACTTGACTTTTGCAGAGTGGGTCAGGTTCATGAATTCCCCTCACTGTGCAAATAATACTTAAAAAAAAAAAAAAAAATTTCTTCATATTGTCAGACTTGTCTCCACGTCAGTAATTCTTATTCTGACTGGTGCTATCTACAGAGAGCTTCTAAGGAAACAATTTCAACTTTCTTAGTGCATGAGCTGGGCAGTATAATTTAAACAGGGTAGTGGCCAGTGATGAAGAACTAGCCAGATTCCTTCAGGTTCACTTCCAGACATTAATATTTCAGTTTTTTAATAGAGCACATTGCTTCAACAGAGAAACTGTAATGTTGCGTTCTATTAGCTATTTGTCCACAGAAAAAAGCAGAGCTGACTTTTTTGACAAAGTTTTTGCTTGTATGAGTTTTTGGAGTATATTCTAATGACTAGTATTCTGCAAATTTTTGTGAGAACGATCATTCGCTTCATGAACACCATGAAGCGGTGGAGAAAAAGCAGAGAGGCTAATGACATCCAGTGTTTCAGTAAAAGCCCCACACAGGACCCCTAGCAGCAGGAACTTTTGCCTGTATCTCTTTCACAAGTCTCACAAAGCTATGCATTGCAGAGGAGGATATAAGCTGCGCTCAAAAACAACCTTCACTCTCTGCTCTGCATGCATATTTATAATGAAACATCTGCAGCTCTTCCACAAATCTCTTAATATTTTTCAACTAACACGTCTTAAAGATTTGAATGTTCTAATGAGTTGGCACAATATCATATTACTAGAAATTTTGCATCGTACGCTAAAACCCTAAGAAAGGAATTCAAACTAAGTAAAAAAAAAAAAAAAATCCCTCGAGCTGCCATGATAGAGACAAAACCGCAAATACCTCAAAGCATAGCATTAGCTACAGTGTGGGTTCACTTCAGTGAATGTGTGAAAGCAAAGAATAATACTAAACTTCTCTACAGAAAGCTGGGAGTAAAGTTTATATGGGAATATTGTTTCTCTCTATCCAATATGAAAAACGTACAAATCTAGCACAGGAACTGGATGAATTTTAGAGCTGAAGAACACTGACTATCTTCTGGTGCTGACTGGGTATGACAGTATTCTCAAGGCATTTATTTACATCATTAGAGATAGGAACACAGGTGAGTATATGCATATATTGATGAAAAATATGAGATCAAGCTGTTTTTTTCTTTAAAAGAAACTGAATCATTCATCTGTCTGATGCCACCAATACCTCCATAATGAAATTAAAATTATTTGTTAACAGTTGGATATATACACTATTTCCTACCTGAGTATTATGTTTTTGTGACTTTGTTAGCTGTTTTTTTTACATCTGAGAAAACACAATCACTGACTAAAAGCCAAGTTTAACATTTTCATTTCATGTACAACTTCAAATGAAAGACTTTCAGAGTTGGAATGGAGTATTTCATCTGCTTAACTATTGTTCTTCAAAACTCACCAATCCATGGTTTGGCTTGATTAGTGTAAGACTAGGCAGTAAACACCCAATTAAGCAGACCATGTGAATCTGCATATAGATTTTACATTAGGATTCTACAGTCATTTCAAATGATTCAGAAGTAATTACATGACTGACACATGATGAATCGATATGTATGCATGAAGCCATCAGACATATAATGCATATCTGTTACAAAAATGGGATGTATGCCAAGAAGTGATACGCGTAACACTACCCAGCAATGGAATAGTAGTGATGGTTTGCATATAAGCTAGTAATTACCTGTGCATGCTGGTTAACTTTCAAGCTAACTGCTTTTTACTTGTCTTGACTGGTACACACAAAGTGGCAGAATGTGCTTTCACCAGACGTTATTTGAATATGACACTCAAGCATGGGCAAGTGAACAGCTAATTTGGTCTGAACAGTAATGTCCTTGGGTTGTGCAAACCTCTAACCTCCTCCAAACAGTCCATCAAAACACAGAAACAGAAAATGAAAGCCAGTTCTTTCAAACCAGAGTAGGCAAAGATTGCTAGAGCGGGGCTGAGGCACGTGGGCACATCCACCTCAAAGCTGTGGCAGATCTGAGGTCCCACCACAGTCCTGTTAGCTCACAGTAGTATTGTTGTTCTGTGTAAAAGTAACCATTTTACTCTCCAGACCGATTTATTGGGGGAAGGGAGAGAAGCAATGAGAGGAGGGAGATGCACGTGGTTTGTTTCAGTTAGGCTTACATCCTCTCTTACTCCACTTATTATGTTACAAGGTTAAAATGGAGTATCATGGAGTATTTTCATAACATCTTGGATTTTTAAGTGAGGAACACATGCTACACAAAATTAAAGCAAGAAGATTAAGTGCTTAGAGAAGGGGAGGAGGTGGCAGGGGAACTTCAAGGAAAAGGGAGAGAACCCAGCATGAAAAACAGAGGACAGATTTGCATTCCTAAAATGCTTATGACCATTTGAGAAAAAACATGAAAAAACAAAGCAAAGCTCATGAACAAGCTGAGAAACAACTCCCCTGATATCTAGGTAACGACAGATACACACAGTCACATGGGAGTAGTGTAAAAGGTAAACTAGGTTATTTCTTTCGAGACAAGTAACATGACATGATTTCTTCAGACTGACTTTTTCCACAGCCAAGAGCAGTACAATTGCTGAGCCAGCTCCTCCTCGTGCCAAACTGACAGAGCCAGGAAATCCAAAAGGCACCATCAGTGTGCACCATCAGTGTATACCAGCAAAGTGCTGGCCACCATTCAGCAAATGAGAAACCTGTGTGATAAAGTGCACATTATGAAATATTCCTCCAAATCCCGCCAAATTGTGTGAAGTCCTCAGTGAAACTAGGCCCTGATAAACTCCTGACAATCTTTTTTTATATATATACTAGAGACAAACATCCTCCTCCAAGCTGCAATAGGAAAATAAAGGCTGTTGACAGACCTGAATTTAGATGTCACTCTCAAAACAATCCTTTCACTTGCTCTGTGACAGGGTCAAGGTCAATGTCATAGAAGCATGGCCTCGTGGGCAGTCCTGGCATGGTGCTCATCTGTGGGAACAACAAAACGAAGTTATACTCCTGCACCTGTAAGTAGATAATCACTCCATCGCTGCAAACCTTAGATTAAGAGAAAGGCTGGATTGTTCATCATGGAGTCAATTGCAGATGTGATCTTCACTGTATTTTTTGTTTCTGTTAAAAATGTCAAGCTTAGGTTTTCTTAAATTAATTTTTAAGTGTACACTTCTAAAATGCAGGAGAGAAAATAAAAGCCACAAAACACAGGCTAGCACAGCAACCTAATAATAAACTCCTTAACAAAATGAAGACGCTTTGGGACTTACCCAGAACATTTATCCATTTATATCTACTGGGAAAAATCACACAGCAAAGGGCAAGGACATAACTGCCTGAATTCACCTGGTGATAAGTGTGTCAAACTCAGAACTCTCACACAGAAAACAGAATATAGGAGCAGAATTAATCACAACGCTTTCATGACTGATTGCTTAATATAAGGAACAAATTGAAATAGTTCAACTAAACATACATGGATTACAGTTGAATCCTAATTTAGTAGTTAGAATTAGCAGGCTGAGATATGAAGCTAAAGCAACCAAATTATCTCAAACTACGCATAATTAAGATCCTGATCTAGCATAAGACACCACCATCTGTGTACTTTTAAACATGTAAATAGTTTCATGGACTTAAATTACACAGTTAACTACAGCTCTGCTCATGCTACTTATAGTATTACTTACAACTGGCATTTTGGCAGCAATTAAAGATATGTGGATGACATGGAAATCTCGAGGTGCTGGTCCACAATAGCTTAAGACACTTTAAATCAGAGGTACCTCAGCTTCTCACCTCCCCCGCATCAGGACACCCCCCTTCTCCCTTGTGAAAGACATGTCTGGAGAGCAGGTTCAGCAGAATAATGCTACTTTTCAATCTGCTTCATCTTTTCCTGTTTCAGCACTTGTGCCAGGAGGGGCTTCCCCATCCCCAGTGCCAGCACTGGCACAGGGTAAAAGCTATGACTGTGGAGCTGTTTTTAGGCAAGACCAGTTTGGACCAACCTGAACCACTTTGGATTGACACCCTAAGTCTGCCTAAGACAATGGTTGGAAGCCCAGAGTATCTCACCACATTTCCACTAATTCAAGGCACTCTAAAAATAGCATTTGGGCTTAAGGAGTCCACAAACCCTTTTGATATATTAATGTATAGGTGGAGGATAGCCCTGCTATATTAGGCCCTACATTAATAGCCAAAGAGATGAAAGACCTTACAATTTCTGGAAACAAACATGGAGTTCAACTTGGCTTGACTGTTTGTTGTATTAAAGCATTAAAACTGAATTAATAGATGCTAGATTTTGAGAAACAAAATTTTAGCTGGGGCAAGTCAGCAGAGCTCACTAAAGTTGGTGGTTAATCTGACCCCAGGAGGTAACCTTCAAACACGGCTATGTAGAAAAAAATTACACTGGCTTGAGTACTGAAACACTTCAAACACAATAACCTAAGGAAAGGGTCAGATTAGGGTATACTATCATTATGTGAGCTAAAATCCATTGCTGAAAGGGGACAGTTTTGTCCTGTGAATCCCCGGGATGACTCTCCCTTGGAGCAGGCTCTAGCACTCACGTTACTGCAACCAACCTCATTCAACCACTGAACTGATGAAAATACACGTTTCTGTGGCCAGGGTTAGTCAGCTGATGAATTAAATCTGCTTACTGCATGACCAGATCACCACCAGGCCACTGGCTGCAGGGGAGCAGCCAAAGCACACCATGGCCAGCCATCACCTCCCAGAAGAGAGCACAGGGCCAGGCAGCTTCCTCCCTCTGTCCTCCCTAATTAACCAAGGAACACAGATCACCTATGGTGTTTTTCTCTGGCCAAAGGCAAGCTCTAACAGGCTAATTGGCCTCAAAAGAGGAAAAATACATGACCACCATCCTAGCTCCTCTAGAGAGCCGGATTTACAGGCACCCCTTGGGCTGGAGCAGGCTGTTTTTCTTTACGTCAACCTGTTCTGCTGCATATTCAGTGACGGAGTTAGCATCTCCCATAATGCTTCAGCCTTGCTCTGAACGCTTCTGCAATGTTTCCATCGTGAGAACATAAGTAAACTGTAAAACCTCTCTACCGTAGTGCCACCTACTTCTTAGATCTCTACTGCCATTTCAGAGGTTAATCCCACATTGGGAAGGGGGAAAGGAGCTTGGGGAGCTCAGTACTGGTGCACTTGAGATCTAGCTCTGAGAAAAAACAATGCAATGAGCTCTTTTAGAGGACTCGGTACATTTCCTCTGTTTTAAAATATAGTCCTTCCTGATCTTTTGTTATAGCATGCGGCATGATTAAAAAACAAAACTGTCAGTTTGCACGGACCAAACCCTGCCACTGATTGCATTACATCATTTTATTGGCTGACATTGCCTTGGTATCTTAGCTAAGCTAAACCATCTTGTTACTATTCTTTATCTGTGGGCCACACTAGTTGGACTACTATATCATTACGATAACTGAATTATTTTCTGTCTCAGATTCATCCCAGTTTCTGAGCTAATGCTTGACAAGAAACTGCCTTAATGAATTACTGGGAGGGGAATGAACAAATTGCCAAAGACAATTTTCTAGTTACTCTGTGCATGGCAGTTCTACATCCGAAAGTAAACTCCCAAATTTCATGTTCCTCCTCCTCCCCACCCCCCTCAATATATCTTCAAGCTGGCCAGTCTTAATTTTCCCTGTACAATAAAAACAAGAATCAGTTTAGGGGAGTTTTTCCTTATTTTTTTAAAAGAAATGTTAAAAACTGTTCTACATGAGTGGTTTGGATTTGTTTTTTTTTCATAGGCCCAGTTCTACACCGGTGTAACTCCACTGTATTAACTAATAGAAACCTATTACATCTATAAAATGTGAATATCAAACCAGTTTATCGCCAGTTCAGGGAATACAACTATTCTTATATTGAAAATTTAAGTCAACAAAAGGGAATGAGTTCATCTGAATTAAAATCACTGCTGCATAAAATTAAGTAAAAGGCAAAAAAAAACACAGAGGAAACACTTTGGGATGAATACCTATGTGAATTACAGAGTGAAAATAAAACACATCCTGTCACTGTCCCTGTGGCCCAGATTTCCAAACAGGTAAAGCCATGTAGATTTACGATCATTTCTCTCTGCTCTCATTATTTGGACACACAGAGGTAACATGCAGCAGAATCTATCCCTTTTTCATTACTTCAAGGTCAATAGGAGGCTGGCTGAGGAGATTACTACCGATTATTCCCTCTTCAGCGCTCCATTTCTTTCCTGCAGCCAAAAAGGCAGGAGAGAAAAGAGGGCTCAGTCGGCTGCGAGGCTGAATCGAGGCTTCAGCTGACTGGCTTTCCACACGGCTGCAGGCTCAGACTGATTCTCCTCCCTTTCACTGTTTTCCATGATGCTGAATGAAGGCATTAACGAGTGAGCTCACAGGCTGGCCTTAACCCCAGCTGGCATGACCCAAAAGCATCCCTCTCCCTGCCCTAAGTAACAGGAGCCTCGATTTGTGTGCACGATGTGGGGGATGCTAGCCTGCCCCTCTGCTGCAGCACATACCCTACCTGCACAGTAGCTGGAGGACTACCTCCATCTCTCCAAGGCTTTCTGAGATAACCACTTACTAAAACTACTTCATTTCTAAAACTTGAAAAAAGGAGAATGAACAATGAAAGAGAAAATATGCCTAAAAGATAAATCACTTTGGTAATCTGCAGGTACGTACAACATGAAAAAACCCACATACAGCAGCTTGATAGGCATCTCGTGCAATATACACCCTCTCGATATTGCACAGAGATCAGCACAACTCTCCACTCTAACAACATTTGGATTACATATTGGTAGCTACACATCACCACACAGTATGGCCGTGAGAAAAGAGCAGGGTAAGAAGCAGTGAATGACAACATGTTATCCACTTAAGACCACAAACTGAATTTAGGTACCCAAAATAATCAGTACTTAATTTGGCCAAAACGGTGACTATCACACTTTCCCTAGGAGAAGGAATATATAAGGCATAAACTTTGTACCTTAAGTCTTAATGCAATGCATGTGAATGCTTTATGCAAAAAAAAAAAGAAAAAAAAAAGTTTTACGAAGAATTCATCCAGCTGCTGCCTAAAATATATCATTTAGGAATTAACAGGAACTAGTTTTGTAGTAACTTGCCAGAATCAACCATTTTCTTTGCAAACTGTGCAACTGTCTACACATCCATGAGAGCAAATCAAGAGCAGAAAGACGATGTGAAAAATATAGTGTCTATTTATTACTAGGGCACTCTATGTTTAAGAGGCAAAAGCAGCAAGTCTTACAGTCAGCTATCCTGAGGATCATTTATGCTCCCAGAAGTGCACAACTGTTGGAAGATAAAATACAATTTTAGTTAAGAAAGCCTAAGGCTACTGTTATTTATACTAGGCATTTATGATCTTCCAGAAGTTTACTTATATGACTAAACAGAAAAACCATAAGGACCTTCCTTACAAGAGGAGCATGCCAGTTATTTTTAAAGAAGCTATATGAAAACTCTGTTCCACACCCTCTCCAAGAACACATCCACTGTCACTGGAAGAGTGACTAAGTTGAGCTTCACTGGAGTTTCATTTAAATTACAGTTATGTGTTGACTTGTAATTTTAGTTGGCCGTAAGGTCTACGTAACAGTTGCAGTCTAGTACTAAGACTCTGCTAGTCAGGTTTGTTATGGTCCCAAGAGGAACTATGCTGCTTAACTTCCTTTTTTATCATACAAATGCCTATCAGTGGTTGACATATCCTGTCTTTTAATTCAGATGTGTATCCATCCATCCATATATATGTGTATTTTTTATCTATCTATATGAAAAATCGTATTAGGATCTGAGATCACCTTAACTGGGTTAGCACAATGGCATGATTTGCAAAACAGATGGTCCTGAGGACTACGTCCAATTCATGTTTAGTGTCTTTTTCTCCTATAAGACAAGATGTGTCTGTTTTACAGGCATAGCACGGTTCCTAAATAGAGAAAGAAAACCAGAGGAATCCGTACTTACATAAAGTAGGGAAAATATGATCAGAAGATACAAAAAAATCAGCAAACAGCTCATTGAAGAAACCTCCCTATTCTGTGGCTTATGGAGTTAATGTATTTGACAAGAAGTGCAAGTAATTCAGATTATCTAATTGTATCCTTTTATTAATTAAACAAGCTAAGACAACCCACAACCATTTTAGACTCAAAATACTACAGAAAACAGATGTTGTTTCTCAAGAGAATCTAGCATACACATGACTGCGGATAACTCCTCAATAAAATCTGATGGGATGAATTGCACATCCCATACTCCCTCAGCAAGAAACAATACAAGAGGAAACTCAAGAGATTTATAAATAGCTCTATAAACCTGCATGCATTATGTACAACGTGCCAGAATTTGTTGGAATCCTGAGGTGGAGCACGAAGGAGCTACGCTTCAGTGTTTCAATAACTTTTCCTAGTGTGAGAGAGAACTCTGACAGACAGATTCACTACCACAAATTTGCTCCCCTGCAGTGCATCTGTCAGTCCCAATGCGTGCAAAGCTGAAAAGAAGAGCTTTCCTTCCTTCCTTCTGAAGAAATCCCTCCAGGTGTCTAACCTTGCCTGCCTTTAGGCACTGTTTATCTGGAGTGTCAGACTGACACCTGTGGTGCTGGCCAGGCGCTGGAAGCTGGCACCAGGGGAATTGCAATCCATGGAGTGGGAGAGAGAGATTAAGTCACCTCACTGCACTGCATGACTGGAGAAGTGAGTGAAGATCTTATTACTGGATGCCTTAAGGTCCCTCCACTCTCCATTTTACACCTATACTTGGAAATTTTTCATGAGAGTATCCATGCAATGAGGGTAGCAGGTAGGACTACAGCACTCTGAAGCATGCGACTGTGCAAACACTTCCAGTGAGTGGTCACTTATTTCATTTTCAAACTGGACTGTCCTACACTGCACAGGGGCACTCAGTGTGCACTGAAGAGGGAAGCTAGTGCACAAAAGTTAGGCAGCATATCCTAAGTGCCTTTGCTTGTAGTTTGTTCCATAGAATGGAAAATTCTCCCATTCTGTGGAGCTGCAGAGCTCAATCACTTCAGAGGTAGCTCATGGTTTGAATGATGGAAGAAAAAAAATTACATGAAAATGACAGAAAAGAATAATTAAGAGAACAATATTGCTTGTCTTAATTAACAATATTGTCTTAATTAAAAGAAATACAACAGAATGAAATGACCAAAATAAAATATGCATAGTATAGTCTACAGTCTCACACACATGTATTAAAGAAGAGAACCACACCAGACCAAAGACTGAACTGACATTCAAATGACCTTTCACCACCTCTTAAAAGCACAAAAACCTCAAACTCTCACATTAGGAAAAGCAGATGCACAATGGAGGCAAGTTGGGGCTTCCTTGGAAAAATATCAACCTTTAAAAACAAACTAATATGTTCAGCAATGGAAATGGCAATAATTTCTAAAAATTGACTTTAATAGCTACATAATGCTTATGAAAATAACAAGGATTTCTAAAAGCGGCTAAGCAGGGATCTTTAATCAGTGTTTAAGTAACTGTTTACTTGTAAGTTTTAATGAAAATTTGCCAAACCTGATGATAGCCAGAGGAGACAGACAGCGTGAAGCTCGTATTTCCTTCTCAAGAAATCTTTAACAAAAAAAGATCTTCTTGCAACATATAAGAACAACCACAGTAAGAAACTCAACATATTAGCAGCTTTCGAAATGATCAAAATAACGCTTGAAAAGATGCTGATGCTAACCCAACATGTGGTATTCCTTGCAATAAACAGCTCTGTTTCACTGGCATGCTGACTGATATCAGGTGCAGAAGTCCATCTGGCATCAATTATTCTATTATAATTGTCTCTAACGTTTCCACATTCTTGGCAATTGTTCGATTTTGTGAAAGGATTTACAACAACAAAATGCATGGACATTGCTCTTCTGCTATCAGCATCTGGATGATGTTATAAAAGTACTGAATATTGATTATACAATCCTGATTGACCTTGCTGCCAGGTGCTCAAGTGAGGCAGAAGTAGCTTGTGCCCTGTTACATGCTCTGAGGGATTACCAGGACCCAACAATTTACTCATCTTGAGCGGAAATAGTCTGAATCCAAAAGTGCTCTCCTGGGCACCCCAAGGAAAAAACCAAAAACCCCACAACAGCCCACATCTGTCCAGTACAGCTTTTGGAGAGACCTGTGGGTACATAACCAAAGGAAGCAGGGGATGAGAGGAATCGGTCAATGCTTGGTTGGCCAAGTTCTTGGTGAACGAGTCAGTGTACTACTGCTAGACCCAAATGTTGCTGTAGTGATGTGCTAAAGCACCGGAGACCCAGAACTGGCATTTTGCTAGTTATTAAATAAAATATTTAGGCACAGATGTAATCTGTAAAAGAATGAGCAATTTCCCCGATTAAGTAAAACATTTGTGACTCACACATATGACTGCAGTTCTCTCAGCAGGTTTGTCTCAGCTCATTTTCATTTTAGAAATTATAAAACTGTACTGGAAGCAGAAGAAAACGGTCTGCATAATAACAGCACAATGGGACCAATATTTTAAATTTTAGTTGAAAAATAAACCTCTCTGTCTCTGAGGTAGCACATTAGATGGTGTTAGATCAGTGTAGTATTTTTTCATACCATCCACAACACAGCATATTTCACAGGGTATTCAGAGCTGTTTTCTGCCTTAGATAGGTTAACTGATAAACAAAATACTACAAAAATGAAAGCTACAAAAACCGAACAAACCCCAAACCCCAAAATACTCCCCCCCCTAAAAAACCCCAAACCAACCCACAAAACAATAAACCCCAAACAACCAACCATGGAGGAGATAAAGGGAGAGAGAAAAACCAGGGCTACAAATTCCAGGTGACTTGTTCCAAAACACTTCCCTCCATCCCAGCCCACTCAAATCCATTTCCAGGAGTAATTGCTCCCTTGGCCAAGGTCTACATCCTGATTTTTTTTTCCCCCTTGGGCTTTCAGCGGAATCCCTGGCAGAGGATTCTGCTCACTGCCTCTTGTACAAAATCACCTCCTCAGCCAGAAGAAATCCTTCCCTGCAGCTCACTCCTGATGTCAGAGTCTCCCAGGGCTCTTCCCATTCTTGACAAGTGTCCAATATATCAGACAGTGCTGGAAGCACGCCTCTGAGGGAATAAATCTAGAGGATAAAGGCGTTCCTTTCATGTGCTGTTTCAGCAACAGGAATATCTGAAGTATTTGACGTTCACATGTACATAATTCTCCTGCTTTGCCTAGTGCTCGGGTCTCCTGACGAGGAGGAGGTGTCCAAACTGCTGCTTAGGTTCTGCTGAAAGCACAGCAGGTTTTATGGTATTTAGGGAGGAGAGGTCTCAGGGTGGATCCATCCCAACTACCTTGCATTTGCTCAGGGACTGGGCACCCTTCGTTTCCTCTGAAACCTGTTTATTTGTACTGATTATTTCTCTAGAAGGGCTGTTCCTCCACCTATGCTGGAGCTCATACTTTTCAATTTAAAAATAGCTTTGCAGTCAGCATTTAAGCAGTCTGACAAAGAAGAACCATAATGTGGAAGCAAAAATAAAGTAGAGTTTTAAGAGGTCAACTTTAAATTTTAAGAGGTCTCCAAAAGGCTGCTTAGAAAAATGAGCCTTAAATAACTTGTGCCAGAGCTCACACCTCTCAAAAATGGAGGAGCACAGAAATGCTTTGAAAAAGGCCAAAAGCCAGACTTGTGCACTAGTGGCCTTCAGAAAAGCCACCTTCTTTGCCAGTTGCCTGAACTGCACTAATAGCCATAAGGAGAAAGGAAGAAATTCTAGCCATGAATGTGTGACCTCATTCTCTTATGGCAATATTGATTTTCAAAGTTTCTCTAAGGAGATACTAAACCCCTAATTTCTGTTCAGTGAGAGAGAACCACGAGGTAATAAGCTGTCAGATAGATTTAACTGTCAAAGGAAACCAGACAAAATTTTGTTAACTGACGGACAGCACAATCTTTATCCTACAAACGTGTATCCTTACATAATATAATAAAGATTTCTATTCTTATATTTATAAACAAAATTACTTTCAGAGTACTTACAAATATGAATTAAATAAATTAAGTACATCTGGGAAATAAATGAAATAAGATCTCAATTTTAAAAGGTGAGTGAGACAGGAGGCATGAAAGGTTAAATGATTTGCCAAAAGGAGCTGAGGTGCTGCCAGAAGAATGGAACTTGAAATTGGTAACTGATTCTCATCTTAGTCTCATACAACTGAAAATCAAAAATAACTGTGCTAAATAGTAGTTACATTGCATGAAACATCTTTTTCTACTACACAGTGAAGCCTTTGTATCAATTTTTAAAAATGAAATACAACTTTGTCCATTTCTCACACTTTGCTCTGTATCAACTTGTAGTAAGCCACTTTTCTAACCACAGTTTCTGCAATATAACAAAGGGTAACGCTATATTCATATAAGCAACAAAAATGTTGTTAAAATGCCCAATTAAAATCAACCATATTTGGAAATACCCTTTTTTTCAGTCTGAAAAACAAACCAATCCCCAAACAGATGTTCTGTGGGTGGCATTCAGTATTTTTGCCAAATGAAGCATATAGAAGGATAAAAGAAGTGGAAGGTAATAATGAATTTCTGCATCCCAACACAAAACAAGTTAACACAACTCTTTTTTGTGGTGTGACAAACATCTAGTACAGGAACGATCTACGGGAACTTCTCAAGCATTAAAAGATGTGTAAAAGTGCCACCGTCATAGAAAGTTCATTTGTGTGCATACAGAGTAAACTATAAAAAGATTAAAACAAAATGATAACACAGAAATTAAAAACCAGTTAAGAGTATAATCTCTCTAATGCCAAAGTGAACAAACTAGCAGTCAAAGCCATGAGCTTTATTTACGTTTATGGTATAGCCCCCCCCCCCCAGCTCCTCCTAATCAAAACAAGACCAGTCTGTAATGAACTTCCATTTTTGGCAAACAAACCATTTACAACTCCACTGCTCGGCCAAAGGCATAACAAGCACAACCCGCAACACATCCACTAACATTCAGCTTGCCTCCTTCCCTCCCGGTGACCCCACGAACGAAGGCCCTCTGTGATGGCACACTGACCTCGCCGGAAGAGCTGCAATGCCCCAGCAGTGTGTTGCTACCCACCTGCCTGGGCAGCTTCCTTGAAGAGAGGCTGCTGGTGAGCAAGAGCGCTCCTCCTCTGATACAGTCATGGATCCTGCTGCCGTCTTATCATCAGCATCCCCTCCAGCAGCTGGAATTCCTGCAGTTATTCTTGTTTAAAAATAGTTTATTTGTGGGAAAACTCTGCTTTATCTTTGCTTCCATATTACGTTTCTCATTTGCCAGACTGCTTAAATGCTGACTGTGAAGCTATTTTTAAACTTATATTTTGGTGAAAGTTATTAAGAAATTTAGTTTTTTCTTCTTCCCAGAGAGACAAAGAGGGAGCTTATTTGTCTTCACAAACTCAGAGGGAGCTTATCTGTGCTGTCACAAACATGCCTTGATCCCATTCTGGACAGATTACCCGCAGAGCATTTGGTTTCCATGTCTACTCACTGCATCACATCTTTACTACAGGTGCCAAATACAATGGCATTGATGTTCTTTACTACAGTCTGGATCAGAGCTCTACAGTCAGCACAGCTCATTCAGGGTCTCAAGCACAAAAGCAAATCTGACACACGGAGTGCCAGCAGCATGATGTTTCTCTGATGCATACTAAAAAGGCTTTACTCTATTCCCTATGTGCCACAGCATGCTCTCTCTCCCTTGTGCTCCTGCTGCTTTGCTGCAACTGCGCGCGAGCCTGCAGGACAGTGCAGAGCACATGCCTGGCCACAACCAAGAAATATAGGAATGGGAAAAAGTCATTGAAGGCAGAAGAAGGTGGGAAGTATCTGTATCTGCTTTGCTGCATTTGTTTGTGAAGCATTGTCTTATTTTCATTTGCTTCAGTCTGATAACAAAAGCTCCTAGTGCCTTGCTTTCTACATGTACAGAGCAGCAGGGCATTGTGTACACACGGAAAACTGGTGCAGTGTGATCAATTAATACAGCAGTCACACACTTTAAATCAGCTGGAAGGCAGGCAGGGAGAGCACCGTATCACATCAGAGCAAATGTGCGCGACCCAGGGTTTTGTCTTTGAGAACGACTGGTGCCAGGTACTTATGGAGGAAAGCTAAGACTATGGAGGCTGACAAAGCAATCTCTGTCCAACACTGGGAGCTGATAGCTGAAGACTGACTGAGTCCGTGAACACTGTGCTTAGCGCTTTTTCCAAATGACTTACATTAATTACAACCCTGCATATTGTTGATGGCTATAACCTTTTAGAAGTCTTGTTAAATTCTTGGCCTCTATGGCTTTCCTGTGTTAATGACTTCCACATTTTAATCACATGTGAAAAAGTACTTCCTTCTTTTATAGAGGTATTAATATAGATGCCTGGCAACGTCTCTTCACAGACCAAAGAAATATTTCAAAGAAAAACTGGTTTCCAGGCAGTATGGAGACAGCTTCAGATAACCTCTAAATTCTGTGTAACGACACAGGGACATAATACAGGTATACATACAAATCTATGAAATTCACAAGACTTCAGATGTTACAGGTACAAGTTTTATATGAACACGGCAAATTAAAAATTCTTGGCTTTCTCAGTATTTCAAATATTAGAAACATGATAACAGGTCAAGAGTCCTAAACCTGTTTCTGTGAAGAAACTGAGAATGATCCAAGAAGCTTTAATTAAACAGAAAGAACAAAATAGTCAAATCGCTAAAGAATATGAACCTATTGCTAAATTGATTCAGGGATAACAGCTGAGCTCAGATAACAGCAATTAGCTTTAGGCACACATTTTAAGTCAGCAAGCCTATACAAAATACTACACATCATACTGTGTTCAAGCTGATGTGTAAAATCAAATTCAGTATCCTGTTTTCAGAAGGGAATGTCTACATATTAATGTGTGGCTGTACTACAGTGTCTGTAACATTCTTCTGCTTTTCAAGATTACTGTCTAGTTGCTTACCCACTAATTCAAATTTTAGCTGAAAAAGATACTTTACATGAATTTTCATCTTTGTGGGATCCAGATTATAATGCAGCAGTAACCTGGATTATGTACATCTAACAAATGCGATAACCTTCGCAGTCGAAAAATTTTCTCTTTCTTGTGAATAGTATGGCATTGCTCCTCTGGTTACAACTTTTGAGTTTCAACAAGCCAGCTGAAGTGGCTGCAATGTCACATGAATAAGGATCTTTACTTTTTTGTGGATCTGCTCGGATTACTGGGGAGGGCGATGAGAAGCCTGGCAGACACTGAAAAAACCAGCACAGGTCAGGAAGTCATTTCTGGGAGCAGATGTTTGTTCTAATTGCATTTACAGATGGATGCCATACAAAGGGAAGCTGGCATTTAACAGGTACTGTACTCAGATCCATTTCACTGTCATTAAGGCTACTATTAAAAAAAGAAAAAATCCCAAACAACTCAGTGAGAGAGAAGGGAAAATGACGACATACCTAGGGCACAACTCCAAATAACCTAGGAGATGCTCTGCAACATCCTTATTGCTCATTTCCTCTCATTAGATTTTGACCCTTGCCTATCTGATTCTGATATTTAAGGCTTATGGTCTCTTTGCTGGTGAAGACCCTTAAAAACCCACAGCAAGCAAAAGGCAACCCTTCACACTACTCTCCTCTCAGAGGGGGCTGTGGCAGGCAGGGTGTAGGAGCCCAGGCTCCTCCTCAAGGCAGCACAGATTTACAGCTTCCAGAGCACAGGCACCTGTACCCAAGAAGAGGGGCATGGCTGCAGCCCTGCCTGGTCTGGCCCCATCCAGTTCATGGAGGGGCTGTGTGAGATTAAGAGTCTGATTAACCAGCAAGAACAGTGGGGCTTGCAGCAAGAGATGAGACACACACTGCTGCCATCTCTCTCCCTCAGCTCTTGCTGCCCAAATATATCAGTCACTTCTCAACCAGCTTCTGGACAATCACTTTTTTTTCTGGAGTGACATAAGGCAAACCAAAAATAACAGAGGCTTACCTACAAAACACTGAATATAGTGAACTATAACCGTTTTGGACCTGAGTCACAAGCAGATCAGACATCCCTGCACTCAGGGCACCACCATCCCTCAGAGAGGCAGGGGCTGATATGGCTTCAGCAATATGATTTTCATTTGCAGACACATGTCTGTCAGAATCCTGAATCTCATACTATATTACCTTTGTGACTGATACTAAACATGTGTCTGGAAAGAATCAAGAATCAGTTGTCTTGAATCTGGGAGAATTTAAGAATTTTTCTTACTCAAGTGTCAAAAAATATTAAAATAACTTAGTACTTTATAATGTGGAAAGACTCCAAAACCAGGCAGCATTCCATGAACCTGCAGTGATAAGTAGAAGAATGGTTAGCTATAATAGAGATCTATAATAAAAACCCCAACCAACTGTCCTGTAAATTCTTTCCCATCTGAGAAAATACTGCAATTCCTCATGAAGAATGCCAGCAGCACAGTGTCATGCCAAATTTTTCTCTACAGTATGTATTTGGTTCCGAGTCAATCCCAGAGAAGACACCAGACAACATCAAAAAGGAAGCCTTTAATTGCCCTATGAAATGAAGATGACTATCCCCTTAGGGCTGAACTTTTATGAATATATCCTTGGAAAACGGTACCCCATGAAACCCCACTAGGCATTACACTGCAGTTATCTGGGATTCATCTTGTATACTACCTATTTTTTGTTTAAACTGTACTGGAAATCATGTTGAAAGGCCTACAGGAAAGCACATTTTTGGATTATCATGGCTTTTGGATCTGGCAAACGGAATTCAGAACACATCTTCAACGAAATGGCCCATTTGGCCTAAACAACCCAAGGAAACAAGAAAGGTGTTATCCCTTCAGAAAATGTCATTTTAAAGAGTACCAAATGTTTTCCAGTTGCAAGGCACACAAGGCTCAGCTAACATTTCTGGGTGGATTCAGTTTACCCAGAAAAAAGCATTTTTATCCTGGAATAAGAATGCTCACAGCCAGATGTACTAGAACAGCCATTCTGCTTAAATTTTAATGGTACCTTGACCCAGCATGACACGTGTGCATGTGTGTGGTGGGCGTTTGTGTGTATATTCACCAATTCTCCCATCCCAATTTCTCTCTTTTGGACTAGGGAGTAAAGCCAGTGTCCCAGTTGTGCCCATTGTGTAAAGCACATGTAAAGCATTAGGAAAAGGCATTTAAACAATTTGAAATAATTGCTGACATTTCCTTTAGAAAAAGTTGAAATAATCCATTCTTACTACAGACTTCTGCAGCAGCACATTTATCAGGAATATAAAGAAGCAAGGTCACTGACTGTCACAGCTTGCTCAGCTACCAGTGTTTCTTGTGTGGATGGCCTTTCTACATTCAAATTAAGATACCTTGCTGGTAAAATACACTGATACAATACCATTAGCACACCTTTTAGTGAGTGTGGCCCGTCTTCAAGAGCTCCCATCCCTTGGTTTATTATCTCATTCATTCAAACTGGCAACTCAGGAACAGAAACAAGGTTCCAGCTCAGAGGAAACAGTTACGGGGCTTGATGATCCTTATGCAACACGGACATTCTGCATTACTGACCAACCTAAGCTATTAAGAAGCCTTATTTGCTTGTGCCGACTTGTGGTCCCCACTTTTTTATGCTTCATCATGTAGGAAAGATAAATAGATACTTCAAAATGAGCTTCCTGGGACTTTTAATCACAGCTTCTACTCCTGAGTGACTTCAATTCAGATGGTAAAATGCAGAGCTGCTTGCCCAGTGCTTGCACTTCTGTTAAACCTCAGTGGTGGAAGGGAAATCTTCACCACCTCTTAGGGCTGCCAGCTTCTGCGCTGCAATGCTGCCTTGGCTCTTCTCCTGACATGACAGCCAGAGCACAGGCATTAAGGATAATTTAAATTTCCTTTTTGATTGAGATCACATGGCCAACTTGCTGTACACCAGGACTCCTGGGTCCTTCTCTGCAGAGCTGCTCTCCAGCAGGTCGACCCCCAGCCTGTACTGGTGCATGGGGTTGTTCCTCCCCAGGTGCAGGACCCTACACTCGCCTTTGTTGAACCTCATTAGGTTCCTCCCCGCCCAGCTCTCCAGCCTGTCCAGCTCTCGCTGAATGGCAGCACAGCCCTCTGGTGTATCAGCCGCTCCTCCCAGTTTAGTGTCATCAGCAAACTTGCTGAGGGTGCACTCTGTCCCTTCATCCAGGTCATTGATGAATATATTGAACAGGACTGGACCTAGTAGCTTTGATTTACCACTTTGAGTATCTTTCTCCATCTTACATATAATCCTTTACAGATTACATGTCCTCTTTACCAGCAGGGGAATATTTGAAGTAATACATCTATTTGTATAGCTGTGCCAGACATTCTTCCTAGGCTCTTCCTGTGCTGTGTTTGTAATTGTATCTGTCTTTCAAAAATTCAATTAAGGGACAGTTAATGAAAATTAATTAAATTAGTCCTCTGACAACACAAAGCAGCACCACATAGATAATATATTACAAGTTCACGATGAAGCAATGAGAGAGAAGCAGAAAAGTTCTGGTAAGTCTCTTTTGCATCCCTAAAAATAGTGAAGAAAGATGCTCTAAAGTTGCTTGTTAGAAAGGATGGGATGCGACACACAATGTGAAACAGCTGCTGCCTTCTAAATGAGGCAAGAGGGAAGCTAAAAAAAGAGAAAACAGAAAGGTAAAATGGATGTAAGTGTTGAACCCTGGATGTCTTCTCCTTATTCCTAATGAAAAGAACATCTCAGCATTTTTTTGAGGAAAGAGGGTGTAAATTATGTCATAATTGTACAAACGAGGGTTAAAAAAGACTATGTTCTTCGAATGGAGATAGCCATGAAAGGGTTCAAATAAATAAGTAAATCTGCAACATTTCATCAGAGAAATAGTTTTCCCACCATCCAAAGTGTTTTGTTTTCCAGCAAAGATGCAAAAATCCTCTAACACATTACACTATATATTGATGCAAGTTTTTTATGATTCTATTCCAGCACATCCAACGTATTGGGGTGGGGAAAAAGAGAAGACAGACAGAGGAAGGATGAAAGATTCCCTAATGTTCAGGAAGGCAGCCACTATGAACATTGACTAACTTATGCACCAATCAAAATGAATGTGCGGATATGCACAGGGATTTTATCCCCATGAACATTTACTAGTTGCTTCCTACTGTAGTCAAAGCATACTTATTCTTGACAATGTAACCTAGTTGTGAATGTTTCTGAAATCTGATTTAAATTACTTAATTTATTCTGAAAATATAAATCCAGAACTGGAAGCATCCTTAATTGTATACTGCCACTAAGGGTGTGTAGGTGTGCAGGTAGGTAGCATGTCCATACATGTGGGTAGGTATTCCCACTATTCTGAGTGCCTATGAAGGAAATGTTTTCTTGTCAAAAGTACACTATTTAATTATACAACACTTTTTTTTCCTTTCTTTATGGTATCAGCTATCTCAAAGCAAAATGATGACTGACAGGCTGAGTTGACAAGTTCAGTTATGTCGAAATGCTTGTATCTGTGGTTCACAGCACATTAGTCACAGTGTGTGCTGCAGAGTCCATGCATGCCCCACCTCTAGGTTCCAGCACTATAAATTGAGTTTGGGGATGCTGCCCAAGAACATAAAACTTTATCTCTAACATACAATGCAGCACTTTGTCTTGCTAGAACAGACACCTTGGATAAGCTTGCTCAGGCACTCTGCAGAGAGTTAGCACTGAGAATGGAGCGTGTGGGCTGAGTTTGCCCCAGCTTGCCTTCCTGAGACTTGCAGCATGGCTATTTCAGCAGCCGCATTTCCCTTTATGGCAGGGCCTTCCGGATCATCCAGTAACTTAACCTGCCTGTAAAGCAAGGCCATGTCAAACAGCCTTTCAGGAAAGGTGGGCTGCCCTTCTGGCACTCATCCTCTCAAGAGATGAAAATGACTTTATTTTACAGAATCAAATAGAAAAAAAAAAACCCACAACCATGCTTCCACACTGCTCTTTATACCGTATATACAAAAAGAGGAAATTAATATGGAATATAAATGTGCCATACCAATTACAGCTGATCACGCTTTTCAGACAAGCACCATTTAGCATCACCTGCCACCTGAACCATCAGCCAAGACAGGTATGTTTCTGCTTAGCTAGAGAAGAGGACTGTGCCAAGCACAGCACCTATTCACACCTAACCCCAAGGGACATAAAGATCTGTAAGCAACACTGTGCTTTGAGCTAATACTTTTAAAATGCTTCAGAGCAAGAGGAGCTATGAATATTGGGGGTGGGGAGTAAAGGGGGGCGTGAAAACCTTGTAACAGGATAGTTCAAGAAAATGAGAATCAAATGATGCATTTAAACATAGACCATTACAGTTCTGTTGTAAGCAACCAATTAACCTTCTTTCAAGTATCATAGGATCTAAGCACTCGTTAAATCAATTAATAATATGATACTTTATGCTAGTTCATCATGTGCTATTAGTAGCTCACTGTATTCTACCACAGTAACTCTTCTTTTCTCACTTTACAATAAAGCAATACTGAGTATCAACATTTTTGTTGTTTGTGTCAAAACCATGAAGTTGTAACTTACTGTTACTAAAATTGACTAGAAGTCACTGAGAGTAACAACTACAAAAAAATAACAATATAATTATAAGCAAAGCAATTGTTATTAAACCTAACAGCTGTTTTTTCCCTGAATGACATTAGGTATAAGCAGCTAAGTTCATGTGAGCTCCAGTCGCACAGTTGCAGCTTGTTGGTTCGCTGTGGGTAACCAGCAATAAATTTATATGATCAAACCCACTGAGGCACTACTGAGATCCTTTGGATCATAATGCAGGAAAACAGCTAACACAAATTTTATAGCTTTCAATAATCCTGTATGTTTCCTAGACCAGTCATATGAAACTAATAACATGATGAGACTTTATTCAGGAAGATCCTTGCCAAAGTGAAGGAAGATCTTCTAACTTAGGAAACAATGAGGGATAAACCCTCCACTAAAAGCATATTACGCCTGAGACAGGAAATAAATTAATTTCATAGCGTGATGTGAAAGCAGAAATATCCATTTAGCAGGCAGAAAGTGTGAGCTGCCTTCTCAGCATCACTGCTAATATTCCCCAAAACCAGAGGGAAGACCTGTCCCTGGCTGCATATGAGTCCAGGACCACTCTGCTCCTTCCTTGTTAATTTCTGACACAGCATAGCTCAACGCAATGTAAAGATGGCAAAGCACGTTAGCAACCCGCAGTATCTTTGGAAGCAAAAGCTAGCTATATATTCAGATGAACGTGCCATTAAGCCAAAGGGTATTAATTCAGGCATGGTGCTCGGCTATTTGCCATCTTATCAACTTTGAAACCACAGGTAGTCCTTCCCATGCCCACTGTGCCATATGATGTACCATCACAGGTCTCCATGCTGCACACAGCCACATGCTGCACAGAAGCCCACAGTGTGCAATGAGCCTCTCCCACTCACACTCCATAGGCTAGAAAATGCTATGCTCTTACCTTCGATGCTTCTCAAAAGCACCAAAAAGACAATTGATGAAAAGAATTAAGTAAGCATAAACACAAAGCTTTGGAGAAGTTTGTGTTTTAGTGGGAAGACTGGCCATCTCCTTTCAAAACATTAATGTCTTTCACACTGAGTTATGATGATGCTAATTTGACATAATTTTTCTTGAATTCTGCATTTCAAAATTCAGTTAGATCATAGTGGTGGCTACAATTCTCTTTTCCACATTGCATGCTTCCAGCCCTGCTCCATGGGCTG
Source organism: Leptosomus discolor (assembly GCF_034619465.1). Classification (NCBI taxonomy): domain Eukaryota; kingdom Metazoa; phylum Chordata; class Aves; order Leptosomiformes; family Leptosomidae; genus Leptosomus; species Leptosomus discolor. The sequence goes on along the minus strand of NC_141392.1, from coordinate 56,027,885 downwards.
GGAAGCCAAGTAAGAAACAAACCAGAAAACACTGTTTCATTGCCAGACTGGGAGGTCATTAGTAAACAAATTCCTGATACCACCACCTTCAAAAGCCTTAAAAGCTCTGTGTCAGTGACTAGGCTACAAATGCTAATCCAAAATTTGAGTTGGCTTCTGAAGCAATCAAAATATGTCCATCCCTATACAAACTTCCAAGACCACACTTCTTCCCCTGTTCTCCCCATAAAGGCACATATGCCTGCCCACTTTCATGTCTAATACCTTGGCCCTCTTCCCAGAGCAGTGTGTGATATTCTCCTTCCTCTCTTTAAAGACATGACACAGAATCCAGCTGCAACTACACTGAGATTTGGCTACAAATACCATGTGCAGCATATCAGTTCCTGGAGCTTCCATTTTGACATACAAAGCAGTGTGCTGTTATTGCTGAATAAACAAAAAGATTACATGATAGCAAAACCAACCCACTTCTTTACAAAACAGTGCAAGCTTCAAATCAATGCTGCAAGGTATTTTGTAAAGGAGAATTAACGTAGAAGTCATATGGAAAGAAAATGGACTGGGATTGTGATGATAGGAGCATTTCCTTTGTCTAACTCTCTATAGTTTTAAGATCTAAGAAATAAAAAGGTCCATTTGGGAATAAAAAGAAAGTTCAATAATGAAAAGATTTTCAAAGCTCTGTGACATTCAGATACCCAACTGCCCTTAAAAATAACGGGATTTTTTAGTCCCTAATTCCTACCTAGCTTTGTAAAACCTCACTCTATGCAGTTCATTACTAGAATCAGTTCACCTGTATGGTACCAAATCAAACTTCAGCAATTCCTACTTCAACTTCATTAGACATTGAAGTTCCATAAAAAGTATTTTAACTGTGAGGAAGCCAGAGGAAATCGCCCTAACTGACAATGTCGGTGATATCCCCAAACAAGATGCCAAAAGATTTGCTTCTTGATTGTGCTACACAATTCCTTTGACTGGCAGCTCTGTCTCCTTCACCGTTATTTCAGCCCATCCCAAGAGAAAAATTCATACTTTTCCTGAATCAATTGTCCCATGGCACTCACTATAGGCTCAGCAGCAACAGTATGTGCACAACTGTAAAACATCTGGCATACAGGTGTATGAAATGGCATTTGCTTGCTGTCTGGCTAGTCAGCACACATTTTTTGGAAGGATAACAAACAGAGTAGAAAGACAGATAGTACTGCTGTGCTTGCTGTTGTAAGTTACATCTATCTTCAATGTTGTAATCTTCAGAGTAAGGCAGAAGAGTAAATGTTATATTCACATACTAAGAAAGAAAACTTTTATGGAAGACAAGCAAGGTCCTTCACTTTGGTACCAATAATCTAGCTCGGATCCTGGTTTATTTCTGAGGAGGAAGTGGGTGGGGCTGCAAGGCGCACTTTAAATAAATCCTTTTGCATGGTCTGAAATGGAATGGGAGCAAATACTTTCATTCACCAGCTTGAACTTACAAGTTAATGCCAGCAACATTACAAATGTTATTCTTAAATATAGCACTAAAGACAGACTAAACACAAAACTCTACAAAAGAAGTAAGGCTTGTATAAAAGCAAATTTGAAATGTAAAAGACAGCTTATACAGAGCACAAAAAACCCCATGTTTCTTTCAGCATAAGACATTAGATACTAGGAAAAAAATATGTAAAAAAATAATGTCATATTTGCCAAAGTCTTTGATTAGGCAAAATTGCTAATTCCAAAGCCATACTTAAAATAGCACAAGACAGACGTACGTGTCAAAAATGAGGATGTAACTCGTGCCCAATTCCTACCAGAAGCACAGCAAGCATACATGTGTGAGCTTTAACACAACAGGTGCAACAGTAGCCATGAAGACTTCAGCATGGACTAATAAACCACATACACATTCAGAATCCCTCAACAGCTTCCACTGCAACTGCTAGCTGCAGCTTCATCACTACCACCACCTGGGTATGTGTTTGCTTACTCACAGTACAAACATGTTAGATTCCTGCACATGTATCAGCAACAGACACAGGGTGGCTTGTGTTGTAGGTGAATGGAAGCAGCATTTGCTGTATGTCTGCTCATCCGCAGCAACTCGTGAAAGAAACTTGATGAGACACTGGTGGCACTGACTCTTTCTACCTGAACCAAGTTCTCAAAACAGCAGTCTAAGAAACAGATTTTCTGATTTACAGCCTATTAAATACAAGTGACTTAGTCCATATGACAAGTCAACATGACAATTCAGCTTGAAAACTCAATGTGCTTACCATCGCAAAACTCTGGGTTTTCCTCTGCTCTTCTCCCCTCTTTCTGTTAAGAAAGAGCACACTCTATAGCTATACATCACCAAACTCAAAATGTGGGCAATACACACAAAACCAACTGTGCAACCCAATGAAATTATCCAAGCGATCCTGAAATCAGAAAATACTGTCTTTTTCAATCACTGACATACACAACAAAATGTTTGCCTTGTCTTTCATAGTTAACTTTCTTCAGAAGGTTTTCTCCCCCAAAGAAAAGTCCCATCACTTTGCAGCTCTCAAAAACCTCCTGTTACTGAAATGAAACTGAATGACAACGGATATTAAATGGATAGTCATGAAGACAGCAAATATGAGGCAGTGATTTTAGAAGGAAGGGCAAGTCTTTACTACAAAGCAAAGCTCTCCAAACTTTTTCAGTACCAAAATGGATTGGCAGCATTAGGCAATACTGCTTTGTCAGACAGAAAACTGACAATATAAAATGAAATATAGGTAGGTTATTAAAACAGCAACCCTTGCTGCCAACAAAGTTTGCTGAAATTCTAATCAAGTTTCCAAACAGAATTCCTATTTGGAAGTAAAATGGAATGTCTCACCTATTGTCAGAAGCTTTAAGGCTCATTTAGTCAGTCCTGAAAACAAATGGTCGCAATATTTTCTTTAACTGATGTTATACAAATACTCACACGTTTCAAGTTACTTGTTTTTCTCCAGACTTTATACTTCTCTATCTTTGCTGTTAAGGCAGCTGGAGTCAGTTAGCAAATGTCTCTCATTTTGATACTCAAACAGCAATTCAGCTATATCCATAACTCTTCACAGAGGCTCTGTTCTCCATTGAGTTGTCAGTACAGGACCAAACCCTCTAAGCATGTTACTGGCAGCTTTTTGATTCAAAAGTAAATGCTAGGAAGATTTACCAGCAGAAGTGAATCTACTTTACCTCCTGCAAACGCTCTGTAGCTAGAGCGGGAAAGGTGCCACTCCAAACACTTCCAAAACAGATGAAAGATTACAAAAACCTTTCTTTTTGCTCGAGAGATAAGAATAATATTCTGAGGTATTACATCCATTGCTGAATCAGCAGCTACCTCTAACTTCTGTTCATCCATAAAGAACAATCTCCAACAGATGAAGCAAAGACCTGAAAAAGAGCTCGTTTTTACTAAATAAGTGGCAAGGAGTCAGAGGTGATATTCTTACCAAAAGAGTGAGTATCATTATGCCCTAATGCACCATCTATACTGTAGTGGTGTTTCATAACCTAATTTAAAAACAGACTTTGCAGCTGCTTGTCCTGGAGGATGTGTCATGGGATCAGTACTCAAAACGAAAGCAAAACAAATACCTCAGATGCTATTAAAAATTTCTGCTGGGAAATACCAGGATTTTGCTTTCAACTTTGTTAAAAGATTGGCAGATCCCTCCAAAAGGTTGCAGAAAAGTAGCTAAACTTCAAATTACAAACAATTTAAGGTGGGATTTTTGTTTCCTGTTATGGGGTTGCTTGATTGTAGTTATCATAATTTTTTATTGTTTTATTAAAAATAAGTAAAAAACCAAACCAACAACTTACACCAACCCTAGCGCTTCAGAATTGAAGACCATGTGAACAGCAGGGAGTGGGAAGGGTTAACCCATGTGTATTCACATAAACAGGTTGGAAACCAGTATTAAAGAATAGATATTCGGTGCAAAAATTAACACAACTCTGCATTCCTCACTCTGCTCTTTCCTACCCTGTACTTAACTCCCCACTCTGCCCAGGGACTCCAGGCCCCGTCTCCTCTCTGGAAGGAGAGGGCTGCAGCCTGAAGGGGATGGATGGGCTGTGCCTAGGCAAAGGCACACGATTCACAGGCAGTCTGCAGCACTGCCCTGGAGGGAGCATTTCTCATCCATGGCCAAGTGGCTGGTCCTGTAGGACTGCAGGAGCTTTGTGTTAGCTCTGTGTAAGCTAACTAAAGACCAGCAAATCTTTCTCTGATGTGATAAACTTGAATTTGTATATAAGTTCTAGTTGGTAGCTTTCTAGTATCTTTGTATTTACATCTGCCAGTTAACATGTGGGACACTAAATGGAAGGGATGTGCTAATCTGGCACTATGCTTAAGGAAATGCTTTTGAATAAATACAACAAGTGTCAACAACTCAAAGGATTTCAAGACTCAGGTTGTACTATCACTCAAACAATGCCCCAAGCAGCACGTACTGCTGCTAGCAATACTAGCCTGATTTCTACGAAACTCAGGTCATTTCCCAATTCTGTTGCTTATGATGGACAATTTCCTTCTCACCTGAGTACAGGGATTGTACCTCACTTGCACCTCCTCTGTGACACTGCAGAAAGTTACCAATGAAAATCACTGTGTAAGACATGGTGTGTCACTGCAAATACATCATATGCTATCCTATCAAATGGGAAGAATGGCACTGCAAATTGATCTTGAATAATACATTTGGGAGTTGCCATGGATGTCCATAGCGCAGTAAACATCTACTGCCTGCCATCTTGTTTGTCTGCCCACTGACAGAAAATTTTTATATAAATTAATCAACAGCTTCAACAATACACTTTTCACACACTTTATCTAAGGGTATGTGAAATAACTTGTGATATAAGTTAAAGAGATTATTCAAAATATGCAACACACCCCACCCCCACCGCCCCCAATCCAGTCTCCTTACTGTAAGGTCATTTACGACATACCTCATTTATATTTCATGAATGCCTCAACGCATAAATAGGCACACTAAGAAATCAACAACCACTTTTACAATTAGGTAATTGAGTCTGCAAATTGCAGTAAATATCCACAGTTCCTGGCTATCAGCTAAAGGCATTATTCAGAGGGGAATCTTAATCCAAAGGGAATGCATGAGAAAGACTGAAAAATAGCTAGGTATGTATGTACCATTGAAACGAACATAAAAATTTATTTCAGGAGAGAAGTAAGATATTCATTGGAAAATTATTATTGATTGCTGTTTCTGGAGAGGTAAAGCAAAATTATTAAATAGAAGAATCAAAACATTTAAAGTCTAGAGCTGGAAGAAAAAAAAGGCATTGAGAAGAACATGGCTTTGAAGACAGGACAGAAAATAATATGCCATCTATGAAATTATACACAAAATGGGTAAGTAAGGGCCCCTTCACAGCAAAAGAAACAACTAGAAGCTGTGAATCCCAGTGACTCTCAGGTGCCAACAGGATGGAGAGGCAAAAGGCAAAAGGCCTGTTGTCAGCAGCCAAACGGTATAAAACAGCACATCCAGAACCAACACATGGTGCCAACTAATGAAAGAGGTGATGAGATTTGTCACTGCAAGGAGGCCTGACCAGATCACCCAAGCACACCTGTCTTGATACCTGAACACTGCAGGGAACCTGCACAGGCATATATTGGTTCTTGGGAATATATGGCAATGACAGCCACAGGGACTGAAAACGATTTCTGTTTCCCCTCCTGATTTTGTCTTAAAATTTCCTACACTGCTGCAACACTATTCCCTGTATCTCTAAAAACTATTTATTCTCTGAAGGACAGACAGGAAAACAGCACAGTGAGAAGAAACAAGTGTTGGAAGGAGAATGAGAGGGACTGGCGAGCCAAGGGGAAAATACGTCCTGTGCAAACAGGGATGGTATCAAAGCCACTTGTCAAAAAGTAGCCAGCAGCAGCAGAGGAAGGACTAGCTGAACTAACAGACAAATGGCAGAAGATCTCATCAGTAAAATGCAAAGAACAGAGGGATATGACTTCAGAAGACTACTGCTAAAAGATGAGAGATAATGAAGCAGCAGTAATGATATTATACAGCCCTTATAATCACATCTCTCTGAGGCCTGAGAACATGTATCACCTCTAATGCGGCACAAGCAATATCCATTCCAGTAGCCTTAACTTCAGGAACAATTCTGCCCTGGTGCCTGTGAACTACGTAGAATTCCCATTTTGAAGACCTCGAAGTCTAAACTGCCAAAGCAAACAAGGAAAGGAATATTAAGATGTTGAGGGTTTCTGAGAAATATGTCTTTAAAACAGCAGTAAGGAACTACTTATTAAGAATTTATCATATGCATCTTAAAACCCATTCTCCATGGAATTAGAAATCAATATGCCATTGCATCCAAAGCCAGATAATTTTAAATGTAATTAATCTTTTATTCCATGGAAATTATATAGAGCTGTTAAAACTGTGCAATGAAAATAGCAATCTTTAGAGGTAGTGAAAAGGCAGAAATATTTACATCTGATTTCCTTTTTAGGAAATAATTTTCTTCCATTATTTCTACAGATTAAAAAAAATTAAATTTCAGCAGCTAGTTTCTTCTTATAGAAGTCTAATCCTCCTACAGTTTCTTCTACACATGTATCATGAGATACATGAAACAGAAAAGGATAGGTCCAAGATACATTCATGTAAAACAAGCACATTCCTCCCCATTTTATCTTTAAACACCAGAAAAGTCAATTAGATTTTGACCTGTTTTCCATAAAACTACAAAAATCCTTTGAGTTTTATTGGTCTTCTGTTGGTTTACAACAGCTCCTGCAACCTTGTTCATCATTTGTAAGAAAATTGCCCTCCTATAGCCCTTGCTTTACACTTCCTCAGTTGATTTATCTTCTGAAGTTCTCACTGCAGTAAGTTGCATCAGACTTACTTAATACGTGGAACAATGCTAAAATGAAGTACCTGGCAAGGCTTCCCTATGACTTGCATTACCAATGAACACATTAACTCATCTGTTTAGAAGAGCACACCTAATCACGACACCAAAAGAGAGCAGACTCAGATTGCCTTACTCTGAATGCCTGGTAGTTTCTCTTCACTTTACAAATGAGCATTTCAATTTCAATTTAATACGATCCTGTAGGTAATTTTACGTCATACAAAACGACACACTAATGCAACACAACCAACAGGTCACTCACAGCATTGGCCCATACAAGCGAGATCTTCACACTTCAGTTAAAGTGGTTTTAGGTAAAGGTTTGAATTAATTTTACAATTTAAACAAATGTATTTTATGCACTTGTCAAACTTTTCTCCAAATTCACTCTTAATTTGTCAACTTTTTATCTGATTTTACCTGTAATAAATTCCTTAAGGTTTCACACAAATTGCCTTTTCACCTTCTTTTTATTGTTTTTCACAAAACTGCAGAATAAAGCCTACTGGAAGGCAAAGTACATTTTATCAAAACAATTTTAACAAGTGGAAGCTCATTCTGCGGCAAGGGCTAAATTATGTTTTCCAGGGATCCCATTTGGCAGGAGTTTAACACTGCAGACTGCCACGGTTTCTAGAGATTATGCCTGCAGTTAACACAGAGTCAGCAACAGCAGCCCATCAACAGTAACACAAGATGGGAAGGAGAGCTACGGCAGAGAGCTGAAGATCAGGAAGAATTCAGTGCTTTTTGAGACTGGATTTAGGATGTAACAGCTTACATCCTAACAAGCAAGTAGCATTAAGAACACACCTTTAATTCAGTACATTCCCTGGCTCACTCTCCCCTGGAAGAAGCCAGAAGTCCTCTAATTGACATCCTTCCCCACCCTCTCTCCATTTTGTCAAGCCTGGAAGAACAAAACATGGTGACACTAATGCAAAAGGATGTAACACTTCATAGTCAAGAAGTAAAATGTGGGTTTGAGCAACACAGAGATGGGGCCAGCAAGTCTCCTCATTACAACTGCACAGGCACAAGAAAGGAGGTAACTACACACATGCTTTGGGAGTAAGCATATTCCCACACTTCTGCACAGGCATTGCAGGCACATGGAAACACCTGCATACTTTGAATGAACTCGGGACAATTCAAGGGCAGGCTCATTTTGAAATTTTGACCACACAGAAAAACCCTGCATTTGGATGCATACGCCTTTCAGTCCAGGACTGATCCCCATAAGAGCATATATGTGGTTACTGTTTTTCTTTTAATATACAACTTCCTCTTGGCTGGATCCCCAAAGTTGTAAATTGCACATTCTATTTGTAATATATGCCATAATCTGGTTTTCCATTTTGTTTCCATAAAATGTAAAGTTTTATGGTGCCAACAACATAGCTAAATTCTCTTCCTTTAAGTAAAAAAAAAGCCCTTAAATTGCAATTTATTCTCGTGTATATCCTGAGCTGAAACATAAAACTGTTTCTACTTGATGGACCCAAAAGCATACGCTTGATTTCTGTAATACAATGATGGAAATTTTTTTCCTCCAGCAGCTTTTCTGCTTTCCAAACGAGACACATTCCCTTATGTCAAAAGTATCAAAATAAAGCTTCCAGCTGCCAAAACAGCTCGAAGAAGCAAAAAGGAGGGGAAGAAAAAAAAGGAGAAAAAGAGGAGAAAAAAGGTTAGGCTTTTGAATGCTATCATGAAGAGCTGGTGGTCATCTATGGAATTATATTAATTTGTTGCAATAAAGTATAGTAAAATTGAATGCAACTAAGACAGATTATGCACGGTTTAATGCAATGGGTAAAAAAAATGCATGCATTTTCAATGCAGTCCATAATCCAAACAAAATGGGGATAAACAACAGAATGATGTTTCTTAATACTCTGAACAGTCAATAGAAATACCTCTTGTTCAATTACAGAGAAATTTTCCACGAACACCTGATGATTAAACTAAATGCATCCTTCTATCAATGAATTCATGCTCACAATTTACATTTCACTGTACATACAAGGAAATTCTTCTTACATCAAATGATGACTGCTCCATTCATTGCACTCCACCTCCAGTAACAACATTATGAATTGAGTCAACATGTATAAACTCATGGGTGGAAAACTGCCTTTTCAACATAAATACACAAAAATTCTTAAAACACTTTCAACAAGAAAGAGATACCACTCAAAATGCTGGTCAATGGCAAACCTGCGTAGGAACTGAACTGTATAGTACATCCATTTCCTCTGGATATTTGAACAGTGCATACAAGAGCCTGAATACTCCGTGGTAGGGCAGCATTTCCGTGGGCAATCACAAAATAGTAAAAAGACAGGAGAGCAGAAGCATTATGAAAGCTCCCCCTCTACTCCCCACCTGGAGTACCGTGTTCAGCTCTGGAGTACCAGCATAAGAAAGACACAGACCTGCTTGAATGGATCAAGAGGAGCGCCATGAAGATGACCAGGGGGCTGGAGCACCTCCCCTGTGAGAACAGGCTGAGAGAGTTGGGGTTGTTCAGCCTGGAGAAGAGAAGGCTCTGGGGAGACCCTTATAGCAGCCTTCCAGTTCTTAAAGGGGGCCTGCAGGAAAGGTGGGGAGGGACTCTCTTTCAGGGAGTGAGTGATGAGGGGGTAACAGTTTCAAACTGAAAGAGGGTAGGTTTAGACTAGGTAGTAGGAAGACGTTCTTTACTGTGAGGGTAGTGAGACACTGGGACAGGTTGCCCAGAGAAGCTGTGGCTGCCCCCTCCCTGGCAGTGTTCAAGGCCAGGTTGGATGGGGCTTTGAGCAACCTGGTCTGGTGGCAGGTGTCCCTGCCCATGGTAGGGGGGCTGGAACTAGATGGTCTTTAAGGTCCTTTCCAACCCAAACCATTCTATAATAAACAGGCACACATCCTGCATCGCAGTAACACTCCTAGAAACCAGAAATTGGGTCTGGGCCAAAACCATGTGTTGGATGGCAAGTAAGATCTGCAGGACAGCCTTCTGAAGAGCGACTGGCTGAACAAACCCTGGAGATGCTCGCAAGAGAACTCCTCTGTGACCAGGGAAATGGGGCATTCATAATCTTGTAATACGAACAGTACTACATGTAGGATACTCAACTCCATCAGCGTTTTTTTCCAGCATAACCACAACCCTTGTATTTTGGCTTATTTCATGGATCAAATCAAAGAGAGGCAAAAGTCACAGCTTTTGTTGTACAGCTTTCTTGATTCCCAGATTAGCACTTCATTTCTAAGCACTAGCAGTTTTTGACAGTACTGCAAATCCAGTAACTTCTGAGCAGCAAGAAGCAAGCGTTACAAATGAAATTGGGGGCAAACAGCTCAGTGCTACACCCTATATGATGTTTTCTACTTCTTTTTTGGCACTTTTGGGGATGCATTTGCCACATTGTGATAAGTATAGTATTGCCTAAAAGAAAAAAAAGCATAATATAAGATTTTCTTACACCGTGTTATCAGCATTTCTCAAGAAGTCTGATAAATTAACACCACTGAGATTCAACACTGTACTTCTGCGAAAGCACCTTTTAGGTTACAGTTCGAGCACAGCCTCAGTGATGTCCCTGGGGACACTTGTTCAGCAGCACTCCTGCTCCTCACAGCAGACTGAAAATAAGAAGCCAAGCATGAACTTTAAGTGGTGTTGAATTTCATGCTGTTTTGTGGAAAAGATAAATGAAGAGTGAAATGAGGTCAGGAGATTTATTTTCATTTATCTAAAAGAAGCCTAAAGAAGACTAAAAACAGTACAACAGGTTTCTATAGGTGACAAACTGTCACATTTCTTCTGATCTCAGTCTACTGATTGGTTTTATTAAGTGACCAGGTAACAAAACCAGGTCGTCTCAGCAGAAGAGTGTACTGATGATTTACTAAAAGGTAAACACATTATCCACATTCCTCTGCTGCTTTCATTCATGGTATGCTTATTTGATTGCCACACTGAAACCAGAAGGCTACCTCAAAACACACCTAATATTCAGTATTGCAGGGTGCTAGCCTGCTAGGTGGCTTAGTACGTAAAAAAGGTTTGCCACCTCTGTAAGAGGTATTGCTAGATACAACCCCTTCACACGCATCAGTGCAGCTTTCTCATCAACACATACTCAATGCTCCTTCATAGACTGCTTTTGATTATAAAACCAGAACTTAAGGAGAATCAGAAAAAGATTTTCTGAAGATTGCAAGGGATATAAATGATATTTCTGCGACTATCACACAAGCCTCCATGTTTTTAATAATTGATGTGTTGATTGCTAAATGATGATTAAAACTGAGTATCTTTATGCTATTTCGTCTATTTGTAGAAACAAGAACCAGCTGATTTGGACCCAACCATTTTTTAAAAATTGCTGATACAGACATGTGGTGTCCAACCAAAAAAAGTTAAGTAAAAGCCTGTAAAAATGACATCAAAAATAGCCCTTAATGAGTTTAGGGCAGCTGTGCAGAAAAGGAAACCATGACCTGATTACCCAGTTCTCACTAATTTTGCTGAAAGCATGTACTGTGAGGTTAAGTTTAGACTCAAAGTCTTAAGAGTATTGCTAAGCTTTAAGTAGGACAGCACCTGTAGATCTTTAACATTTTAAAAATATTTTCTTTCCAATTGCAACATTCCTATATATGACTGAATAGGTCATTCTGAAGTTCTCATGTCCTTACCTTTTCTTATTAAGCCCAAAGCCCAGCTCCTTATGTTGCCTAAAGAAACATGGTTATTAAAGAAAGATGTTGTGGTCAGGCACTCCAGCCTAAAATATCATGCAATTACAGGATTTATCTTCAGAAAATCCTGAGTCCCTGGAGAGAAACTGTTTAGCCTACAACTAGCTCCAAACTTTGACATGTTATTAAAAAAACACTATTAAAAATGTGAAACCAGTTAAAGAGGATGTTCCATTTATATAGCCATTTTTATATGACTTCAAGCAAAACCTGAATGTCCAGCTGCCAGGCACTATCAAGCACTGGTATAGCTAGCATGGAATTATCATCCACTGCAGAGTTACAGAGGTAAGAGTTTCAAACAAGCCAAACTTTGCTATAAAAGCGAACACCCACGGATCTTGTGCCACAACTCACTCAGATTTCTTGCGGCTGTTCTAGACTGCACCACTATCCAGCAAGTTTCATTGGGAACACCCAAATGAAAACACAGGTCTCACACACAGCACTGCATCAGATACTGACTTTTACAGAGCCACCACAGCCAAGCCAGTCTTCACACACCCCTCAGTTTGGGAATATCTAACTAACATACACCTTCCAAACACAGGAAAAATAGGCAAACCATGGCTTGGGCTCCACATCAGCCTAAGTCTTTCCATGCCGAGGTGGCTGTAGCTGCTGTTGAGTTCTGGGAGCAATATAATGTTGACAAAATTTCCCTCTATGACAAAAATATACCATAATGCAGCTGCTGCATCACAGTCAGCATTCAAGCAGTTTCACTAGTGTTGGTAAGATACCTCATGCCAATACATTTTTGTGTGTAATTGCAGTAACAAAACAGTGAGGAGAGAGACAGTTTTTTCTTGCCTTATCTGTCCAGCTGTTAGTTCAGACCTGATCATATTTCTTCTTCACAGGCCTATGAAAAGGTCTGTTCTCAGGAGTCCAACTCCAGGCCAAGATACAATGTTCTTGGCTTTTACAGTGTAAAAGAGAAAGAAGCATTAAACAGAATTTTCCCACAGCTGTGTGGAATAGGCATTAAACTGGAGAGGCTTAATCTTGACATAAAATGGAATACAGTCTTATCCCCCCAAAAAAGTGAGGAGAAAATGTTAGTGAGAAAAGATGACTCAAGCTGGTAGACATATCCACCATGGAGAAACAGGTGAGAGAGAGGAAAGCCACCACTCTGGACCAGCTGACAAGGTGTCCCTAGTAGGATTTTAGTCTCAGACACAGGAAACACTGTCAACTACTGCAACATCATTTCTGCTTGGGAACAGAACTTCCTCAAGGGTACACACACTATTTTTCCTTTCCTTCTATTAAGAAAAAAATAGAACAAAATAATCTTTTGACAAGTGATATCCACCATTGTGCAGGACGAGCAAACAGGGGAAGACAGATAGAATCATAGAATCATTTAGGTTGGAAAATATCTTTAAGATTGAGTCCAACCATCAACCTAGCACTGCCAAGTTCACCACTAAACCATATCCCTAAGCACCATATCTACATGTCTTTTAAATACCTTCAGAGATGGTGACTCTACCACGTCCCTGGGCAGCCTGTTCCAATGCTTGGTAACCCTTTCAATCAAGAATTTTTTTCCCCATGTCAAATCTAAACCTCCCCTGGTGCAACTTGAAGCCATTTCCCTTTGTCCTATTGCTTGTTACTTGGGAGAAGAGGCTGACACCCACCCCACTACAACCTCCTCTCAGGTAGCTGTAGAGAGCGATAAGGTCTCTCTCAGCCTCCTCTTCTCCAGGCTAAACAGCCCCAGTTCCCTCAGCCGCTCCTCACAAGACCTGTTCTCCAGACCCTTCACCAGCTTCGTTGCCCTTCTCTGGACACGCTCCAGCAGCTCAACATCCTTCTTGTAATGAGGGGCCCAAAACTGCACTCAGTATTCGAGGTGCAGCCTCACCAGTGCCGAGTACAGGGGCACGATCACCTCCCTACTCCTGCTGTCCACACTATTTCTGATACAGGCCAGGATGCTGTTGGCCTTCTTGGCCACCTGGGCACACTGCTGGCTCATGTTCAGCCGGCTGTCGACCAGCACCCCCAGGTCCTTTTCCACCGGGCAGCTTTCCAGCCGCTCATCGCCAAGCCTGTGGCGTTGCACGGGGTAAATGATGACTGTCACAGGACAGCGTCAAGTAGTCTCTCAAGAGTACCAAAAATGCTGCGTGTGTAGAATCCTGTGGGTCACTGTTGTACCACGCTAAGAATACTTTTTTTAATGGACTTCAGCTGGGAAGTATCTCTTGATCTATAGGCTTCTAACCCTTTCAAGGTGATTTTATGCAACCCTCTCCTCAGTTATGGTCAAAAGGTAATGCTCTCTCTGTTCGTGACATTTCACAGTTTCAGAAGTGAAGAAAGATTTGGCTTTTCAAAGTAAACCCATTGCCACTTATCAAAGGCAAAATACAGTATGCCAGCATTTGTATCTTCTTTTCTAAAAAATAAGGATACATGAGGCATATCTCAGGAAATACTTCAGGATTTTTGGGTGGATGAGTGAAACAGAGGAGAAATAGCAGCGTGACTTTACCTTTCAGTGTTGTCCACAGAATGTAGGTCAGCCTACTCTGATAGAAATACCCCGAACTGATTCTTTACATTCTTAGATATAATCTCATGATTTCGCGGGTCAAGAAACCATGAATTTTATTTGTGGTCCTGTCCCTGATTTGTCAGGGGGACCTTACTGTTTGCATCTCTGGATCCCTCATTCACTAAATCAAAGTGATATTATGTAACTGTTATGTATTATGATTTCTATAAAGCCCATGTCACAATGTAATAAATTAGAGGAGCTCAGTTTCCAATTTCTCAATAAAAGCTATTTTGTGAACTATGTGCAGGATGCATTTATTTCAATATAAAACAATTTGGAAAATGCCCTTCCTTCTATATATAAGCTATTTTAAAACTAAAAATAGATGAGTAATTTACTATGTAAAAGTATAACCTATTTTTAACCTCACATTTTCATGTGAAGTTCATGGAGAAAACACTTTAAAACAGGAAATCGGAGTCCATTTCCTGTTTTAACAAGGATAATCCCTGGACCAGTAGGCACAAATATTCATTCCTCTTTAATGTTAATTAGCACACTATTCATCCTATATTTCACAATTTAATGAAAGAAAGCAAGTTGCTGGGATCATTATTAAGTTCAAAACATCGTTCACCTTATTTATCGAGAACTCAATAAAACTGTTCAGTCACAGACTTGCAGCCTCCAGCTAGGTTCCTGCTATTCGCCTTAAATCACTTTTAGAGTTGCAATAACACTAAGTTGCCAAACTCGAATATACAGCTATCTACATCTGCTAGATAGTTTGTCTTACTGGACAGTCTGGAAAAAATTCAGTTATCTGACCCAAACTGTAAAGTTTTTTGCTACTTACTAAGGAATCAATACTTTTAAAAATCTGCAAATCAGCATTTGAAAAATGCATCTGGAAGAATGTGGAAGGGACAACGTTTTTTTTCTTTAAGTGAGCATAAGACAGCCTCAAAAAAATTGCATATAGGCAGGAGTTTTAAAAAGGTAGCTTCCTTAGTGAATGGCTGAATCTCTAAACTTCCAATCTGAACCATGAAGTACCTTTTCAGAAACTGTTATTTATTCAACTGAAGAAGCTTATCAGGCTGAACAAACAATAGGGAGCATGAAACATAATTGCATTTCAACCCTACATGAAGGAACAGCAGAAAGCTGGAACTGACAGAGCATGGCTGCTGCTACCAAGCTGAACCAAGACAGGCAGCAGCGATACCCAGCCCACCCCAAAGCCATCAGACTCAGTGACCCCGGTTCTGGTAGCATCAGTCTCTTCATGCAGCAAGTCATCCAAAATATCATGAATGGGCAAAGTAAATACCTGCCTGCCCTCTCTAATGCTGAAGTCTGTACATCTTTTATACTGATAACATAACCAAAATACGAACCCTTAACACTGCTGTTTCAAGACGTTCCATAAAACAATTTTTGAGTTCTTCGCATTTGATCAAAGTCCACACATACGAGGCTGATTAACTGAATGAGCTCTTAATCAAACCCATTTACTTGCTCTGAACTGGCACAAGTACACAACAGGTTTGCTAACCAGCACAGTCAGAGCTGTAGGTGAGGATCTGAGGATCGGGGTGGGCAGGCAGCACGGCTGCACCATGGAGAAGCTGCCATGAGCTGCATGATTCAGCCACCCGACTTCCTCCTTTGCCCTGGAGAAGACCCAGCAGGGATTCACTAACTGCTCAAACTTGAACATGCCTGTTTTCACTGCAATGTCCCTATTCTATGCCTGAAGTCGTGCGTAAAATCCAAGGGCAGTGGTCCAAAATTGCTGCTGGCTTCTGTCCAAATTGTGCTTCCCACTTTTAACTGATACATCTTTGTTAATAGCAAGCCCCATGCAAACAGGCTAATGTACATCACTAAAAGAGCCCTTATCTCCATATGGAATCATCAGTCTCCTGATTTTTTTTACTTTCTTAACTGATGCAGTTATATCCATTCTTGCCCAGGATCATGGACTGTAAATAAGAGACAAGGGAATGAAACCAATAGAAAACATAACCATGCTCACGGTTAAGTCTTACTGGAACAGACAGCATGGATCTTAATGACTCCCAGATTCTCTGAAGGCCCTGAGCAAACTATGCTTTCACAGAGGTGCCCCCTTTGGCTGCATACACGCTACAAGTGATTCTCATTTTATTTGCCTACACTAATGGCATTTGCAAGCCTAAGTGAGCTGCACTGAGTTCATTACCTACAACTTCACAGGTCTGATTAGGGCAAGACATTAACAGCCACACTGAAGAAAACTGTTTTAGATCATAATGAGTTATCTTTGTTCCAGCATCACTTAAACTTGTCCACACTAGCCAGGCACTGCCCTTGATCAATGAACCCATACTGCCTGAGCTGATGTGTCAAGTCAGCTAATCTTAACTGAAAACATGTGCTAAAGCACTTGTGATTTAGGCATACCAGTTTCAGAAATTCCTCTGCAGCAGCTCTGACTTACCACACTTTCCACAGAGACAGCATGGCTGACTACGTCCTCTGCCCCTTTATGTGCAAAGCACGGGAGGCTAGGTAAAATTCCCACAGGGGTTGGGAGGCTATCAAAATGCATTTTCAGGGTATCACTTACTGACTGAAGTGAAATATGAAAGTTGCTTTTGGTACTTACAAATAAACATCTGTTTTAAGTGACCTATTCAGAAACTATTTTGAGTTAACAGTGACACATTTATTATTTAAGTCTAAGAGCTTGAATATAATGTTGCACTTCTATAGATGCATTTAATATAAATATATTTGGAAAAGACGACCAAGGAAACCTGACTGATACAAGAAATATACTAGGTTCAGTTTTGTCAGTAAAAAGTTATTTTTCAAGCATTTAGAGCCAAATTTAAACATTTGCACAAAAAAATTCTTCTCTGACAAGACTTAAAATACGGTAACATGGGAAAATAATATGCACACTCTGAATACAAAGAACTAATATTACAATATTCATACTGAAATTGCTTATAATGGAGGTTGTATTGAGAAAAATCTCATCTAAACTAAACATTAAATAGTTTACCAAACCACAGGGTCTATTTTCTTCTGTGATATGTTGTCTAATGGTTTCATCCTGTCCCAAAACAACAAATTCTCCTCCAACTATTCAGTTTGCTGAAATAACACACATGCTTTTTTCTTCTCAATAGAAAACAAAGCAAAACCATTCCTTGAGTTCTGCTAACTACATGTGCTGGCCCTTGAGGAATGTAAGGCTAGGTTGAAGGAAGATGTAATAAGCTGCAAATTGATTTTGCCAATACGGCCAGCAATGGCACCTGGTCTTTCATTCAGAAAAGGCAATATGTTGTACTACATTATACTGTAGGTTAAATAATGCTTACTAGCAAATAAACAGAGCAGTCAAGAGAGACAGCATGAACTACACAGAATCTAGGTGCTTTGCCTCCATTATCTGTCAAGATATTTCTAAATGCCAGAGGAGGAAGAGAGGCTGGGGTTTGTGGGTTTTTTGTTGTTTTGAGGGTGTAAGGAGGTATTTTACCATATGTCTGTCACAGCTATGGCAGGAAGGTGCAATGACCTGAAGCAAAGTATATTTACTCTGTATTTCCAACGAGCACTGGCTTATCTGCATCATTTTAAAATCATTGAAGTAAACAGCAAATGCTCAGAGCATATGGAAATGTCTCAACTATCTTTTAAATACATTCTTTTTTATGCACATTCAAAAATTACAGAGATAATAATAATCTTTTCAAGCCAGCTGAACTCTACTCTTCTTCTCTTATATTTAAAAAAATCCTTAGTCATCAGCAAGGCATGTTCTGCTTTCCTGTAACTACATCCATCAATTACTCCCATGACTTCTTCCTGGCCAGATCTTAGATCATGTCATTGTTTCAACTAATGCTTTTGGAACATCTTCAAATCTCGTTTACCCTTGTGGCTTTTACTTCAGTGCCCTCTGCCAGTTCTCCGTGTTCATCTTGGATGTGCCTTCATTTCACAGGTACCTCCTCCCACTGGTATAACTCTCAATTTAATTTCTTTTACTTTCCAGCCAACCCCATCTTTCCAGTCCACCCTCCTCAATATTCTATTCCCATCTTCTCACCACAAATGGCCATAGTCGTCCCTGAATCTTAGCTGCCTCGTAGTCCACACACCTGGGACATTTCCAAAGGCTGCCACATACCCCTTTTCATTATAATATACAACATTTTCCTCATTCCTTCAGCTGAATTATTCACTTGGGCCTATTTTTGCCTCATCTACAGAGACTCTCTCCAGCCAACTCAATACTGCCACAAACACACCATGCAAACCACCAAGAAACACAGGTGGATTAGGTGTTATTATGCTAACCATCTCTCAGCCTCCAGCTTTTAAACACAACGAACTAAAGTTGACTGTCCCCACCTTCACCTCCAGCCATTGATCTTACCTATGGGCTTACCCCCTGCCCCATCAACCCTACCCTGTATAATTCATCAGCCATCCACCAAGTGTAACATCATTCAGCATTTCCACATGTGCACACACCTGGTCACTGTACAGGAACGATGTGCCCTGTGTAATTCAGAAAACCTCTCCCCCTCCTTCCTGAGGGAGATTACACCTACTGTAATAAATGCAAAGGCACATCATCTAAGAGAGGAGAGCATGGGCTTTTCTTTTCCTGTTAGCATTTTTCAATTTAGGCACAAATGCTAACCTACATTTCCCACGTGAGTTTAACTTCATAGCTTACCTTTTCTCTTGCTTTTTCCACACTTAACTGCAATTATCTCAAAACCAGTCTGCAGAGTCTGTGACCACCTAGTATTTTTACAGCTAGCTGTCTGGGGACTTCTGAGCACTGCTACAATGCAGCAACCATACAATGTCAAAGGCAGGTGCCAAACACCACACCACCAGGGACATTTTTTGGACTAAGAGAGGTCAGAATACCCAGCAGTGCACCCCTCCTCTGTAAATGATATAAAATTGCATTGTAAGCTAAATGATTTAGACGGCAAATATAAATCTCACCATCATTTATGTTTTTGAAAAATCACTCTACGTCATGCAGGTCATCAGGACAAGCTGAGTAATGCACCAATAATTATTCAGCTGTCCCACAAGAGAGTCTGAGAGAAGTGACAAATAATAGTTTGGAGTCAACTCGGGCCTCACACAACAATGGGAAACTGCAATTTCACTTCAGGTGGGCCTGGACTGCAGTTTAGGTTCAGTGGACACCCTCAAAACTTTTTAAGCTCTATGAAAGAAGAAATTCATTCAACAGGGAACAATATTTTCCCTTTAAAAGTGTTCATAAAAATATTTACTTTCAGGGTCTTTTACCCCTTTACAATATTCAGGTAATATTTTAGCAGGACAGTCCTTGCTCTCACCCACAAGTGAATTAGGGCTTTATTGCTCCCATAAACTGATTTCAACCCACAGTGGGTCACCCCAAGAGTTCTCTCCCAGAGGATATAATTTCAGAACTAGTTCCAGAGACTTGAACTGCTTTCTTTATGGGGAGAAAAATAATATTTCTGTAATAGACTGACCTTTCTTCAGATACTGAAGGATGTCAGTTCATTGTGAGAATTTGGGAGCTGGCATGGCTCCAAAGGCTCCACATATTTTCAAAGGGACCTTGCCTGTAATTTTAACCCATTATAACAAAAGTGCATGGCTGGAAAAGCATAGTACCTATTTAAAAATCTCACTGTGATTCAAAGACAGCTATATTACTTGCAGCAGTGATTTGGTAGCGTCATTTTATACAGGCAAAAGACAACAGGTTTTACTTCTATGACCAGCCTGCATTCTTGCATATCACATGAAAGAGAACAATGGAAACGTGGCTGAATGTGAGAAAGCACCAAACTGCAATGACTTTTTGGGTGGGGGGGAGAGAAACACACATACTACAAAAATCTAATAATTCTCCACCCAAGCATTGCTAGTGAATGACCTCACTGGTTTCCTACATATACTCCAGCAGCCTTCCTGCCGTCACTCTGTTGAGCCAAGCAATGATGTCAACAGTCCACCTGTGAGAGTGATGTAGCCCCCTGGGTCATGGTCACAGAGAACTTGGATAAAAGCTGTGCCAGTGTTAATTAAATGCACCTCTTGTTTCACTGCTGATTTCCTCTGATAAGGCTCAGCTCATTTTTCCTGGAAAGACTTCCATGCTGTAAGGGAACCAGAGCCAACCATAACACAAAAGAAATATTGCTTTGAGAATATGAAGACAACATGTTAAATATTTAGTATTAAAAAAATAAAATAAAAAGATTGCCTATTAGTGCTGGGGTAAATACAAACCTCATTAATTTATATGTGCTAATGACAAGGTTAAACTACAAATGCTAGTTACTGCACACAGTTCACTATCTTTCAGCAGTACTTATCTCTTTCATTTGTAATGCTCTTCCCAATTAAATTGGAGCAGAATTCTAACAACCCCCTTTACCACTGATAAATTCTACCAGGTTAGAGTGAGAGGAGATCATCCAGTAAAAAATATGCTTTGAGAATGGAGTTTGACATTTAATTAGCATCAGAATTATCACTACAACTTTAATGAACGTGTTGTCCAATAGCATTTATTCTGCCATCAGAAAGGTCTTAGCTGTAAGAAGTCTCTAAGCATCTTAAGCACTAAGGGTCCTCTTCCATTAATAAAATTAGCCAGCAAGTAATGAAAGGAAAAAATATATACTGCTCCTTCTTTTTTTCCTGTACAAATAAATCTAATCCACAGTCATGACTGGATGCTTTCACCATATGCTGTCACCAGGATTTCTTAATCCCTCTACTCATAGCATCTGACCTCCAGCCACTTTAAGCCTTCAGGACATGCCCTTTTATACCTGCTTTGTTCTTGTAGACATTTTCGGATAGCTTTATTAGTTAGAGAACTGTCAAAGGAAGACTCTCAGTTCTGGAACCTGAATTCAAAAATATTCCTTCCTGCACAACTTAAAAAGTACCACTAGCCCTAGGACTTAACTGCTGACAGCGATGCACACAAAAAATCTGAAGGTGGCAAAATAGAAAAGTGATCTTGAAAGTAGCAGTACAACTCTATTGTGAGAGTTTGTTTTGTGATGATCACAACTCTCAGTTCTGAAAGGCAGCAAGTTGGACCTTTTGCCATAAATTTAATTCTAGAGAAAGAATTGTATGGTAAGGTTGTTAGGAATACATTCATATTCATTCATTCATTTTGATTTATACCAATTGTGATCATTCCAAGGAGTGTTCTATCCCACATTCCTGAGCATTAGCAATATTTTTCAAACAATCAATGATCAATGTCTGTCTACTTAGATTTTTAGCTCTCGGGGATCTTATGTTTACACAGTACCTTGCCCTACAAACTCTCTTGGAATACATAACACTAAGAGTACACTGCCTACAGAGTTCCTAATACGGGAAAAATTCCATGGCTATATGATCTCTCACCAAAGTCAGGATAACTAACTTGGATGTATTTTTTACAATCTCCCCCAGTAAGAAATCCCATATATAAAATGTCCTTCATAAGAACAGTATATTTTGGTTCTAGGCAGAAACCAAAAATGAGATGTAATCCTTGAACTTGTTTGGTCTATACTGCTCTTACAGACAGTTCCAATGGATTTATGAGGCTGTACTGCAGCTAGTTTGTGTTGATGCATGCAGAGTGTGACTCATTCAGAAAGCTCAACCCAAGAACATTTCACTCTGACATCCTACAGAATAGCTCCCTCATGGATTTGAAGTAGTTGCTGCCCATTCTTAACATTCACTCTTCACAACTTTATGACACACAACTTCCAGCGCAAACTTGAATCCAGGCCATGAAGGAGATACTAGAACTTCTGACAAATTTTATTCTGTCACCAGTAATTGGAATTTGATTTTACACAATTTAAGTACATAGCTTCTGGTGGATGTGTATAATGTGGCCATGCAGAAGGAAAGCATATCCCCAAGTCTGGTGAGTTAAAGTGACACAGTTTCCTGAACTCCAGGAACTCTCCTGGTCAGAAAGTACTTCCTTCCTTGTTTCAAACACTTGATTGTTTCAGAGGGAATTCAAAACAATAGATTAGAAACTTTCAACCTTTCCTAAGTGTACTGCTACCCAAGGAAATCAGGCCATGCTCTGGGAAGATGAGATAACATTGGGAGAGTACTCTTTCCGGAAATGCAATGGCTTTTGCATCCCTTCTCTAGCACCATCCCATGAATCAGCTGCATATAAATAATAATTCATGCTATGAGATGTCAGATGCAGTTCAACTACTGTTTGGAATGAGATGTGCAAACAAGGTTGGCAAAAGGCATGAGCTAATTAGCTTCTCAGCTACTTTGATAAGGCATGTCAGGGAAGAAAGTATCAGGAGCTTCCTAATCTGAGTTTATACTTTTAAGGACAGGTAGGAAGAAAGGATGACAATTACCTCTTTTTAGCACGTCATTGTTTAAATCTCTAAAAAGGAGAAAGAATGTGTTCCTTCTGCAGTTAGAAATCAATCTCTTCCCACCATAACTTTGTTTTACAGAACTAGCAGAAATGTTCACGAGGACTGGGAATAGATCAGGCTCATAAGCTGAAAAGCAATCACATACACTTTTTCTTAACACAATTCCTTTTACCTAAATACATTACAGAATGCTTTGTAATGACAGATGAAAGATTGAACATTTAGAACATAATCATGGAACTACAGTTATTTAACTACAGGCTGCAATTTGAATAAGAAAAGGCAACGGACATGTAAATTCCTTTTTCTGCAGCATTAGGGTGCCTAACTATCCTAGACTAACTGAAAACCAGCAGAAACAGAACCAATGGCAAGAGTCATTCTCTCAGACACTGTAGTCAAAACTCTTATATAATATTACATTTTCCTAAAATATTCCTCTTTTCTATCAATGTAGAGCTACAAAAAGTGTGAGGATAAAATTACTATAAAAAACCAAGAACTCACCTGGTTCTACACATTATTTTTAGAGGCAAACAGGAAATGCACTTCCCTGTCAAGCTGGGTCAAAGGAAAGGGAGTGATCGAGTTGAACACTCTGCACTCACCGTTCCTACCAAAGGGTAGATGAATCCAGCTCCAATACTGGCTCGCACATCACTGATTGGCAAAATGAAACCAGTGGGAACGCCCTTCCTCTCAGGCTGATGGGAGAGGGATAGGTGAGTTTTTGCCATACAAATGGGAAGATTTCCAAATCCCTAACAGGAGAGGGAAAGCAAATAATAAAAAAGAAGTTTTTAAGATTACAGTAAAGACAGAATATGTTTTCACTTTGTTATCAGTATCTTCTAGAAACCCCAAAATCCATATAGTTAACCTCAGTTTCTTAACAGCTAGTATTTCAGAAATGGACAGAATACTGTATTTCACATGCCATTCTCTCTCAGCTCAGCCCTCTGACTCCAGAGACTTGGCTGTAGTGATAGCCAGCTTCTAGGGTGAGTTCT
Organism: Leptosomus discolor; assembly: GCF_034619465.1. Lineage (NCBI taxonomy): Eukaryota > Metazoa > Chordata > Aves > Leptosomiformes > Leptosomidae > Leptosomus > Leptosomus discolor. The sequence continues at coordinate 56,004,183 of NC_141392.1, read as the reverse complement.
CAATATAGAGGCAGGTGCAACAGTTGCCTGTACAAGAGCTAGAGTGTGCTGTTTTCCGAAATGGCACACAATGGGTACCACACTGAACAAGAAACCTACAGCAACTCGATAAAACTCCAGTACAGCACTTCTCTCTGGGCTCTAATGACCTAGTTAGATATCTACTTGAGACCACGATTCTCTCTAATGTCATCTTGGGGGTAAACACAAATGGCTCATGATGCTTTCCTTTGTTTTTAAACAAGACAAAAACTGCATGAGGTGATGGCACCTGTTTCACTAATGACAGTGGGAAAGTGGGAGAAAGTCAGGGAAAGGCCCTCAGCAGCTCCCCCCACACTATTTGCCTCCCAGGTTATCGATTAACCTTAAGTCAGGCAACCTTCACTCTTTTGTTCAATTCCTTGATAAACAGCGATGCAATTCACAAGGACAGGAGGAGAGGCAGCACTGCAGGGAATCGCCTCTGCAGCCCAGTGCTGACGACAATCCTCTAATGACCTTGTGAAAATATTTCCTAATACTACTAACGTTTAGACTAAAAAATGGATTAGAGAATCACAGCAGGAAAAGATAAAGACATGGATTATTTTCCCTCAAGTACACTAAATAAGCTTCTTTTCCATCTAGAAAATCAAATTAATTCTCAGGAGGTTTGCATTACAGAGAAGACAGCTATACGGCTGCCTGTCTGACCAGCTGCTGAAGTATACTCAGGAATTTTTCCATGACACATCATCCAGAGTTTCTATTTCCTGACAGAAAGGCTTCAGCCATGTTCACGTGCAGGGGCTGTTCCGTTACAGAAAATACATTCACCTCTCCACATGGTTTCAAAACTGTTTTCAAACTGTTACAAAGGCCACTCCCACCTCCTTTAGGAATGGTGATCTTTTTCACCCTCTAGCATTTATAACCCCTTGAAAACAACACGAACAGAAGGAGAACAAAAGATTTTACAAGTGTTGGGAGCTTTGTTATTAATGTGCATAGCTTTGCACAGGTCTTTTTGTGTTTGCAAACCCATTTTTTGTAGGTACAAATGAACACTCATATGCTAAAATCAGGCACATTCACTAGCTGCTACATTTGCAGATGTGCAGTCATTACATTTAAGGCAGTAACCCAAAATTACCACTCTGCATAGAAAGTACACAGTTTCATTGACAATGTCAGAATGATTCCAAACACCATGCATATCTTATGGGAGATAGCTTTCAAGGTTAAAACCATTCTGTTCTACCTAATCTAATCTAAGACAACCCATATTAACATTCTCAGTTTAGCACCATGGGTAAGCTCACACCTTCTAGCAAAGCTTGACTAAACACTCCGATCTGAGACCCTTTTACACCCAGAGGTTTCCTAAGACTCTCATCTAGCAGATGCCTGACTGCATAATTCACTGGTGTTCTTACCTGCCGGGTGTAACGATCAACTTGTGACTGCGCAGCAGGAGACAACTCTATATCCTGAGCTCCATATACCTTCTGAGCAATGATCCTTATTTTTTCAACAATAGGAAGCTGCAGAGACAAAGAAACAATACAAGGATGAACATTAGCCCAGAGAAACTAGGATCCTGTTTGCTGAGAAATCTGAATCTCTCATTTATATTCATCCTTGTTAAACAGGCTTGCTAAAGAAAGAAACCAAGTAAAGGGCACTGGTGATGGATATGATAGGCAGCTACAGGTACATGAATTATAACCATGATTTCATCTACTCCATCATTTAGGAGCTGCACAGTTTGTGCATTACAAAGTTGACAACATGAGCTTACACTGTTGTCTAAAAGTGGGGGAAGAAAATTACTGCCATGTAGTTTTAAGAATGAAGAGCTAATGCACCCTGCAGCTACATAAAAAGCAAGCTCCGCTGGGTTAACAGGGATCACTAGACAAATAAATTTCATTTCACAATAAAGATAACCTATACAATGAGTGGACAATGCAAGGTAGCAGGCAGCCAGGGACGGTTCCTCTGAAAAGCAAGGAATTGTAACTGAAAACTCCTGACCCACCACTGCTCCTTTGATCATAATTTTGTTTTGTTTTGTTTTCTTTATTCTCACCTCCTGTCCTTCCCAACATATGTATTTTGAATTGTAGCATTGATATTGTAAAGAACTTTGGACACTTAAAAAAAAAAAAGCAGCATTCAAGGCTACACTTTGAAATCACAATTCACTAAAGTTCAACCCCAGTCTCCATGCGTACCCACACCACATTATTCAGCTCAAAACTGAATGCGTGTTCTGCCTTTACAGCTTCTATTTGAAAGCAGATGCAGACTCTCACGTTCAGGCTGTTAGAAATCCTTTCACAGATTTTCAGCAGACAGTTTTTTGTGGTCAGATCAGGCATTTACTTTTTGTGCCATAATTTCTGTTTATTTAAACAACTCATTCCTCTTTCTCTCTCCTTTTGTTTTGAGTGACCTTGGAGACAGCAATTATGACCCCTACAGCCTATTTTAAACAAGACAACCTCTCTGACTTCTTTCAATAGGAACAAGACGATGGAGGAAGGATCATAACACCAGTTCAGCTGACCACAGATAGCCAGAGATGCGTGCAATACTCCATGGAACCTCCCATCAGTAATTTGTACTCTAGCATATTTAATTAACAAGACATGCGGAAGAAGTGTTGAACAATATCTAAAGAGATACCACTTAGGGAAGAAGACTTGGTAATCTCAAGTAATACAAAAAGCACCAGAACACAAAAGAGAAGTATTTCATTTTATTGCAACAAAGAAGAGAAACTAGTTCACAAATAACAAACTCTAACTGGTGCATTTATAGGAAGTTCCACAGTTAAACACAATTTTGCAGTGCCTGTCTAGAAGTAATGGTTTTTCTGCAAGATACATCAATTGAAGGGTTTGTGTCAGACTGACCTTTTTTGTATTTATGATTGAATTTTAGAAAAATTAAAGTTTAAAGTAGTCTGCCTTTACATTAATAAAAAAACTCCAGTAACAGAGACATCACAAGAAAAGAAGCTTGCCAGACTTACAAGTAAATTAAATGCAAGGCAGTTAATAGCTGCACAAATAAAATCCCCCCTCAGATAAAGTATTTCAAAGTGAGGTTTAAAGATGTTCCACAAGACACTTTCTGAATATGCTGACTATACAATCATTGCACCTTAATTGGGTGGAATGATGTCACGTTCCTGATTTCAAGGTTTTTTTACAGGAACCCAAGCAGTGCAAAAAAATCTGATGAGGATTGGAGATAACACATTGCAAATATCCTGGATATAATTTCTGGTAGCATTAAGCTGAATGGAATACTTAGTGACATGGACAGCCATCACAAGATGAAACTTCTCTCAGGTTGATTATTAATATAGCAAGTTTTGAACACAGTGGAAGAAATGCAAAATGTGTCTGTTAACTTGTCTGTTGGGTGCTGTTTGCTTCCAGTCGAGGACTAACACAGCAAAAGCAAAGGCAAAAGAATTCCACTCCCTGTTGTCAGTAGGCCAACATCAAAACCGACAGCTTTCTGCTTAAACCTCAGTAGATTCGTTGAGATGGAGATGTTAATTTAGATTCAACTTGCATTTGTGTCAAAATATTTCAAACTAATTTGACAGCAGCGTAATTACTACGCCCTCAGCCCCCTTCCAGTGACCATAGCTGTCATTTCCAAACAAAACTCAGCAGGGCTCTGGCTAACATCAGTGGAGACTGCTTTAATGACAGTGGTGGCATTCTGCTCCTCCCGGGATGTGTGCAGTATCTTGCATGACTGAGTCTGAGCTGGCCAGGCAAACTGTATCCCTACGGATTTATGGTTTTGGTTGGTTGGTTGATTGGTTTTTAAACAAGAATTTCAGACACTTTTCAGACTAGTACCCACTCCTCAAATTTTGCAAATGTAACCTCAGAAGGATCGGCAGTGGGGAAGCAGTTGCGGGAATGTGAATGGCAAACAAAAGGGGTTTTCTGAGACCATCACATGTTTTTGCAAAGCACGCACATACAAACAGTTGAGGCAATATGCATTGTGTCAGTGCAGAGTTTGAGCCCATTTAATCTCAACAACACGGGCAGAAGGGAGGCACAGATGCTCTCTATACACATTAAGACAAGACCATGCACGTGCAGACTCTCAGTCACGCTTCCTTCCTGAAGTTTGAGGAGTAGGGAAAGGAGTACACTACACTGTGCTAAGGGTCCACCTGTTTCCTAGTATTTAGAGGGATTTTTAAGGGATTATCTATTTAGAATCATAGTGTAATGGCATTTCAAGCTAAAATGTTTCCCGTGTTTCAGTTATCAAGCAATACTGCTGCAAAACTTCATTTTAATTTAACTTAAAGAAGTATTTTCCAAAGAAAAGCCACCTAGTACTTCACATGAGAAATAAAAATTAACTTTGCTCGAAAATAACATAACAGTATTTATCAGAAAAGAAGCTCTAGTAATGCAAGAGACTTTACATATATGCCATAGCAGTAGCCTTGATGTTTACAAGACACTTGTGGGAACAATTGTTACTTTATCTTATCTGGTCTTTACAGGCAAGTTTAGCTTTAGGTTTTCCACAAAACTGTTGATTATTCAGCACTTCACTATGGAAATACTCTTACTGCTGGGCACAGGCATTCACCATATGTAGTAACACTTCAGAGCGTTAATTCATACAGAAAAGTGCTTAGCTGAATTCAAAGGGGCCGAAAAAGTGAGGCATATTGCACAAATAACTAAATCATTAAGGGATTTTAAGATGGATTTTTGCTCCAGCTGATACCAGTCTCTCCTAAAAAAAAATCATGTGAGCTTCCTATTTATACCTTAAAGACCTTGGTCAAATATCTGCTAGCAGAAACCACATATCTCAGACACTTAGAAAAAATAAGCAATTTCACATCTCTCACCTTTTTTTGTCTAGAGAATTTTGTACAGTGGCCTAGGATATTCCTGAACCAGTCATTCACTCCCACTCACAAAATACAATGCAGCACCCTCAGCTACACGGTGCAACTACTTGCAGGCCATCAGTAAAACAGTCTTAATGAAAGGAGAATGAAAAGTCTTATCTGAACAGTGAGTGTTCATGCACCCATAAAAACAGCAACTTGGTTCCACCTCTGTTGCCTGGACAGCTATGGTAATAATGATACTTCTACAACGTGTAGAGTGTCAGAAGCACAAAAGATTTAGGATCAGCAGTAAAAGCTGTTCCTCTTCTCATTTCCCTTACATAAGGTTGCGAATGTTACACAACTAAGTACATTTAGGCAGAGAACAGGTGACACACACAATAGACAGTATGGATTTCAAAAAAAAAAAAAAAGACTTTTATAGATCTGCAACTACGTAGTAGTACTAATGCTGAATGAATTATGGAAGCTTCAGAGAATTGATTCCAAATTCAGTTTTAACTCCTTGAGAAAATGATAGCACGAAATACGCAATGTAAATTTATACTGAACATGAGAAGGTGCTACAGGGCCACACGGTATAAATATCTGCTGACAGATAAGGAGCTTTGATGTTTTTCTCAGAAACAACCAATCTCCCCAGCCCTGCCAGAGACAATGTGTATTTCTGAAATCTCACACATTGAGAGCTACCAAAGCCATATGCTTCTTCCAAGGCAAGCACAATCACACGTGCTTGTTGAGGCTGCCAAGCACCCACGCCATAAACAGGATTATCGCCTTGGCTAAAGCATAACAAGCGCTACAGCAAAAGTGCACAAACTGCTTTCATAAAAACAGTATCTGCGTTGCTGTACATTTCATTACTTGATAGGGAACAATTAAAGCAAGAAATCAGCACTGATAAAGAGGAAAGCCTGCCATTCCCAAGACTGAATTGATTATCGAAGACTAAATCATACCAGTGCTGTCACCCAGCCATACTGCTACTTCCAGGCCATCCCTCTTGCAAGACATAATGTTAGTGCAAATTGGTGCCTTTTATTACACAATCTTATTTCTTCCAATACTATCAACAGCAAGGCTTTTACCAAAATGTAATCTAATAGTGTTTCATTTCTGCTAGCCTTTCCTCACATTTCCTTCACTCTTCATCTCTTCCTTCAGCTATAACAGCAGACTGCCAATTACCGTTTCTCCATGTGGGGCTTGATGAGGATTTCCATGAAGAGCAGACCAGCTTCAACAGACTTCATCTTCCTTCCCTTCCTCTGCTGCTCACACTCACCCATGTGCCAGTGCAACTGAGAGGGCAGCACTGCTGTTTGCGCAGCTGCACTTACTGGAGAAAGTGATCTAGGATAAATCATAACCCAGGGGAAAAAAGGCTATTGTAACCCAGATCAGTTCACACATCCAGTTTACCATAAAGGCAAAATTGGTCTAAGCAGATAGCTTAAATGCTGTCTCATTTAAGAATTGCTCAAACTGTTCAAATCTGATCACTGAAATGTACCACCAGAAACAGGGAGGTGGGGCAAGGACGTGGCTTTGGCTGGGATTCCTGAAATCAGTCTTGTTGCCAAAAGTCAGTATCATGTGAAATGCAACATGCAGATTACCAGGGACCTGGCCTGGGACTATGCTCGGGATTCCCATCTTTTGCACCCTAATCCAGACACTCTTTGGCTACTGAAGAAATGAGTTAATCTTTATAACTCCCTACAGCCAATCCCCAAGACTGCTGAAAACAACACCTGTTCCTTTCCTCCTTTTCTTCTGCTTTTAAACATTCACCCTGATTTCCTCACCAAAACAGAGCCCAACGAAAATGTCTCTGAAAAGCCAGAGTCAACAGCAGTAAATCCATAATCATACTTCATTCCACCAGGTTGCAGCTAAGCCACACTACTCAGAAGGCATTGGTGTTACCTAGCTTAAGCTGAATACCTTAAGTGAATGCCCATCAGCGCAGCACTGTCTGAAAGGATCTCTTCACAGTTATATAACATAAATATTTAAAACTACGTTATTCTCTGAGAAAACGGAAGATTCTGCTGAAAAACGTGCGTTTAACCAAAGAATATACAAAAGCACTATTCACTTGTAACTTACACATTTAATACTTCCAGTTCTTTAAACATTCACTTTAGTCTGACCACCTACTTTTGAGATGACCAGTTTAATTATGAGGTCACAACCTCTGGGTTTACTGTTACTAAGCTGCTTGTGTTTTAACAGAAATTCTTAAAATAGTTCAAAATTCAAGGCAGTGGTACTTTTTTTTTTTTTTTAATTTTAGCTTAAGCATTCACTGAAAGCAATAATAAAGAATTGCTGGTTGGCTAAGTGAAACAGTATGCATATATCACTCATTCCTCTTCTTGGGAAGGTTGCCAAATGAAAACATATGATCAGAGTATGGCTGAAGGTGCTGTGTAGGGTGACAGAGTGCAGCACTAAAACAATAGCTGACGCTGCACATCCAAACTACTACTTCTAGCTTTTCCCCTGAATAAAGTAAAACACATTTATTAAAGTATCTCTATATTCTGGTTCCAGAAGATCCATGGCTGACAAAAGAATTCCCAAGTCTTCAGCACTCCTCTTCCTTTGTTGGCACAGGACAAGAGTTTGGTTTTTAATTTGTGGAAAAATATTCAGTCAAGTTAAACAGTTTGTGAATCAACACCTAAGCCTGTGGCCTTAGAGATTTATTTTCCATTTCCCCAACTTTGAAACCCCAGCTGTGCCTAAGAAAATCGCTTCACGCAAAGAATAGGAAAATAATGAAAACAAACATAAAAGTGCAGTGCCGTCAAGAGCCTACATGCACAAAAAAAGAGACAGAGCGGAAGAAAGATAGCTTCTAACCCTAGAACACACAATTCAGTGAAAGAAGTGTCTAGACTCCACTGAAATCTTTGATGGGAGTGGGAGGAGAGGCTGGTACAGCCCTGTGGAAGTCCTCTTTAATGTGGCTTCACTGCTAGAGGGCTTACTAGCAGTAGGGTGGGGAGAAATAGTTTAAAGACTAGCATACCCTGGAGGGCAGCATCACCTGCATTTCAAGACGACGAATTACCTCCATCCTTTATTAGGAAAATTTTCATAAGGAGCATACATAATTTTATTTATTCCTACTCCAGTAGTGCTTAAGGAGCTTCTGTTCGGTCCATACATGACTGAGCTCTATGCTGTGTAAAGAACACCACAGAAGTTGTTTGCCTCCTAGGGAAAAGAACAGAGGTATGCTGGGCTGATGTGACAGCAGACACGCGATGGATGGCTTTCATGGCTTAGTGGCTCATGGAAGCAGAAAATACCCCCGACAACCCTGCCCCCATTCAATCACACTAGGATTGACAAAATGAACAGTTTACAAATTAAGAGAAACACTCTGCCTTAGGTCATTCCCCTGGAGGTCAGTGTCCTCAAACCAAGGCCCCACAAGCCCTTCTTGACTCTTCCTTCCTCTTCGAGCCACTCCCCTTCTCCCAGTACATGCACCAAGAAGCGTTCTCCTCCACTCACCAGTCTCTTCCCTCCTTTATTACTCACAGCTTGTTCTTGTTATTGGAGACCATGTCCAGCGTATAGAACAGATGATAACACACAGAGAACTGCTGCTGGCAGTTTTGTCTGTTTTAATGCTACCCTTAGACCCCTCTGAGTGACCCATTATCTCTGACAGCTGAAGCTAATACTGGAAGAAATAAGCCAAGTGGTAGCCCACACCATCCTGGCATAGCACAAAAGAGGCAGGGGCAACCAAAACTGTGGGCTCAGATGCTCCAGATTTGCCCAAATTATTATTATTCTGCCAGTAGGGGAAGAAAAATATCAGTGCTGAGGCTGCTAACTGCTTGAATGCCTCCCTGACAAGTGCTGCTACCCAACCTCATTCCCAGTGGATGGCCCCAAGCTGAGAAAACTCTCTCTTGTTCTGCAGGCTGGCCAGGCAATTCACTGCACTCAGCCAAAATATTTGTGCAATCAACTTCCACAGTACCACCTGGAAATATTTTCATTTGTCATGATATTACCTAAAGGCAGAGCATCAGCAAAAATAAGTGTCATCTGACAAACTTGGAAGACAGGAACAACCCCTTCTCCTCCCTCCCTTTTGTGACCTTTACACTCTTCAATTTAGTTTTCCAGTGCAACATAAATCAGGTGATGTGAGGCTCTTCAAACATATCTGTCAGGTTACCATATCAGTCTTTTAAGGGGATAATGCTAACTCGCTGACTGGCCAGGTATGCTGATCCTGCCATATGCCTGTCTTTCTTCTGTCTCCTGGAGTGGTAGCCTACTGCATCCCAGCTGCCTTGCAGGAAGAGGCAATGCACCTCTTAAAAACCTAATGCCTGCCTTCATTCAGACCTATGTTTCCTCCCTGAGATTGAGAAGGGCTGCTGTAAGCCAAGGGAGAGTTTACTACAGGAGAAGCGAGGAGACCAGGATAGTGAAAGAAGGCAGGTTACTCAACAGGCATGCATTAGTGGGGAATATTACTTCCCCCCCTGCCAAGAACAGGCACTGAAGCCAGAGAAATTTGGGAATGGGATGCGCATGTTCCCATCCTCTCCTCCCCGTAGTTATCTAAACTTACTTTTAATGGGTCAGTCAACTTTATTTTGAGTAATAGCTTTCTGCTGCAACTTAAAGACCCATACTTCAAGAAAAGTGAACCCAGAAGGGAAGTCAACAGTGATAAGAGAGTTGATATTTTGATATTTTCCATATGTAGCAAGCATATATATTAAAAAAACCCAAACCCATAGATTATTTCATAGGGAGTTCAGGAGGCCTTTAAAACAAACCCATCCTCCAAACACTGAAGATAACTACTCGGCAAGAAACCAATTCAACAGTAAAATAAGAGAGGTTAGTGTGCAGTGGGGTCAAAAAATCCATACTAAACCCACATACTACTATAGTATTTATTAGGACAACCACCACTAATGTTTTAAGCTATGTTATAAACTCTAGATCCTCTCACACAAAAATTCATCCTTGCTCCCAAACCCACCCCCCCGCAATTCCTAATACAGTAAGCACTTCATAGTACATTGTATCTGTTTATGTCCTTTTCTTACACTTTCAAAGTGACAACAGTGTTGGAGTTACTTGTCAGAGGTCACTTCTTGGTCACAAGCCCTTGCTAGAATCAAAAAGTATTAAAAAAAAAAAACAAACAAACAAGCATCAGCTACTAGGATAAAAAAAAAAGCTTGCCTGCTTTTTAAAGAGAACCTGTAAAGCAATCTAAAAGTGGGACTATAGAACACTGTGTCATGTAGAGACACCTCAGGAAGTTTAAACAGACCAAATTAGATGCTTCAAGGAATTTTAGCATTAGCACAGTCTTCTAATTAGACTGGCTTGATACTCAACAGGACCGCTGAGCTGAGCCTGAGTCCTGAACTGACACAACTGTGTTGTGTCCACTGTCTCATTCAGCACATGCTTGGGTATCACTGGACAAGGCGATATAAATCATAGAATCATAGAATGGTTTGGGTCCTAAGGGACCTTAAAGATCATCTAGTTCCACCCCCCTGACATGGGCAAGGACACAATGTATAAACATACCTCAGGATTCAGAAGAAAAAATAGCTGATCCTCAACTTTTGACCAGTATTTGACAGATCTAGAAAAGATTCTTGTTCTTCTTACATTATACACACTTGTAAACACCTTTCAAGGAAGTCTTTATTTTCAGATACACATTTGGAAATTATATAAAGCACTGCAGAGATGCATGCCATTTGGAAAAAACCCACAGATGCCAGTTGACCTGGACTGTCCTTTAATTAGATGTCTGACTGTATACTAATAATACAGTTTGCTGCAAACTTCAGTCTAACTAGTAAAAAAGGATCTAAATCAGTGTTACATACAGGGTTTTGGGGTTTGTTTTTAAATCCCCAGGGTAATGCTTTCTAACAAAACATCAACGTGTTGAATGAACCTGTGATGGCTACAGTGGTCTGTGCCGTTGGTTCTAATTATAGTCAGTTTTAGAAGCAAATCCTGATGAAGTTTTCCAGACTCAGGAAAATAAGATGCATAGACATCAAAGGACTAAATGGAGACACGGAGTAAACGGAAGAGTAGAGTAATCTCATAAAGACAGACAGAGATATGAATGAAGTGGTAGTGGTTTTATGCAGAATATTTCCCCCTTCAACCTTTCAAAGTAGAAAGAAAAGGATAAAGAAACCATCACAGCAAACGCCATCAAACTTGAGGCAATCAGAATTTAAGAGTATTCAAGTAACTGGACAAATCCAGCAGTCACTACAAAGACAAAGGATGGAAGCACGTCCTCACTTACATCTGCTTTAGGCATAATGACGAGGAAATCATCTGTTTGAATCCCGTCTTACTATCTCTTTCTTAATTTTCTGTCATAGTTACCCCTTTGAACAGCAGAAATCAGTCCTCAAAACTGCTACATCAAAAAATCCTATTACAACATTAATTAATATCAGTGCAGGCTCATTTGGAAGAGGTTGCTTTCCTTCACATGTCTATGAGCCCAGTGACCAAGCAAACTACCATACCATACAAGTGACAGCACTGCTGTTCCACTCTCCTACTTCCAACTGCTGCAGTCCCCATCCTTTGCACAGTAAGAATGAAACAGAAGCCTGAACATTACCCTTTAATGTTTTTGTTGGCCTGAATTTACTTTTTTACAGTATTTTAAAATCTTTAGATGCTTTTATAAAATCCCTTCAACATATTTTTGAGGCTTATAATATTTGTGTTAAGTTACAGAATATTAAGTTGATATAAAGATGTGATTCATTCTCTTTGTGCTTAAGATCATGCTGCTTATGCAACACAGCACAAAAAGATGTGTCTGGGGAAGACATTAAAGTAGAAATCAGTCTCATTTTCTTCCTTCATAGAGGCAGAGTCCACCCCCACCAATCCTTTCTACTCATTCATACCACAAGACTGTAAGCTACATAGAATGTAGTAACATCAAAGCTTAAATATGGGACTCGTCAAATGCTAATGTGCTATCTCTGTAATAAAAATGTCCTATGGGGAAAACTATTACATGTATTTCTGAAAGAATTTTTTTTCCTATTTTATTAAGCAAACCCCACAAAATCCTCAGTTTCCAGAGCATCTCATTAGAGACAAACTCAGAAAGGTAGATACATTGTCCATTTTTTGGCTGTAAAAACATTCCGTGGGCAAAATGCCTTGAATAGATGCTGCAGCACGTACATTCCCAAGCTATTTCCATCCATTCTGTGAAGGCAGTGGCTAATACTAAAAGGAATTGGCTGGATTACTGACATTTGGGAAAACAGTGGGGGAGATGGAAAAAAGAAATAAAATGGGTGGAACAGATAAGGTGTATATATCAGGGAGGAGAGAGAGTAAAGGACAACAGCAGGGCATATGTACCTCAGGCTGAGAGGAGATCTCTCTCTCGAGAAGGATCAAAATAGGAACTTTCAGCCATTGAAAAGACCGAAGTTGAGGTTCTGCTTTTAAAATATAGCATTCAAACATTTTCTAAAGAAACTTAAGTAGCACTGTCAACTGAGGCATGGATCTGAAATTTGACAAGGGCTTCCTTGGTGACAGAGAAGTCTATTTTGCTGCCTGAATTTTAACCTGCCCACATTTGGACAGTCAGGAAGGTCCTGAGAAATCATTTGTATAACCTTCTCGGCCATACATCCCTCCTAGTGTTCTGCCTGCACGGTGGTAATCCAGCAGAGTGCTTTCAGGGGCCCAAGTAGCCCTTCCTTGCAAGCTGCTCCTCTTGACAGCTCATGATGCTGAGATACTACCTTGCAGATGACTGCAATAACAAAGTCTCCGAGACATGGAAAGAGTCACCATCTCTGGCAGACATAAGATTGAAACTTGGATCACACTATCCTTTGTTATGTTAACCTCACTAATGGCTAAGCAAATTAAACACAAAGCCCAGGCAAGGATCAGAGGAACAATGATAGGTGGAGGAACCCTAGTAATGTAATCAGTGGAAAAACCTAATCAGTGAAAATTAGAGCACACTGAATTGCCTGTTTCCTAAGACCATTCAAGGGGAAGGATGAGGCCAGGCCGTTGTCCTTGGAAGCACCAAGGTAAGTCAACAGGAAACTCTTTCATCAGAAAACTTTGCAAATGAAAGGGGGTGGTCGCCTACAGCAGCACAGGACTCATTATGGAATGTAGGAAGAGCAGCATTTTGTGACTATGTAAAACATTTTAAGGGGATTTTTGAAGGGGATTGTGGGAATGGGTAAGGATTGTTAGGGCATGCTTCATGGAAGGACCAAAGATAGGGAAAGGAGTAATCAAGGTGGATTAAAGAGGAACAAGTGTGGGGAAAAACGTGGAGGGAAAAAGTGAAGAAAGGGTTGGTTATATGTAAAGGTGTCTGGTCACTAGCTTGTCTGATGGAGCTCTATGCTTGAAGACCACAGTCTGTCCTCTATTCTCACTAAATCTGATTTCCGATCACTTTCTGTGTGTGTGTGCTCTCTGCTCTAGATATGTATGTATGAACACCAGAGAGCAGGAAAAGAGGTCTGAGTGCCAGCAGCTAGAGTGAGCTGTAAACTTCAGGGGCTTGCGGACCCTGGTGCCAGCAACTGGAGCAGGGCAAGGGCACTGGGGGCTGCTCCTGGATTGACTGAGGATCTAAGGCCACCAGCAGCAGTGACCCATATATCGTGTGCCATATTGTACTAGCAGACTCCAATCCCGATCAGCAGAAGAGAAGGAACACTACCGGCCCACTTGTGCTCTTCGTGTTCGTCTGAGGGCCGTGGGTCTGTAAGTGGGTGCTGGTAAAGGCAGTGCTTTCTCTCTGCATTGACCTGGTTGGCTGGGCAGACGTGTAGCATGAGCGTGCACGTGCTACCTCTAACATCCTTCTCGTACAGAGAAGCTTCAGGGAGCCACAACTTGGTGCAATACCCACGACTGTGAAACAGTAACTATATTTTATTTTAGCTGACTGTGAGGACAAATATCATGACTGTGAGATCTTTGTGGAGAAGCTACCCACAATAATTTGTGAATGTTCCACGTACAGACATACTTTTATGTTAAACAAGAAAGTATCAGAAACAGCATTCAATGCACTAAATAATGAGCATTACCAGCAAGTATTCTGCTCCTCTGATTGGAAAAGCCACAGATTGTTTGTTCTCTCAAGCTTTTGTGATTTTAAGCCAAGTCAAGCCTCTTTCAAGTATGTTGGATAGCTTTGTTGCAATGTTCTTCTTGTTTTAAATCAAACACTGATGCAGCATGCATTCATTTAAAAAAAAAAAAAAAAGAAATCTTACCTCCAAGCTGTAGAGATATTTGAAACTGGTTTTCTGATTGGCTGCCTTTTCCACAGCTTGAGCTAATTTTACTGCTCCTTTACCACCAGCCGACCAGTGATTGCAGGGCACAGCATCAAATGCTCCAGACTGCTTTGCAATCTTACATACCAGATCAACCTCAGCAGGAGAGTCAGTTCTGCCAACCAAACAGTTCCATCTCATTATTTTGTTTAATTAGTGCTCTTTTGTAACCTTATATCTACTATCTAGCCTTATTCTACTATCAGCAGTTGCAAAGTAAGTTTATATAGAAATTGTGCCATAAACATAATGCATTTATATGCAGCATATGTATGTATAAGCTTCAAGAACACTTTTTGTAATTGTTATAGCTAATTAATATAGAAGATTAATAGTTCTGTAACAGTATATACTTTTTTTTTTGGTGGTTTTAAAATCTTAAGAACAAGCTACGGATTTAAAGATCTTTATATATATGATGAAAAAAGGAAATTCTTTAACAGCTTCTCTCCTTCATGCCAAAACTGATTAATTTAAAAACCAATAAAAGTGTGAAATTTGAACTGTGGATTTACTCACAAAAGTAATGAAAGAATAGACTTACTTGAAGACATTTACAGCAACCACAACAGGAACTCCAAAGAGCTGAGTAATTTGAATCTGTTTCTGCAGATTACAGCAGCCATCAGCTACCAGCTGGAGGTTCTGTGCAATTAAACAAGAATTTATGGAAATTCTAAGATACATCAAGTCTTCTCCAGCCAAAGAATTTTCCATAAATTAAATTGAACATAAACAGTGCTGATCATGACAGTTGCAGGCAAGTAAAATGCTTCCAGACAAAAATATTTTGGCACATATCTTATTAATTCTTATTTCAATTAATAAGCAACAGACATATTTAAGTAACGAAGCACTGTCCAAAATTTGTACATGAATGCATTGCTCTCTTCTGGAACACAACACAACAGTGCAGCTGATGACTGATTGCCTGTCATGATTGTGAAAGGGCTGTTAGCCTCTTGCTTGCAAAGTTCATAAACTACAGTAGTAGGGTGGGGTTTTACATACAGATGTGTTAGATGCATAGTCTAATCTACATATACACATATTTTGCAGATAAAAGCACATTACTGGATTTCCTTATTTACTCTTTTACCTTACACTTTGTAGGCCTTGTCTTAATTGCAACACACATATCCTTAGCCTGATAAAATCAAATGACCGGAATTTGTCTACAGTGAAGAGGCGAAGAAAATAAACCTGTAGAATCCACTCTTGTTTGAAGAGTGACATCGAACACTAGACACAAAGCACAAACAGATTAAACCTGTTGTTTAACGAACAGGTTAAGCTAGCATTAATTTCAGGGAGTGTCTTTGACCCTGCACTACTCTGTTCTTGTGCTTCCATAAATGCCTGTATGTTGGAATGAAGAGCTGATCGGTCTGAAAACTCAGTGGTCCTGGAAAAACTATTGAAAAAAAGTTATTTTTCAGCTAGCTTAGTTCCTCAGTACAATCTACCATACAGTCACAGACATAGCACACACTAGAGGGATAACACCAAGTTGCCAGGGGAAGATGAGATGGCCTTACTTGTTGGCAATGCCTTTTAAAGGTGTTCGCTGAATGTCAGCGTTAGAGCATGCTAATATCAAACCTGACGCTGCACACTACCCAGCCAGAGGAACGAGAAGTTCTGATTCTCCATATACCACATTATTTTGTCCCTCTAAACAAAAACTTATAATAGTTTCTTTTACCTCTTCTGTGTATTCTTTCTTCAAGGGGGCACCAGCAGTTACCTGGAACAATAAACAATCAAAGTCATTACAGTGACACTTGCATTAATCCTAAATGGTCAGAAGTGTCCTTTTGCTTACTTTCTATAGTGCCAGTCAGCACATACATTACATACAACATCATAGTTTGACTGCAGCTTCTGTTTCATTCTCAGTTACACAGGTACACGGAGAATAGCAACACTTGCTATTGTATTTGGGTACCAAGATACACCTAGTGAATCAGCAACTAGTTGTAGAAGATTTATTAGAGAGAACGTAACTGGATCCCATTCTACATGCTTAACAACCCACCAGCAGTGCAAAGACAATGGACAGCAACCTCCAACAGCTGGCTGAAGGAATAACAGAAACGCAGATGACTAGAAGAGGAACATCATCTTCAGGTGTCCTGTAATTACTGCCCATAGCAAGGAACTGCATGCAAGTAATTTACTTTGCTGCAAAGCACAAAGCTGTACAGACAAAGAGTATCACCAGGGTACTGTATTGAGTCTCCAAGGACCACATACATCAATCCCACGCACCGGACTTAGTCACTTTTGTCTCAAGCATTGTTCTTGATCCGTTTCATAGTTAACTTCCCAGTAAAAGTATCTGGTAGCCTACATGCCTCTGTGATGCATCGTATAAGCAAATGAAAGCTTTATAGTTCCAAAAACACAGATTAGACAGAAACAGAGACAGTTACTGAGACATATGTAAGTCCTATTTTTGCTAGATTGAATCATAACACATGGAGGAATATAATTAAAAATAAAGTAAACTTGCATTAGAAGTGGACTAAAATGATAGAAAATTGTATAATTATGTAAACCTGAAAGACTGAAAAAGGACAGCTCAGCTTTAGCTCTAAGAGATGATTAGCTGTAAGGGAGACCATGAATTCCAAAATTTTGTGGCTGCAGAAACAGCTCTAGTATTTTCACCAGTGAGACTGTTTCCCTAGCAGCATGACTCTCTTGCATGCTGCTGGGTAGACAAAAGTGTTTCTAGAAGTGTCTGTCTGCTTGGCTAGCAGAGTCTGATCTGATTGTATGATTGAGGAGTACTTCTACCATCAGTAACCTTTACAAGTTTCTTAGTGGCTTAAATAGCAAAAAAATTATACACTGGTGACTGGCGTTACACTGGGAACATTTGCAAAATTTTATCAGTTAATTTGCTCAGGGATGCTAATGTAATCTGAGAAAATCAAAAGGACAGAAGGTGTTCCCATTATTGCACTGAATACGCTATTTCAAAAGGCCGTGAAAAGAAACATACACATTATAGCTTTTTTCCCCATGCAAACAAACTTCACTCCCTCAGCAAGATTTAGTACTTCTTCAGAGCTCTTTCAATCCTCTTCTTTCATTTGTGTCTTTCCATTCCTGCATTACCTTTAAAGGTAACATCTATCTAATGAGGTAACTCAGGAGCGATATCTAAATACTGCCCTATAGGCTATCCCAATATTTCTTAAACAAAGACATTTTACTTATTTCAAATATTAGCAACAATTTTATTTTCCAGGAAAGGTGTAAAAACTTACATTTGGCCCACCTCCATGCATCTTCAAAGCCCTCACTGTAGCAACAAGTACAACCACATTGGGAACCAAGCCAGAGGCTCTGCATTTGATGTTGAAGAATTTCTCCATCCCAATGTCAGCACCAAAGCCAGCTTCAGTTACTGTTAAACATTAAAAAAAAACAAAACCAAACCACACATAAAGCATGCTTTCGGTTAAACACTGGGGGATATTTCTACTTTAGCATACAGTGCACCTAAATATACACCAGTACTCAGTTTTAAATGAACTTTCAAATAGAGTTCTATTTACATTACTGAGTCTGATAAAAAAAACCCTATTCCCAACACAGAAATAAATTCTCTTATTCTTTATATGTACGCTATGTCATCAACAGTAGTCACATGGGGGGAAAAAAACCCAAGCAATCCAAATTAATTGGAATCAAAGTCTTTTAAAAACATCTAGTCCATCTTGTCCACACTGTTTCTGCGTAATTATATTTATTTTAAATGTTTGCAAATTCTTACATTATTCATCCTCCCTTGATTTCACGAAAAATGTGCCTTCATCACAACTAATAGACCTAAATTCTGCTAGGTTTGTAGAACTTCTGGTCATCTCTTGCTTTTGATGAGAGCGTGTTTAATTATAAACACAAACCAGTAGTTACAGTCATGTCTCAGTGTTGAAGATACCATTAAACAGTGAATTCTATAATAGGATTTTGCACCAAAGAAGTCAGACATTAATGTAACATGACTCAGGAGAAAAATCTGTGCAGAATTAGGATATGCCTGGCAAAGTATTTTTAGCAGAGCTCCAAATAAAAGATAAGATAATCTGTATTGAGTGATGTCAGTCTCTTCATAGCTAATTTGCTCTGATTCATCAAATATCAATGATTTCAATTGCCTCTTTTAAAATCCACATAATTTCTTTTTATTAGACAAACACACAGCAATTAAAAATTCAAGGGATTGAATCTCCTGTTGGTGGAAAATTTGCCAGTGTAACTATTTCCCATCAGAACACACGGAAGAGTTGGGTTCAATGCACGCCTCTGGAAGATGTGAAGGGACTTTCAGCCAGACAAGTCAGGGTGGGAAAACAGCTTGCTCCAGAGGCTTCTGGACCTGACTCCAAGCAGGGCTGGTAACATGTCCTCGTAACCCCAATCAGCTTGCAAAACCTAGTAAATTCCCTTTTCTTCCTCTCCCTCTTGCCAGCAGTTTTGACTCTCATGCTTAGGAGGGGAGGAGACCACAAACAGCTGATTGAACATTTTGGAGCTGGAAACCTTCAGCAGGGTCAAGGAGGAGGAGGCACAGATCTGCTTTGCTGCTGTGAGAGAAAGTATCTTTCTGTTGGCAGCTGATGTGCTTTAGGAAGTCCCAGCCTTTGTGCATTTGTCCTCACCCCACCAGTCCTTTTCCACTTCTTCGTTTTGCACAGGCTGAAACAATTGCCTGCGTGGCTCTGCTCAGAGGGAGGAAACGGCTGCTGGGACTGGGGGAGGAAGTAAGAGCTAGCAAACAAGGGGGTGGGCATGTGGAGGGGAGCAGGGACCTCTTGAAATAACAACATCGCAAGTGTCATGATGAACATTCTCCAAAATAATTGTAGTAAGTGTATTATCTTTTACTGAATAGCCCTGAGAAAAACAGACATACCAAACACTGAAACAAAAAAAAAAAAAAAGCAAGCTTTACACAAACACAATAATTCATAGGAACAAAGCTAATGTCAGGATAAGTCACATTAAAAGCAGAGCCAGGGATCACATGTCTGCTTTCCAGCAACCCCCATTCTTCTTCTCCAGTCTCTTATGTGGCACAGCGTGATTAATGACAACTCTGAGTCAGAAATATATAACCACGATCAATCTTTAATATAAACAACAGATAAACTACCAAGTACTTGAGAGGGTGGGAAAATAATTTGTCTCTTACAGAGATTGCCAGCGTATACACATAGCAGTCTCCTAACGTTTCCAAACAAAGTTTCCAGGGAGTTAATCCTTTTCATGCCAAGCCTTTTCAAGGGTCAGTTTTCCTTAGAGAAAAGGGGATTGCAAGTCTACCTTTCAGTGAGAGAAAAGCAGAGACGTCATCCTTCCAATACGCACAGCAACTACTCACACAGCACTTCACAGCTCTCGGGGAGGTGCCAGCCACCTTTCAGGCAGCCTAAGCAGCCAGGGCAAATGCCCAGGAAAGCTGTGCAGGGGCACTTATCTGGGTAGCTGTGCATATTCCTCTATTCTTTGTAATGCTTTCCTTTGATATGGAGGGTGAAATGCACATTCGCCTAAACAACCCAAATCCTCTGTCGACATCTGAAAAGCTAACAGAACACCCGGTGTTCCCCAGAGTGAGTGCTACAACACGGAAAAAGGGGATTTCTTCATTTGAAGTGGAGGAAAGGGAGAGGAACGCCGGTGCTTTCTCCAGTGTGCGGAAGGAAACAGGATGTAGTAGAAAAGCTGCCTGGATGAAAGTTGCAGCTCTGTTTTATTTCCTCTGAGGAATAGTGAGAAGATAGAGTAATATGCCAAGCTATTATATCTTAAAATCTTTGTGCTGAAACACTTAATACAATTATTTTCAGATTGTTTCCTGCTTTCAAACGAAAGCATCAATGAAAAACAAACACAGACTATGAATGGGAAGTGTCAAGCTAGTCTGCTCTTAGAGATTATGAGATAAAACAGCTAATCACTTTAAATGTAACCACAGAAATTTAAAGTAATACATGGGTTCATTTATTTTGGTTATCATTTCTCATACATGGTTTGTCAACAGAAGGCAAGTACCGCCTTCACCTACAGGTGAACTGATGATGATTTTTGGGAACAAACATCTACCTAAGCAGATGTGGTCTGCTGCACCTCAACTGAAAGAAAGTTTATGACGCAACCAGTACTACCTGCCTACACAGAGTCTTTACCCAGTTTCAGCTCCCCTCCCTGAAAGCCTTTTCACCCTGTCCCCTGCCACACATCCATTTCCCAGGCCTGTGAATCACTTCTACCTGGGCTGCTGCCCTGCAACCAGGCAGGGGGGTTGAAATAGTCGTGATGATGCTGGCATGATGTTTATGGCTTGCTTTGATTTCCCAACCACAAACACAGCAGCCCTAATGAAAGTAAAGAGGTAAATGATTTGCCTTTAGTGAGCGCATAGAAAATATACAGGTATTTGCACTTCCAGCCTGAGAACACAAATCCATGGCAGCATATGCTGACCTAGACCAGGGCTTTTACAATCCCAGGCCCTACTTTGCATTCCAGATCCCCTTCTTGCACTGATAGGACTGGACAATGATCCAGACAAGTACTAAAAGATTATCTTCTGGGTGTGATTTTCAGTGAGTACAGCTCTCTGGACTGTCTCACTGCATGGTCATATAAAGTCCAAAACCTAATTCTACAAATACTCTGTTGTTTGATTTTTATGCTTCAATTTTACAGCCCAAGTATCATAACGAACACTAGAATGAAGATTAAAAACTAAAATTTCATGTACCACAAGTGCACTACCATTACATTACTTTTAACAGTGAGACATAGGTCAAACCTAGCGATTAAAATACACATAGATATCAGAAGAAGCAGAAACTGCATCAAAATGCTCCAATAAGTTCAAGTCATTTCTTCTCATTAAAGATCCATGTGAGGGTGACCAAAAGCTAAGCTCATTGTAACACATCAGGGTAACTGAAGAATCTTCTTTCAGAACAACAGCAGGCAAAACACAACACACAATTACTACAGGTCTTTCTACAGGTTACTTACATAACATCTATTTCATATAGTTCAGCTAGCAATATAACCAATAAACCATAGCTTTCTTTCAGAGCAAGAACCCAAAATATCCAGATTAGGTACAAAAGGAGAAGGAAAAGCTCATAAACGTGAATTAGGCAATAAGCAATGATGAGAAGTCTGTCAGGCAGTGTAAAGTCAGAACTATCAATACTCTTCACTGAAGTCTCTATTTTTACTCCAGGGTTCAAGCAAATGAACAAATCACTCTGATGGCTTTGTTTCTTGTTTATAATTACCATAACCTCTTAATGGAATTACTGCCTTGACAAGCACATCTGGGAATATTTTATCACCTACACATGACAATAGCTTAAATAATAGCTAATCAGATTTTGTCATGCTTAATACAAAATGTAATTTTTCTCCACCTAAAAATACATCAATCTTGCTATGGCTGCATAAAGTGGTTTCACATTAGCCTCACATTTACATACTGCTCAAAAGCCTTACAGAAAGTGATGCTTAGAATTTTTTTTAAACATATTTCACCCACAATTGAACCTCATGTAAACTGAGGGTAATTTCTAGTGAAAGTAGCTTCTCCCTAGTCAGCCCTTTCTATCAATAAATCAATGTCAAAATAAAACATTTATACTATAAAGGGCCAAGTCAGATGCATACACGAGGCGAAGCTTTAGGACATGAATTGTGAGCCTGGATTCCTGAACAATGTAAAAGGAAATGGAAACTCTGAGCTGCAAGCTGCCATTTACTCCCCACATGTAAACATATCTGTTCTGGTGCAGCTGTGTGCTGGCAAACTCAGGAAAAGAGTTCAAAGTCACAGAAGCACATGAACTGTGAACCTGGAGCTGGAGGCATGCTAGCTGTAAAGTACTGATAGGTTCTTGGTGAAGTGAAAAATACCAAGGTGCACAACCGCCAAGATAAACCAGGATCATCAGTGATTTCTCTAACAGGATATCATATTTTTGTTAGTATAGCTAGGGATGAACAAACCAGATGTTTGTCCACTCTGTCTCCGGCAATTTATCTGATGTGAACTTCCATTATTATGACTGATTTTGGAATGTAACAGATACTTTTTTTTTCTCCCCCCCCTTTCCTCTCTCATAACAGAGGGAGTTTTCCTGTTCATTTTTCTTCTGATGCATTCATTCTCAGATGACATGAAACACAGGCACTCGCTGCTACCACTGCTGGACACAAAGTCCAGCAGAAAATTACACATGCATATATTAAGGCTAAACATTTTTCATGCCATGAAGAAAATAGTTTTATTGGCTATCAACATTTTATGTTGTTGTTGAGAGGCCTAGGAGAAAAGGTAACAGGAAAAATATTTGCCACTAAGCTTAGCAGAACATAAGCACATTGGAGGTAATGAGTACTTTTCACCCTTCACTGAAGAAAGATGCCAGGGCAGCATGTGCTTTGCTGAGGAATGGGCACTGGAAACTTCTGACGACCACCAATCCACGCTTGACTGAACCAGCAGTCCCGGCTTCTTAAGCCAAAAGGATCACATTTTTAACAGCTATTAATAGGTTTTCTTCTGCAAGAAGTCCTCAACAAAACAAACTTCACTCTCAGAAAGCAGATTATATGAAGTTATGTTCAATAGTGTATTACTATTCGCTTGAGACCCTTTGCATGGATGTCTTTCCAAACGTAGACAGAGAGCAGCCCACCTACACAAGCACTCCCGGAAAGACACGCTATAAATGCCTGGTTCCACCAGCAAAGCCTCCAAGCCGCAATACTCAAGCTATAGTGCTTGAGACCTCTCCTAATACAAATTTCAAAAAAATCTCCTGGAAATTTTCAATTTCTCCACACAAACAAAATATGCCAGCTGAAAACAAAGATTTACATTCAAGTACCCTTCCATCATACCCCATGACTGTAACAGTTCAATTCATGTTGCCTTCCTCTAAAGGAGACTTGTCTCCAGTGCCTGAGAGCTTCAGGCTTTAGCCGACTGTCACTGCCTCCTGGCAGCAAGGGCTGCACAGGGAGATTGGCTCCCAGAAATACACTTCATTTAAGTGCTGATTCCCTTGGGACACCACAACAAGCTATTTCAACCTTTTGCTTGGAAACATTTCTTTTTCCATAAGAGATTAATTTTACCATGGAAATGAAGAGCAGCTTTAAATGAGAAGCTAAAGGTTACACCATAACCTCTAATAGTTACTCACTTTAAACATCAGTTGCTGTTAACTTTCCACGAGCATGCCATACATTGAACAAACGAATAGGCACAATGACTCACACAAATTATTCCCAGACTATAGACAAAAAACTAGAAGAAAGTTCACTGTATTTACTACAAGCCAGACAGCTGAAGATAAATCTTAAATCTCGAATCTCTCACAATTAAGGATGCAATTCCTCTTTGTGTGTTTTACAGACCTGCTTGTAGATGTATGCTGCACATGTTGGATTTGAAATTCTGGGGAAGGAATCAAACTGAAAACTCCAGGAGCTGACAGGAGTGGCACTGTGTGACAGAAAGCATGCTCTGCACATCTCCACAGCTCTGCTTGCCTCCTCCTCTTGAAAAAAATACAGAAGTGCAACTGCAGTGATTCCTGCCTATAAAGCACCAATTTAGGGCATGGTTTTACACTGTGGCTGAACCAAATGAGCACCCTGCCTTGCTGAAAGAGCAATTCCTGTTTGCTCTTAAGTCTTCCACCTTTTTCCCCTGCTCCCTCCCTCCTTCCCTGCTGCCCAGACTTCCCACAGGTTTTGGCACTCATCTAATTGGAAGGTAAACTGTTGGAATTTGCTAACCAGAAAACAAACAAACAGAAAAACACAGAACAAAAAAAAATTATTTTTTTTCCACTGGCTTAGATTTGAATCAGCTGAAGTGAGACCAGACAAGTGTCCGAACGTGTTCAAACAAGCAGCAAAAGCACACAAGCAGAAGCAAGGGAGACACATTTCCACAGTGGCAAACTGTTAATTCATCCCTAGCCACCTTGTCAAACCATACTCTTGATATTTTGCATGTAAAATTTGACATCTTCTCACAGCTCACTAGTAATGAGCTCATTATTTAGATTTATTACTAGAGATTAAAAACCTGAAGACGTCTTACAAACCACAAACAATTTGCTCTAATGTGGCTTCATGGGCTACATGTTTCTCTGAATCCCTCTGCTAAGCCTGCTGGGTTTTACAGTCACTTTCTCTTAACTCTTATGTCCTATACTCATGTAAAGACCCATAACTCATAGGCTAAGTGTTGGCCCCTGACATGAATTGTAATGCACAGCTGAATACACTAACCAAATACACAGAGTTCCCCCTTTTCTAACCTCCCTCTGCTACAATATTAACTAGAAAAATTCAAACAGAAGAATGGTGAGTTTTAGGTTGCATCCTTTTACCATTCATAGCACGTTTCCTTTGAGATAACAGAGTATCATTTGCTCATAAGACAGATGACCACGTTTTCAAAATGGAGAACAATTAATAGCACAGGAATAAGGCAATTACATTATCTCATACTTAAAGAGATCATCATGGCCTTTGGCAAAGAATTATTAGCCTTCTGGTAATTACAAAATTAAAACCTCACCACTTTTTTATTTGGGGTTGCGTGGAAGGAATAATTAACACCAGCACCAATGGATCTTCATTTAAGGCTGTTCTATAATTCCCCAACTGCAAGTAATATATATAATTATGGTACCCCTAGTATTACCCTAAGTGCTTATAACAAATTTCATCACACATAAACCATGTTTCTCTCTGTATATGTCACTACCAGGCTTTCATTTCCTTCCACTTTAAAAAGATCCAGCTGGCTGAAGCTCCTGCCACAAATACACCTTCCATCAAACTGAAGCGGCTCTCTGTTGAGCTCCCAGGTTTTGGGTCCTCCTACTCCCCTTGAAAGAGCTATGGGAAATGGAATTCGAGCTTGCTTTGAGAAGTCATGTTACAAGCATCTGGAAAACACTGATTTCAAGAAGTAGGCAGAGAGCCTGAAGATCTCTTCCCTGGAAAAATTCTACCCATTTCATCAAATGGCCATGAAGTATCACTCGCCTTAGCGCCAATATTGCACTGATTCATAAAAAAGGAAAGAGGGGACGCATGGATCTTATTCTTGAGACAGAAAGAACACCACTGCAGCGTACATTCTGGAAGATGACATACTTTCTAAAGAGCAGCAGAAATATAATCAGGCAATGAGTGATGACACAGGTAGTGAACGATGAATACGTAATTTTTTGCAGCCATAGAGGGTACCCTCAGAGCCTACCACAATTCAGAGACAAAATCCATTTAACCAACCACCACCACACGCCAAGCTGTGGGTGTTCATGCACTCTTGCATACCTTCAGATGGGCAGGGCTATGAGAGGCGGTGAGGCAAGGAAATTGCCTTGCCAGCCACACACGCTCCTCCTTGTTCTCATCACAAAACAAATCTGCCTGTGCATGGACAGCAGAAGAGTGGTGTCGGCTGAGGCGGATGCCACACAACAAAGAGCTGCTGCTGAATCAGGATGATCAATGCTCCTGTCACTTGGTGCAATCACCCGAGGCATGCCAGGCATGGCATCATCAATCACTGCGGCGTAAGCCCACCCCATAACGCATGCAACTATTCGCTTTGGGCTGCCGCTGTGTTAAAACTCCCCCAGAGTCTTTACCAAGACACACATTTTGAGAAGTGTTCCCCACTCTGTACTTCTAAAATCCTGGGGAGTGCTTGCTTATTATGATAACAATTTCACCCACGACTTAGGCACTATCTTTTCAGTGTACACATGTAGCAAATCCTCCTCCTCCTCCTCAGAACAGGTTCCAAATTTATTTAATTCCACTTACTCTTTGCTAGGAGACAGAATGCCTTCTGTTCGTGACTGGCCTGGCAGGGGACGCCAACAACACTGCTCTTGACAAAACTACTGAGCCATGTTTTAGAAAGTGCGTCTCCTGTCGTGTATCCCCAGGAAGAAGAGTATTCCACTGCACTAGCAGTTTGTCTTGATGAAAAAATGGCCCAGTGAAACTTCTGATTTAAACGCTGTACATTACTCTGCAAGACCTTCCCGAGAGCTTAGCTGGAGAGCTCTGTGCTGGTGGAAATTCCACAAAGAGGACAATACATGTATCAAACACATACAGAATTTAAGATATCAATACACAGAAAGACTTTCCATAGAGAGACAAAGCACCAGATACTGTCAACAATATTTTAGGAGATAGGAAAAAAATGCCTAGCAGCAAGAACATGCAGCATAAAACACAGGGAGCAGATGAGGATAAAAGAAGCAGGCATGTAAAGCCCACTGTGCTGCACTGACTTTGTGAAATAGCCACATGTATGGAGAAATGCAGCAGGAGCAACTCTGGAAATTGTGGAAGCTTTTCAGATGTAATCCATCCAATACTTTCTGCAGGTAGGCATTAGCTTGGTTGTAATCACCTATATTTTTAAAATAAACTGTACAAAACCAGTTTTTGAACCTCTACTCAAAATGTAAGATTGATGATTTGTGTCAAACTTATCAATATGTATTTACTATTTTCCCTATAATTTTTGGACAAGGAAAAAGGACTCATCTGGTTAAAACTGCTGTGGAAAATAACTGTGTCTGTTGAACCATATGTGTGTGCATATGTGTAATCTATCTTATCGAAAGAATTACAGTCTGAAGAGAGTGAAGGTACTAAGGTCACACAGCAACAAATCCCACATAGAAAAGGATTTTCCTATGTGGATTTCCTAATTAAGAACACAACCAAACCCAAACCATAATTCTGCTAGTTTACAAGCCAAATCCTTTCAACTCATGGCTAAGCCAATTCTTTAATGCATATTGTGAATTTCTGCACTTAACCACAATTCATGTAATCAAGGCAACAAAGTTGCCATTGCACACTACCCATTACCATTTCTGAAATATTTGTACACTATTAGTGGACCCTCCTTTACTATAGATTATTTTTTTTTTCAGTTCTTCTTCATAATTGCCCATCATCTTGTCATTTCAGCTACTCTGTCATCCTTGGCCCTCCCCCATATTTTTGTGCCTTCTCACTCCTCCTGCAGCAACCTCAAACTGTACGCTGCATTCCTAATTGGCTGCAGGAAAAGCTGAACCTGCAGCCCTTGATTTATGAAGCTGTTACTTGGCCTCTTGGGAGCTCTGTTTGAGATACAGTAGATGGAGGCAGCAGATAGACGCAGCACCCTCATGCATGTAAAGCATCTGCTCTGTCCCTGAAGCTTAACTCCTACTCAGAGCTTGAAGTCAGGGCTAAGTTGAAGATATACTACAATCATATGCCTTATTACTGCAGGAAGCTAAGTTGAAGAGTTTGAGATTGTCAGCTTCAATAAAGCTGTCAGCATAGCAAATCAAGGATAAAGGGACCAACAGAAAGACCCACCATACAAAAGAAAGATCGGACACCCAAAATTTTAAAATGGTTGTCATACATACACATTTTCTCTTACTATATTTGACTCTAATCTGTTTTCTCAATCAAATCAAATTAATTACACAGAAGTTACATAAAACTGGGAAAAAAAGAAAAAAAAAAGACAATGTCAGAGCAGCAAACTGACCCTGATATACCATTTAGGATATTAATCTTTTCTTTTAATGTATGATTTTATAGAATCAGAGAACAGTCTCCAAACACTTTCAAATATAGTCAGCATCTGACCTTCAAAAGCACTTTGGCTATTTGCCAAAGCAACACTCTTCCCGTTAGCAAATCATACTGGCCATACGTAACCTAGCATTATTTGCAATCTAATTAACATGATTAGAAATGGTTTAGAAACAAATTTATATCTCTAGTCATGATTTCTCAGTATTTTTCTTTAAAACTAATCCATCCCACCAGGTCATAAGATCAGATATGTAAGCAAACCTAATTTCTGTTTTCAAAGAGAAAAAACTATTTAGAAATTCCCAGCATACAACAACATATATGGTTTGTTGTTTGAAAATTAAAACCCCCAATGATTTGAAGTCAGAGTACTTTCAGAGAAATCACAATATTTTTCTTTTATATTTTCTTATTATAGAATATTTCACAAAATTTATGAGGCAAAATAAAATGCAAATAAAAATCTTAGGAACCCTCTGCATGTCCATTTTTCTTCCAAGAACATCTAAAGACATACCTTAGCCTTTTCCCCAAGCCATGACATTATTTCAGTTGTGCTGGTAGAGAGGGAGGCACAGGATGAGAAGAAAACATTTCAGAGATCTGATCCTGAAGAAGACAAGGTAGCTTTGAACAATTCTCCCTGAAATGCCTATTAACTGAGCTCTCGGTGTATATGTGTTTATGGAATACCAATGGAAAACAGAAAATCGATTCTGCTAAATATAAACTTTTACTAGATGTTATTAGAACTCTGCCAACTAGAATTACCATAATAAATAATGGAAATACATATATTTATGTCTTTTTCACATTTTACGTTTGTATTGACTTCTCTGGAGCCTTCAAGATTTAAATTAACAGTTCACAAAAAAATATACACGAAGTAAATAAACAAGCATTGCCCCCTCCACATTTGTACATTATTCATGATTTTAATTATAAAAGCTTTCAGGAAAAAAAGCACTCCTGCCTGCAGATTCAGAACAATGGCTCAGAAAATAAAAAGTAAAAACCAGTTTCTCCAACACGATGGAAATGTCTGAACAAACCTAATTCTTACACAAGTAGTCAATAAAAAGAACATTAGATTTCAATATCAAAAATCCAGTAAAACAAACAAACAAAAAATCTAATAAAGGGGTTTCATTTTCAAATGATATTAAAAATAAACCATCCACCAAAATTAAAATTCAGCCTTTGAAATGGGACTTGAACTCTTTATGCATACTCTGCCCTGCTGACCCTTGCTAAAGGGTGTAAGTCAATATGGCATACTCACAAATGGAGAGAGAGGATGATGGATTTTCTGCCAAACAACCCTAAGCAAAAGTAATGCTGTTAGCTAGAGAGCCTGCTTTTATTTCCTCTGCCAAGTGATGAATTAAGAGAACTTCCTAGCATATATGATGTCTTACAGTTTGCATTTTTTAACCTCTGTTGGATTTATTTTTTTTTTCTTATAAATAAAAGCAATACAACCAGCAGGTAACAAAAGAACAAAAGGAACTGCTTATTTGCTTCTTATGAGTTGGAAGTTTTAAAACTAGGTAAGATTGCTAATTTGGGGAGGGAAGGGAAAATAAATAGGACAGAAGTTGCAATGTCACCAGTTTCTACTCAGTAGAATGCTATTTTATTTATGAGGAACTGAGCAATGCCTCTACTTTCTGAATGAATGACAGATCCCTCCTATCTATTTTTGCCTCTGAATAACTGTCCTGAGATGGAGAATAATGGATAGCCCTTAACAGTTGTATACGCCATACTTTTAATTTATGTATGTCATTGACAGAGGAAAGAGTTGTGTTAAGTTCTAAAATGTTGCAGAAGAGGTCAGCACACAAGGCATTAAAATACCATGTCAGCTTGTCAGTGAATTCCTGATGCGTGTTTAAGTACTGGCAGCTGCTCTAGAAAAGCCCTGTTACCTTAAAGTTTCTATTACTGTAGTGTTTGGCATCTCCCCATTTGCTATGGTGAGACAGTTCTTGCCCCCAGGGAAGTTTATAAACTGAATAAACAAATCGGGAAGAATGGGATTCCATATGCAGGCATGGAGGCTGAAACTACTTCCTTAAGGCCACAAAGATAGTCAAGGATGGAGCTGGCAACAAGATGTATGCCTCCTGACATGCACCACACTGCCTCAACCACAAGACAAACCAGGATTCTCCAATAAGAGAACATGTGCTGCTGGTGACATGAGATGGACTCAGCAGCTCTGTCTCCTCGTCTTTTACTGGGCAAGAAAAGTCACCTCAAGACATCAGCTCTTCAGGAGCCAGCCAGTTCCAGTTACCAGCCAGCCAGCAGGAACATTCACGCCACCCTTCCTGCCTCCCCATCGTCATCACAGCATACAATTCCAGTTCAAACACTATCTCTGTCTCTCTTCTACTCTGAAAACCCATATGGAGAGAAGAAAGCGTGGCTTTCTCAAATAAGCTATGCATGTCTGGTTCTGCACTTGCTTCTGACACAGCCAGCTCAGTTACGGTGTGACACTTCACTCAGCACAGGACCGACACACACGTGTGCCACTTCACAGCTCTTAGTCTGTGAGAAAACCACTTAATTCCTTCACCAGTGAGACACAGGGCAGCATCCATCCACCAGTAAAGTTTCAAAAAAACCTTGAAAACAACCATGCAAGGCCACACTATCTCTTCATTATTGTCTATCATGTCACTGTTATGTCTTAAATTGCTTTCCTCACACTGAAATCACTTCACCCATTAATTCAAACTCCTCTAAATGTACTAATTAAAATGCCTGGTCTCTCACATGACATCTGGCCTGAGAACAGTGGTGACTCCTGGTCACTAGGAGGAAAGGCTGTCAAATATATAGTTTTGTTATCCTGCTGGATGGACTTTTTGAGCAGAAGATACATAACAATTACACAAGCTCTGAAAGAAAGGAAAAGACAGACAGAGATGTTGCACTAGAGAATAAGTGTCAGATCCTGCAAAAGAAATTAAAACAAATTGCAAGAGTCTTCAGCCACACAAATTTAAAACCAGAAGCTAATAAAGTGAGCTCACCACAACATATTAAAGATGGAATAAAAATTAAAAAAAATATACAACAGCTGAATGTACTACTCTTAACAAAGAGTGAATTGGGAATTTCAAAATCCTGGGTGGGGGCGGGGGGGAAACCAACACCATAAAGCTTGTAACAGCATTTTATGTAAGTTCCTTTTCTCTTGGTGCCTTGTACCTGAAAAGTATCAAAACCTGTATTTAAGTAATGTAAGAGGAGTGGAGGGCCAAGTGACTACAGGCTTAACGGTTCTCAAACAGATTTTTAAGACAAGAATAATTTTTTTAAAATCTTAGATAAGTAAGAAATATAACCTTTGTCTACCAGAGGCAGGCTATGCCAGATACGAATCTTTCTCCAGTAACAAAAATGTGACTTCTCATCAATGTGGCCTTCAGGAAAAAAACCTGCTACAGTAATACATAGGAATACATTACCAAGGCTAGAAGAAAATGATTACATGATTAAGAGAGGGGAGAATAGGCAGCCATGATAGAACTGTGCGACAGGAGAGAGGACCAGCCTGAGGGCTTTCATTTACTATTTGCTAAACAACCTCAGCAGAAAGACTGAGGAACACTGATGGAGTTTATTGGTGATGCCAAAGTTTCAAAGCATTGACAATGTAGAGAGGAACTAGGATATCTCACAGGAAAAAGCTGCTGTGGTGTTTAGGAAGAAATGAAGAGAAACAGAAGGAAAGTTATTAGTAAACAGTCATTGCCATTAAGATTAATGACAAAAATCTGACCTAGAATTTGAGAACTTCATACCTGCGAACATCAGAAAAGAGTCTGGGAGCCTAGCAGTATTAAGTCAATCACAGAATGAGCGATGTATGGAAAAAGAGGAAAAAAAAAGTGATTGAAATGATGTTAAAGGTAAGAGTGACTCTGTGCATGTATCTATGTTGAAGAAAGTGAATACTGTAACAGATGTAGAAACTAAAAAAGCAGACAGGCTGTGTTACAGGATTGGCAAACCCAGCACTAATTATAAAAGATTAGAAAAGCTATGCTTGTTTAGTTAGACAGAGAGTATAAAAATTATCACCTGAGAAAAAGAAGACTAAGCTTGAACACAGTAATACAAAACAAGAGCAAATGAGTCCAAACTGGCCATGGAAACCCAGTTAGCTTACCAGCAGTAGCAGCAAGAGTTAAAATCCTAGCTAGTTTCAAACTGGAGCTCAGTCAGTTCATGAAGGAGATCATCTGATATGCTTGTCAGATAAAGCAGAGAACTCAGCTAAATGGCTGATGATTTATAATCACATGTTCTTTTATTCCTGTAAATTGCCCCTCATCATTCTGGATATCAACAACAGATTTGGGAACATATATTTACAAATACATTTTGTAGCAAGTGAATGCCAAGTGAATTCCTAATGCTTTGTAGAGTTACTTTTTCTCTAAAGCAAAGAATCTCACAAAATCTCATAAGAGAGTCCCTAATTTGGGAGCTTTTATCTTCAAAATAGCATCACCTCTCCTTATTGGATAAAACACCACTTTTTATGACAAATGTTAGACTAGACATAATTCAATAGTTCATGATCAATACCAACTTTCAGTTTTGAGTTTAGCTTTGCATAATTTACAAGCTCTGAAATTAATTCAACTCTGAAACAGAGACATATGATAGCAAGGTCAATGCTAGAATGCTTCCTGACACAAACAAAAACATTCAGGACAGCTCTCTTCTACCCAGTCTTCCTTCTGAAAAGCTTTATTTTGTAATGTATCCTCTAAAGACCACAACTGTCAGAAGAAAACATTTCAAGAGATCTGCAGTGAAAATGTGCAGTCATTCAGAACTCTCTCAAGGACTCTGAACACGCAAAGATGTAAGAAAAGTTTCGAATCTCATTTGGCATAATAATTCATAAATTATTTCAAGACTGTTTTAAGCATTTACTGCAATAGAAAGTAATTTAAATCATTGTCACCTTGCTTTCAGTGGCAGCAATCCATAAGCAAGGGATGCATGATTTGCACCCAGATTATTTGTGACAAGGCAGTTAAGTAAGTTCAGCTTTCAGGAACTTTGACTTCCTGTCAGTGAAGGAAAATGTGTTGCAAGATATCTCGTCTCTGAAAGACTCTCTAGCTTACTGGTTGGAAAGTTTGCTAAGATTTTAAAAGCAAAGGGGAGCAGGAGAAGATTTGTTTTCACTTTACAAGATGTGAAAGAAACGGAATTTACTTTTTCCTTGGCAAATGTGAAGAAAGAAATAAAAAGGGGACCTGGAATGTGAATGGCATCACCATTCTCAAGAATGGCAAAGATTCACAGATCTTCTAGCAGTAATGGTATCTTATTTTGCAGTTTGTGGTACCGCTGTGCCTTGTACTATTAGACCGTGACTTTAAAAGCCTTGCAGCAATACCAGCTAACACAGTATCACCTTCCTCCCCAACACCCCACTGCCACAGCTGTGCTAAGCACAGCTGCTGAGCAGCTGCACTATGAATGGGATTGGAGAAAACGCTGTAAAGTTTTGAATATCCCTTATCTTGTTTGTAGCACACACATTTCAGAGCAGGGCAGTAACACCTACACTGATAATGCTGTCAACCACCTTGTACCATGAAACCTTAGCCTTACTTTAACACTTAAAGAAGGAAAAAAACCACATTGGTTAAAAGAGCAAAATACTGGAACATAATCACATTACATCTTGTTTCTTGTGAAAATAAGCAGTGAAGAAGTCAGAAATGAAATAACACAAGGTAGAAAGATGCTGGACAGAATCTTTCAAAATTAAAGCTCTCTGGAGGGTGACTGCGTGGAACCCTTTCCAGTGGTACTAGAACAACAAAACCAATTAAAAATAAACCCTTGAATGCTACATTTAAATCTAATAATATCTTGTGCACTACCGGTGCCAAGAGAAGTTTAGTCAAAGTATTTGGGCTTTATTTGCTTTTTTTGGAAAGACTAAGAACATAGTTTGAAGTGTCTTATGACATTAAAAAAATCTACTGAAGATTATTCACTTAGTGTATTAAACACATATAATTTTCATAAGGTGGTTTATAAACTTGTTACACAATGTCTGCTCTGAGAGCATGTAAAATGGATACCCTTCGAAATACAACTTTGTATGCACTAAATAGTTAGAGCAGCTAGCATCAATAGTTTATTCTAACAAGAGCACCAGCACAATAAAAAGTGTCAATTACTTAGCTTATAAAATTTACTGCTTCTACTTGAGTTTATACCATTAAAAATGTGTGATAAAGTCTTTCCAATTAAACTAAGTGGACCAACTAAAGAAAAAAAACTGAAAATGAAATTTTCTTAAAAAAGGCACCAACAGCTTGCAATTACTCTCCTCTTGTCACCTGATACAACACCAGGAAAGACAAAGTCACACTCGACCCTGCCTCACACAGTGTGCTCTCAGCATTGAATGGGACATGTTTATCAGGTGTAGGAAAGAAAGCAACTGCCAAACACACAGTCCAAGACTGAAAAACAAACTTCAGAAGGACTTCGGTCTAAGA
The DNA here is from genome assembly GCF_034619465.1 of Leptosomus discolor. Lineage (NCBI taxonomy): Eukaryota > Metazoa > Chordata > Aves > Leptosomiformes > Leptosomidae > Leptosomus > Leptosomus discolor. The sequence continues at coordinate 55,969,627 of NC_141392.1, read as the reverse complement.
TTCCAAAAACATATTCATACTTCACTTTTCTTCTGATTTACAACAACTCCATTCCTCAGCTGAAACACCTTTAAGGGATTAAAGAGATGGATGGGGCAATCTGCCAAGTTGTTTATTGCAATAATTTCTGACACACTGACAAAGATGACTTGGGAAAGCTCATTCCTCTTCCATCCTTTAAGTCTTCAGAACAACTCCTGGGCACCCTGCATTCACTGACTAAAACCCCCCATAGTTAAGAAACAATCCGACTGATGCGGAAAAGAAACTTGGGAGTTTTAGAAGGCATTTTGTTGCATTAAGCCAACACAGCAGGAGGAATGAGCAGCAGAGAGATGTGATGTAAGAAGCCCTGATGATGTTAAATGTGTCAAGCATCAGAAATTACCTCTTCCCGAGCCAAGCACCGGACTCATAACAAGGAGTGACTAGTTGCATTCTGTGTTGATAAAGTTACACACATTTCCCTGTCCTTCTTTTGGTTTATCGATATCTCCTTTCCTTTCTTAGCAAGGCTGCCTGCATACATGCCTAATACTTTGCTCTCATGGCATGCCTGAAGGGTAGCAAGTTAGTATGGGTTCTGCAGTCTAGTTCCCTCCAGTTCTGGGTGCAATTCAAGACACCTCTCTCTAAACAAACCTTTGTCCCTAGCGAAACACTTGAGACACCAGCAATCAGAATAAATTCCACCTCACTGATGTTCTTCATACTCCTTCTTCAGCTCTCCGTGAGATAAGACATACCTCCTGAAAACTACAGAACCTCTCACCATTTGTCTACTTGCAAAGTACACCAAGGATTTTTTTCCTGCACTGGAAACTACCACAAAAAAAAAGAAAACTGCTGGGTGATCAGGCTGGCAATACTTCTGTGATAAAGGCACATTTTTCTGTGCTTTGCCAGCTGCTTGTCAGCAGGCATTTGTCACCTCTTGCCCTTTAAGTAACTAGCAAGTCTTTCTAGGACAAGGACTTTATTTTTTGTTCTGCAGTACTTATGACTGGGACTCTTAACTGGCAGCAGTTACAGCATGGTTGAACCCATCTGCTATTTCCCAAATACTTGAGAAGCATGTGTGTGTGTGTTTAAGAACACTTGAAACTGTTTTGTGAAATGTTTCTTTCCTATACTGCAGCACCTTCTGCGGCAAAATATTACAGAGAACACTTGCCTCCTTAAATAGTGTAATCTTTGGAGTTAAAATCAAGTGTTTTACATATACATCATACATTGTGTTGGTCCAAATATGGGATTTCTGCTTGTCAGAGAAACAAATATGACAATTTTCTATTCATTTAAAGCACTCACTTTAATCTACACATCCAGAAACCTGGTTAATGTTCTTGTTGACAACAACTGCCATGACACTTCTGAAACAATGAAAGTTTTCCTCAAACTAATGGTGAGAAACTTTTCAGAAGAGGACTTCCAGCAAATAAAATACACTCCCCTGAACCATGAAATAAGAACACAAGCACAAGGAAAAATTTGTGCAAAATTAAATCTTTACAGAGGCAGCAAATTTATCCTCAGGGCTGCCAGTAAAAACTTCAGCTGCGATTTACAGCAGGTGTGGCCTTCAGTATTAGCCAGCTTCTGTGGATCAGCCACAAGTTTGATGTTGCTGTATCAGAGGACAGCGAGGAAGAACAAAAGGGGAATGAAAGAGGTTAATGCCACAAAATGAAAAACTCCAAAAGAAGTAATTCCCTAAACACAGGTAAAGATGTATCTCCCCACTCAGTCATAGCACAGGAGAGCCTAAACCCCAAGCTCCTTTCCCTGCCATTGCTGAGATGTCAGCTGTCCTTGCTGTTTAACGATGAAGTTGAACAAAAAGCAAATGATGCAGAATCAAACAGGCCAGTTTAGGCAACCTTTCATGCAAAAGGAAAATGAAATGTCAGAAACAGACTTTGGGCTCTGATAGCAACTGGGAAGATCGGCATGTTCAATGTGCCACAGTGCAACACGTCCTGGGCCGTCAGCACGGCTGCCCTGCCTAGCCCAGCTGCCGTGCCTTGCACAAGCTGCCCACTGGTGCTGGGGCTGCCTGCACCATGCAGCCATCCTCAACAGGCCATGCTTGCTTACAGCAAGGATGGGGTGAATTTGCAGGAAAATAGGCCCAAATCAGTAAAAGACTGAGAAGACAAGTGCAAGCCACCCAGCGATAGCCAAGACATTGCACTAAGAGTTTAGTGGCAAAACACATACTGACAGAACTCAAAATTAGAGCAAAAAGACTGAGTTGTCAGTACGTAGCAACAAGGCTCCAGGAAGAGGGAATGGACAAGATGAGCTAAAAGGCTTAGGCTATCCCAATGAGAGCCTGTGATTCACTTGGATACCTGAAACTGAAGCAGGGAATGCCTTTAATTAGTGAGAGTTCACAACAGGACTCAACGGTTAAACTTTGTTTAGATTTTTTTTTAAACCATACTGTCTCCACCGTTGCTAAACGACACTACTCAAAAGGCACTGCACGTTGCAATTCCAGCTGCAGAGCAAGCACAGAAACAGGCAATGCAGCCCAGAAACAGAAAGTACAGTTTAAAAATAAATTTAAAAAGAACATTTTGAGAGGAGGTTTTTTTTTTTTTGCCTTGGTCATGGCACGTGGTCACACAAACAGTGGGATCTACACAACACATTGTACACAACACACTGGTTTTCCGCTGCTGGCTGTCCCAACTCACCTTCCCCAGCACCAGCTCCGGTGTTTTTATGACTCTGGGCTGAACTGCTTCTGTGTTAAGTCAGCAGAAAACTAAGCCAACAAAAAGGGCAATAGGTTTCTGCCAGGATGTCATGCAAAAACAGTTGAGCACAGGCTGAGAAAGGAGACAGGCTTAGCTGCTCTGGCAATGCAGGCTCTGTCTGATTAGCTAGTGCACCCACAGTAGCTTTACTAGCACTTCAAAGCTCCAAATGAGGCTATAATATTATAAATATTAATTTCAGAAAAAATACCATTTCATATGGCATTATCTCAATCTTCCCCGTGTTGCACATATAACTGTTTGCCCAGCCACACTCTGTGAGGGGAAGGAAGGGGATTTTTTTTTGTTATTGTTTTCAGTCAAGACCAACTCTCCGGTTTAGTTTATCACATGGCTCTATAAACAGGTGTGCTGGCAAGTGAAAGGTTGCACAGGACTGGAAACAAGCAGCTGAAGGAAGGAGGCTGCTTAAGCCAGGATAGAAAATAAAAAAATACCTGTATCTGTGAAACTGTGGTGCAAGTTCAGGCCATGCTAGTCTCCTCAGTACTGTCTACACACTTAGCAGGAGGTTCTACTCTAAAATAACTTAAGTAAAAAAAAAACAAAACCAAACTATATAAAACCAATAAATATACAAACCAATAAATACAAAAATATTGTATACATTTTATAGATATCATCATCCCATCTCACACTGAGTGAGCTAGCATATGTATATCAAGATACTTATTTTACTATACAGGAAATTAATTTAATTGCAGACCTGTCACAGATTTCTTACATTCCTGCTTTGGATGAGCTGCACAAGGCTGAGAGTCAATCTCATAGCTTGCGGTCCCTAAAATGCCTCTCCCGGCCATGCAGTTCTGCCACTTACCTTATGCTATTTCCAGCACCTCTTGGGTTCTTCCATGAGCTTATGCAACTAACCTACATGGCAAAACATGAACTCCAGTCGCCCCTACAAGAATCTAATGAGTGCCAGATCCAATACGTGGAAAGGATGAACTGCACAAGAACAGTGGCAAAAGAGAAACACGGAGCAGTGAAAACTTTAACTCTTAAACTACTGCAAGAGTGAGTAACTAAACTTGTTTAGCTAGTTACAGAACTGCAGCCCAGCTGTCCTGCACTCCTACTGCTGAATTAACTACGGGACCAGCTTTCCCCACCAAGTTTCAATGGCTGTACGGGGTGCACACACCACACTGAGCAGAATGTGGTTCAGTTTCTTGCTAACTGCATTGCTGTGTAGCTTCGCAAGGCACTGGGCTCTCTGCCCTGTACGGACGCAACCTCAGTGTGGACTGGTGCACACTTCGTAGCTCTCATTTTAGACTTCAGTTGTGTAGGGTAAGATAGGAGAGTATTTAATAAATCAGCAAGTGCTCCATGTAGTCTCTGCCCATGTGCTCTGACTAGTTACCAGAAACAACGTATTCTTTTAAACCGTAAAGCTTATGGTAAATTACAGACATTAGAACAACCATTTACACTTGTGACTACCTGCAGAGTTTATTTAAGTAGGCCACTCTAGGAACTATTGCTTTTAATAATCTAACAAGGATCTAAAAATCATCCTGAAGTTCTTTGCTCAGCAGAGCAAAGGCAGTCTCATTTAGAAGCCAGTTTCATGGGGATTTGTGTTCTGTAGAATAAATTCTGAACAAGAGCCTTTAGCTGGCAATGCACAAAGGTTTTCCTCTATTGCAGCTACACTGCATTGTCTCCCAACAGAGAAACTGGAGCCAAAGACGAACAAAGCAAAGAAGAGGTTAAAGACAAACAGGTGGATAAGACAAAAAAAAAAAAAAAGGCATGAAATGCAAGGATATGCTTCCAGGGCCTAAGCGAAGCAGTGAATGGGAAGGAATCCAAACCCAAGGTGATACTTTTCGGGCTCCAAAACCTGGATCAAGACCCCAGACTGCCACCAATATTCTTCTATCCAGATGATACAAACCAGACTTTCCACTTGAGAAGATTGCTCACTGCAGAAACAAAGTCACTTCACCCAGCCTACGAAAAATGTTAGCTACCCTAAATGCTCTTGCTCTTCATTCCACACAGCCGTATAACAACAAACGTGGCTTAATGAAATACCAATTCTATTATCATTAAATATATGTATTCAGAATGCAGATATTGTTACTCTGAATGGATATTTGATTATTAGAGGGAAATGAACAAACTCTTTAGCTGTACAACAGTAACACTGAAGAAAACAACCCAATTCCTTGACACAATCATGCATTTTAAAAAGGAAACACAAACACACAACACATGCCCAGACTACCTTGAAAACCTCATGTTTCACCACCTGAACTCCAATGATTTATTTTCTTACACAGGTCAGCATTTCCCTTGTTACTCCTACCTAAACATAAGAAGTGAGAGCAGAATACTGAATCAAACTTTTCCCAAGAATGGTCTTGCTAACAAAATATTACATGCAAATGTCCAAGAAGCTGTGCACATTATATTGAATCAGAAGGGCAGAGGTTAGCAAAACTGAGTCTAGGAACTAATGTTAACAATACCCTAACAAAGATCTAAAAATCATGGTGGGCACTTTGCTGCTCTTTTTGAAAAAAAAAAAAAAAAAGAAGGATGGAGAACATTTCTTTAGGCACAGAATGCTTAGGGAGATCAGAAAGTTCCTTCTAGAAAGTTGAACAAGCAAAAATGAGAAAACAGAAAATCAATAAATATTATTTTAAAAGAAGAAAGCCCTCAAGATAATGCAATACACATAAATAGAATTTCTACCTCTTCAACCTTTTTGTTGTTATTCAGAGAATACCAAAGTGACATATTTATTTAGGTTTTTTTCAAAGTCAGTACGATCTACGACAGGTTTCAATCCTTTCATTTTTTTGGTACTACTTTTTGTTACTTTTTAAGATTTCTGTATGAAGATATCCCTCCATCTTCTTGTTCACTAGTCAACAACTTTCTGTTCTCTATCTGTAAATATATGGGTTGATCAGTATCATAACAAAACTTACATACATTCTATAACAATGCAAACTCCCCCATCCTCTCTACAATTACCAATACATTTAAATAGAAACAGTACTTTCAAGTAATTTGGTTCTCTTTCTGTAATTTGCAGCGATATGTAGGTATGACAAAAGCATATACATATGTGTTTCTCTACTAGTTTAAGAGCTCTAGTACAAGAAACCTTATGCTTCACATTACTGCACCTCTTCAAGAGCATTGTTCCACAGGTACTTGAAGTTCAACTTTAGGATTAACGTAAGTCAACTTGGGTGTTCAGGACACAGAACAGAATGGCTGCAGCAGTGCAAAGGCATTACTACCGCAAAGTAGCAATACCCCTTTCATTTTATTAATTCTAAACACACACAACAATTTTTATAAAAACTAGTTCACCATTCAGCCACAAGTTTATTTTGCCTGCAACCATAACAGTAAGTTCTACTTGTCTGCTGTTGCTTGTGCAGGTTGAATTCTTAATACAAAAAGAGTCTGCCCATCGTGGCCTTCGAGGGAACATGAGGGCCTCAGAGTGAGGTTTTACAATGTAGCTGTATCAACCTAATGGCTCACTGCCACCAAAATAAGGCAGTCTTACTTTTTCTTCTACCACTTTTCCTCTGCTATTCCTCTGCACTGGCTCAGGGACACCTGATCCCTGATTTGGCAGAGAAATAATTCAACAGGAAAAGGGAATGGTTTCTGTCCGTTTATCAAGGGAGGTCAGATGAATACTAATGAACGGTACTACAGGACACTTCTTTCAATGCAATCCAGTCATTTAACTGGTTCAGCCATCCTGTGCAATCTCAAACATGGTGACAGAACACTTGAGACAAAGGGCAGGGTGAGAGAAGAAGTGCTTTGGGTTGGTTTGGGGTTTTTTTGGTTTGGTTTTGTTTTGTGTTTTGTTTTGGTTTTGGTTTTTACACATTCACTTTAAGATTATTATTAGTATTAGCACAAAATGAAGTAGCATTCTTACCTTTCATTGCTATGTTATCTGTTCACTTACATCACTGCCTACTTAACAACAAACGATAATATAATAAACAAAATAATTACATACCTACAAATCCTTTCTCTCCAACTAATTTAAGGGCAATTTTATCAGCCAAAACAGAAGAATTTCCATGTGCAATGTTAGCAAAAGGTCCAGCGTGAACAAATACTGGTGTTCCCTGAATGATAAAAAACATGTATCATTAATTTAATGGATAGGTAAGAACACAAGCTCAATACTGTTGCAGGCTAATCAAGATTATAGATAAATCAAAAGCACATATAATGAGTAAGCACTGTCAGATCATTCAGGAGGGTCAGGTACATCTCAGGTGCTTGAGACCAACAGGCCTAGATGTCAGGATCAGCTTCATTCTTAGAAAGGTAACAGACAGCAGTACAACCTCTAGGTAACTTACACAACTTCTTGCCCAGTCTTGCGCTAATGTTTCGTATTTCCACTGTCCTAATGCTGTGGCGTGCTATTCCCGCATATGCACTACAATCAGCACTAAGTGCATTGCTGCAGACGGCACACAAATGGAGCCTACTCCATCCCTTACTGCTCCTGTTTTCCTCATTGACTGTAATTGCCATTCCTGTGTGGGCAAAGTAGCCAGCAGAAGCAATGAGAGACCAGAGTCAATGGTTAAGGAGCTGGAGACGGAGAAGGGAAGGGACATGGCTGGAGTGCAGTGAGGATGCTGAGATACAATGGAAAAGCATTCACCACTGCTGGCAGAGTGCCTGGGAGCCCTAGGTGTAGAGCCGAATTCCCCTACACTAGACACTGTACAAATACACAAGGAAAGTAGACTCTGTAGCAGGGAAACAGCATCTGAAACAGCAAAAGGATAGGCAGGGAGTTAACAATGGTATAGGGAAATTTGTCAAGCAAATTTCAGCTTCCCTGTTACTTTTTTGTCAGGCATCACAAGGAAAGGAGAAATTAGAAAATCAGCATCTACAGAAAGGGATTAGGATTAGGTGAGATTTAATAATTGCTATCTTTTCTCCAAGTCAGAATACAGAATCAGATGGAAGGATGTCACGTCAGCTTTCTGACTATAAAATACTTAAGCAAAGAAATCCCTGTCATTGTGTTAATGCTTTGAAAATTCCCCAGCCGGTTAAAGAAAAGGTAAGCAGGTAATTTCATATTATCTCCATCAATGTTGTTCACACATTCTGTATTAGGAGCTACTGCCAACTCTCAAAATTTCAGGCAAGGTACTGGGTAATCTTCCTCAATTTTTGCCCAGAAATACCAATTAAGGAGGACAGTGTTCCACAGATCGGCTGCAGGCCACATCCAACAGTTCCATGAACCACAACTTGGAAACTATTAACCATATAATAAAAGCTGGTTGTTCCCCACCACCACCAGTGCCTTAAGAAACAATCCACATAGACAAAAATTTTTGGATCAGAACAATTGGATTACAGTAGTAAAATACTTCCTACTATAGAAACCAGATTTTCAGGTTTTCACTAACAAAATCATATAAAATATATCAACAACAATCATCTGTTCTTATTGCTTCCTTTAGAAGTAATTATACATAACTAATTGTTTTGTTCAGAGACAAAGGAAGACAAGTAACTTCCTATCCCCTGGCATATCAAACTTCAGGTTTGTTATAATAAAACAGGTTTTTTTTTTTTTAATAAGAGTGGAAAAAGGGGAATATGCATACATATGGGCAGGGGATATTCTCCAAAAACTGGACAATTAAGCTATAATCCAAAGACAGCTCTGCCTCATACATGTTAGAGAAGAAACAGTGGAACAGGACCAGAAAAAGTAAATAAACCAGAAGTCATGCCCTGTAACAAAAGGAATAATGTAGATTATTATCATCATAGCACACTAACTCCATAGTATTTACCTAGGATTTTTTTTTCTTGTTTTCTATATGCTAATGACCACATACTGCAATATCAATTGAGGATTTACACATTCATGCAAAAAATTTAACTTGAACTATGGTTCTTCAAAGCTTCTTACAGTATTAGGCATCAATCCAACGGGAGGTGCTGTGCAAAATAAAATATTACCCCTATCCCGAACAGCTTATAACTTATACAAAATACACAAAAGAAAATGTAAACCACTTCCACCAACCTAAGTTTAAGTTTTACTTCCTTAAGTTTTCTTTAACCCAGTAGTTATCCTTCTGGCATTCAAATAAATAAGACTGCAGTTTTCATCTACCAGATTGAAATCCACTGGATTTATTCTGATTTGTGTTCTATTACTCACTAAGTTTGATTTTACTCTTCCAAGTCCTTAATTTCTTATAGCAAGCAACTACAGGGCTACTCTTGTTAGAGCCCAGCACACACACAGGCAGATCCGATACATGGAAGCACAAACAAAGATGATGAGATGTTAGCCCAGCCCATGCTGTGGCAGCTATGCAGACAGGAGGCCAGAAGCGTCTCCCACAGCATTCCCTGTGCAATTATGCTTCCAAGAGTTCATCCACATAGCACAGATAGGAAGGAAATTTGGATTGCAGAATCCAACATCCAGAGTATCAGTAGCCAAGAGGTCCCCTGCCACTAACTTGAAATCCAAACACACTACTAAACCACTGGCATGGACAGATGCTCCCCTGGAGCTCTGAAATCCACCAGAAGAAAAGGAGGAGTTATCTGAACAGTCTTTTTACAAGGGCAATCCTGGAAGAAAAATATAGTCTGGGTACTGAAGGGAGCAAACTCCAGCAGGATCTCAGGATCTTCAAGGACACCCTTGAACAGGGACAATAATGTCTTCTTGGGCCAGCTTCAGTAATTCTGTGTCAGCCCATCCATCCCACTTGGCAGAGTGCCACTTATTTTCATTACACTATACAAAATATTAACAATTTTATATAAAATAAACTATATTGAGAAACAAACAGTGGCACAGGGATGCATTCTGCTGACTGTTTTCAGTACCGGAAATTTCATTATCCAAGTTTCAGTAAAAGAAAATAACGCCTGAATGTAAGTATCTGAAGTTATCTGGCCTCTAGAAGGACGTTTATAATACTTATTACCATCCTCCCCTCATCTTTACTGTGAATGGCACTTCAAACATAACATGGGCAGACCATCCCAGAGCAGCCAGCCTGCAACTACAAAGAGTTGAAAGAGTTGTCCCATAGAGCAGCTGCTGTTCCACATGGTATAAATAAATGCTGAACATTAAGGGATCAGTTCACGAGAGAACAAATCTGTCATGACAAACGTGGATAAACACTATGAAACCATTATGTACATTTCAAACAAAGTCATCTCAATTCTACAGCACTTGATATCAGTTCTACTGAAGCCTACATTTATTGTAGCTGGAGTGTCCCATGTTTCCCTTTTTGAGATTTTGCTGTCATTCCTGCATATGAAACACTGTCAATCACTAACACCTTGAGGCAGCATTTCTGGTGACAGAGTAGCAGGGTTGTGATGGAAATCAACCCACTGAGAAACCTCTTTAAAAAAACAGCAAATGAAAACACACACATCAATTCGCAAGTGAAAAAAAGCACTGACACAAGTTGTCAGTTCAGTTTCTTACAGGACTGGCATTCGGTCATTTTTTGATTTATGAACTTCTAAACCTCTTCTTCAGTGCACACAGATGCCCATATAAAGCTGGTGCAAATCTACTGAGTAGGTCGTTCTTCTCTGCTTTCATAGGCCCTTAGAAGCAACTCCTCAGACCTCTACAGCTTAACACAATACCCATCTACAGGCTCTTCACCAGATCACAGAGGAGGGCAGCTATCTCTGCAATGCACTGCTACCCACAACACTATCACTTACAATTTATGCCAAATTAACCGTCAGTATCAGCTGGAAGTCATGCAGAAGATCTCCTGCTCCCGCTCCTCAGGCAGTCTTTTTGCTGTTCCCCAATATCAAAGTGATCTGGAAGACCTGCTTTGGTTGTCAAGTTATGCTGCTGTTGCTAAAGGTCTTCAAACTTGTATCGAGAACTTGTTCTTCCTGAAGGGATTAGGATTATGTTGCCCAATTAGTATTGGTAGCCTCTTTGGAAACTTAAGAGGTCCCTCTTCTTTTGGATGCTATTTATTAGGATTCTTTCAAGTGTAATTTAGGCTTCAGTTCTCCTCGTTTCTGGTTTGCAAGAAGAAAGACTTGCAATACACATACTCATCAGAAATCTGTCATTCCCTATAGCAGAAGAGACATTATTACATCCAACACCTCAGGGTACACGAGGATTAGCTTGTCTTAAAATCTATCACGCTGGAGGGCTCTAAACTCACAGGCAGATCACTGCACTACCTTCAAGAGTGCAGGGCAAAATATCTTCCTTGTTCCTCTCCTTCCCTTTTTTGGAAAAACTGAAGCTGTTAAAATTAGCACCTCTTAAAGCTATTAACATTTATAATCAAAATTACCGAAAACTATTTATTCACAAAATGGGCTATGACACAAGCTTGAGGCTCAAGAACAGCAACAACAGCATGAGCAGTAACAGGGTAGGCCACTGCATCTCTATACAAGAACAATGACACAGTCCAAGAGGCAAACATCAGACAAAGCACAGCACTATCTTCGAAAAGACTTATATAAGTGGGAGACTTCCATTCTTGGATAGCAAGCTGACAGGTACTCAAAGGGTGACAAAAGTTTGTCTGTGAGACTCAAAAGGCAGGAGTGGAGCACGAAGCAGCCTTCTGAGCTGCTTCAGTTTGCTGTTTTAAAACTAATTTTGTAAGAAGAATTTTTGGGAAAAATATCCTTGGGTACTGCGGTCAGAGTCCTCCTAACAAGCAATAGTGTTCAATGAAAGTTGGCAGATGTTTCAGTCATAGCATAGATTAGACTAGAAAAGAATACCACATAAAAGGTAGGAATTCCATTGCATAGAAACGTGAACATAAAGAAATACAGTGAAAAAAGCCAACATGCAAGTCCCAGAATCAAATGCCTATCGATCAAAAGAAACTTTTCTGAAGCTGATAATGGTCTTTTAGAACAGTACAACCAGACCACACTATTTTCTAACAGATATGCAAAGGGCAATATGCAACGGATACGCAATGAGTGACACAGATTAAACACTCAGAATCAAAGCTACCTTGCCGCTGATGCTTAATGCACACACTGTTATCCAGGTAGCTATTTAATACACAGTTCTGGCTGTGACATTCTTGATCCTATGTGACTTCCAGTTCCTGCTATTCAATGTTATATTCTTCATACAGCAACATGAAAGAACAGATGTTCTTTGCAGGAGAAAAATCATTAAGGTGGCTATAGTAAAACAACAGGCTTAAACTCTTATTTTTCTAATATTCCCTGAGAGTAGGAAGATGTCCCCATCCAAACACAAAAGCAAAAAGGTAGTTATCACTTTGACATGTTGTAGAAAATGAGACACTTTTATCAACTGGTGATTGCACTGGTATCTTTCTACATTCTTCAGCTTTTCACCATACCAGGAATTGTTGTGAAATATTCTAGCTATGTAATTTTGATGGTCAAACTTTCAATAATATACATTAATTTTTCTCCAAGTGCATTTGTTTCTAAAACAGCTTCATTATTTCTCCATTTTTCTTCATCCCTCTCCCCATCAATATTGCTCATCATTCAGCTCACTACCGAAAAGGCAATACTAGACTGCTCAGACACAAAGTTAGGTTGTACTAATTCTTCATTCTTTGAGCTGTTGGAAGAAAGCTCACTAGGGTAAGTGTAAAACATTCCTCTTATAGGCCAGCAAAGCTTCATTTAGTCCCAGGCAAGACAGGCTGGCTGGAAGCCATCTTTTGAAAAAGCATAAACAGGCAAAAGGACTTCTCTGTGTTTCTGAATGGCAGAAACTGTAATACAGAATAGAATAGCCTCAGAGAAGGATTTGTTTTCCACTCAAAATGCTGGGCTGTGGGAATCATCATGGGAACACACATATAAAGGAAATATATAAAAAGTAAACTTCCCTAGAAGAATAAGATGAGAAACAGAAGGAAGTCTATTGCATGGAAGTCCAACCTGCCTTCCAGCATGCTCAGAAGCAGCTCAATAGTACACTGCAGCTGGTTTGCAACACTAGGCAAAATTATGACTAAAGCCAGAGTCTCAAAGAAAAGAAAAAAACCCCCCAAAAAGGTATAAATTCAGATAGAGTTGATTAGTTAACATATACAAATGAACACTTACTAAAATGCCTTTATGGATTTGACCAGGCTTGAACCTTGAAAGTTAAGTGTGGCTGCTGGAGAGAAGCACAACAAGCACAATATGGAATTTGAAAGTCAGAGAAGGGCAGGCATCGGAAGCCATACTCACCTCTAACGTCTGCATTAGTGTGGGCTTAATTGCATCTTTCATCAAAACTGCCAAAGCACCTGTTACTCCCTAAAAAACAAGAGAGTCCACATTTTAAGGATGTCAATTCTACAGTGCAATATTTCCAAGTTACACTTAAGCTTACAGTTAAAACAGGGGAAAAATCCCCTTATACTTCAAAGAAAAAAAAGAAAGTGTATTCATAAACCATGGTGGACAAGCAGTGTTACAGCGTCGCATACGGAAATTTATTTAGATGTTACCTCAACACTTCTAACATACCATATTTACAGAGTGTGCCAGAAATAGTAACGATTTTTCTCTGCATACACTTAAAATGCAGTAGGTAAATATTCTTCCTATTTCATGGAGAGACCAGAAACAATTATTAAGTGATCAGCATGAAGATGGTCATGGGAACAAAAGAGGAAGTGGAAGCAAAGGCTACTGACACCTGAGAAAGCAAGAAGGCAGTAACTTGCTAAAGCTGCCTAAAGAAATGACAGATGTATTTCTTTCATGACAGAATCAATAGCATGAATCAATAGTCAGCAACAATCAGAAAAGGTATTTTTCAGGACTTGTACAAATATATATGCAATAGACACAGGACAAAAGCAGATGCAGAGTTGATGAGATTAAAAGTTAGAGGTGCCTTGCTTGTGATGAGAAGAGGACAAAACGAGCTGTGTGAATTGCTGCATTATAGTTGTAAAAGAAAAAAAAAATCTTACTCCTCCCTAAAAATTTTGCTGGATAGTAAATATAAATTTCACACTGACTGAATTTAAAATAAGAGAAAGTAATGACATCCCTCTATACTAAAATCCAATGCCCATTTTAGAAAAAAATGGCTATAGAGTCTGCACAGCACTATCAAACTACCCGTAGTCCTATCTAGAAACCAAAAGAATATATTTCAATTTATTCCTGAATTACTTTGATTTTGAGAAGAAAATGCATTTTGTTTTGAAAGAACTAGATCATGGATAGAAAAAATTCAGCAGTGTTATAAGCAGTGGCTTATTAGATTGTTTGAACAATCAAACTCTGTGTAAAAATTGGAATGACATACAGATGAGAGACATAAAAGTATGCAGCCACTACCTAAGTACAGTATTTTATACAAATTCAAGTTTCCCCTTTCTGAGCATCACATCTAACCATAGACTTCAGAGGAAAATGAAGCAGAATATTTGGCTTCGGATAAAAATGGATTGAAACCAAAATAGTAAAATTGGTTTCTGCTAAAGCATAGCAAGTGTTTTCATGGGGGAAAGTGAAGGAAAGGAGAGAGAGGAGGTATTTTTGCAATTTCGCATTTTGTAAACCTCCACTATCTACAAGCCCCAACAGATCCACAAAGAGGTAATAATAGAAACAGGGAGCAAAACAACAGTTTTCCATCTGTGAATTAGTAAAGAATAAATATCTGTTTCTTAATATGTTAATTTTAGGAGCTAGGAACAAAACACAAGGAAACACCAGCATGCCAGCTCTCTGTCAGAATGGCTGAGGCTCCATCACTTCCACAGAAGCAGCCTGGGGCTATGCTGTACCTATATGCAACTACTCTCATTTGAATCCAAAGCTGATAGCCTACATACAAGGAAAAGGGAAATATGTTAAAAATAGAAATGAAAATATTATTGCTTTTCACTTCCACAGGCTGCTTTATAGCTACAGATTGGTTTAATTTGTAAGATTATAAACTACATATTTTACATAAAGAATTTAAAATGTAGAACAAATCTCAACAAACAATTTTTCATAAAGGCTCATTTAACCAGTACCCCATAAAATTTTCTGCTTTTAGAATAAAATGCAACTTCAACATTTTATCCATAAATGAGTTTTCTTTTTAGGACTACATAAAAGTAACTGCCACTGTTACTGCCTTTGATTTCCTGTATTTTAGTAATTTGTAAAGGTGTTTCTAAAGTGGGTGTATTTCTTAAGATGTTAAATTTTAAATCTGTTCAATATAATAATTTGCTTTATAAAACTGATTTGATTCACTTCCAAATGTGAAGCACTTACTTACAAAATAAAATAGTGAATACCCAGTCCTGGCTCTAACAATTTAAAATTAAATGGAACAAATCTCAATCCTAGCAATTTCTTCATTAAACCCCAGGTTTTAATCCTACTAATTTATCAAAACAAATACACTCTTTTGCCAGCTGATCATAACACAGAATTTGAATTCATTAAAAAAAAAACCAAAACCAAACCAAACAAAACAAACACAACAGAGTTTGCAATGTAGTTATTGAACAGATCCATAAGTTTGTTTTTTTCCTGCTGTTTGATCAATTCAGCAGACAGCTGGGACAGGATTTCTCAGACCAGATGCACAGTTCTTCCCCTTCCACCCTCAGATGAAGGAAATTATGCTCACCCCTAGTTGCTAACAACACAAAACTATAACAGCTAGTTAAGTTATTTGTCTTCAGTCTCAAGGAATACAGGCCCATATACACATACTAGTTAGAAGGCAATAGGTAATAGAAATATCTGAAGGAAAGGTTGGTTAATTTTACATTTTCTTCCTGTATCTCAGTTTCTGTCATCATATAGCATAAGCTATTCATCATTATGCTAAAAGAGAAACAGCTGCTGCTAATTTTCAGCCCATGAACAGCGAGATATTTTACAATCTTACCACAGAAAAGGCAATTGTAATAGCTATTCAACTTTCTGGAGGGAAAAAAAACCCAAACGGAAAACTTTACATCAGATTTTCCAACTGATCAATGGCAAGGTTAACTACCTGAGCAGCCACGGATCAGCCCTAATGCTCTTCTTGGGAAACCTGCCCAAGGACTGACAAGGGTTAACTCATGCTGGCTGTAGCTATCTGACTAAGAGTTTCTGTTGTCTACTTCATGTTGAATGAGACCACCAGCTCATTCAAAGCAAGCACACAAACAGTTATTTGCTAACCCAAGCCATGCTGACTGGAAAGAAGGCTTTGGGGGAGAAGAAAAAGATAAAATCAGTACATCTTTTTCTCTCTTCCCAGACAATAATGGCTCAAATCCTGTCTCCTTTGCTTTCTGATAGTTGTTCACCAATCTGATAAAAATAGTAAAGCAAAAAATACTTCCTATGCATTTTAACTTTTTGGAAAGCTTCATACATATTAGATATGCATTCTGAACACAACTGATTGTATCTGAAGCTGAAAGCAAAGAAAAAAAGATGCAAAGACTCTGATTAGCTCGCATCATGTCTATCTGCCTTCCACGGTTCTTAAACAGGTTTGGAGTCAACAATAGTCCTTAAAAGCTAAACAGTCAATAAAGTTTTCGTATCTATCTGACATCACTCTGTCCAAATAAAGTTTTCCTTCCTTCATATCCCCAATCCTCCAGGCAGCTAGCAAGCAATTCCCACAGCTCACTCAAAGTCCTGGATCTGATCCTCAGAGCTATTTAAGGAATCAGGTTCTCATTTCCAGAGAAGGCAGATAAATTTTTTATAAAAGAGTTAGAGGCTTAGACACTTACACACCAAATAAGTGTATGAGAGCCCAAGGATCATTAGATTTCCACTAACTCACTGTCAGAAGAAAGAAGTAGGACTCCGAATCAAATGTATATGGACACCCAGCTCTCCTGGGTTGCCTCCTGGAACTGATCCCAAATACTTTTGAAAATAATACCCCTTCCATCTATCCACCAGCCGTTGGGGCAGGTATGCTCCCCAGGACAGTAAAGATCATAGAGCACAAAATAAATTACACACATGACACAGGAAAGGCAAACTTAGATGAAAAACCAAAATACTTTCAAAGCAACTTCCAGCAGAGCAGTCTCTGAAATCTATCAAGAGTGGAAATGAAAGCCAGCATTAGATGACAGGTAAGGTGATTGAGAGTAACTACTGTGAAATGAGTAAGGGTTACACAGACTGAAAGGCAGAGAAAAACCTTTTTCTTTATAAGAAAAATAATGAGGTACTTATAACTTCCCTTCATTTGAAACTATAGTCCCTAACAAAATGATAATATTTTTCTGCAATATCTAACACTAAACCGTAAGCTGAGAACTACAACTACTTGTGTTTGAAGTGAAGTATGTACGCAATGTTTCTGATGACCCACAGAACAAAATATATTCAGTTGACAGATAGTTTATAAAAGAAAATATGAAGCTATGTTTTTTGGTCCTGGAATTATTGAAATCTAACAGCCTGGCATGGAAAGTAACTTGAGAAGAAGTCTTATTTAAAAAAATAGTGACATTTATTTAATATTTTTCATAGCTGCTGAAATAGTGATCTAGGGCATACATACCCATTTAATTTCACATAAAGATATGGCATGTGTCCATCAAAATTCTACTACACTGCAAAAGCCAAAAAGCAATTCAGTCTTCAAAATACTGTACAATGAGCACCACATTTTGGCAGAGACTTCTGTATGTTCCATTACAGAGGACAGATATTTAATACATTACTCTTGTGGAAGGAGTCTTCTCAATTCATGAAATATTCAATTTATCTTTTTTCTATTACTCCTAGCCTTCTTCTGCATCTGGTTTATATCTGCCAATGTATTTTAGGTTTTACTATTGCATTATTATAAATATATTGCGTATAAAGTAAAAATTAAGAACAATTGTGTTTTTGAGGGGGTATATTGTGTGTATCTCTGGAAACAAATCACAGAGAAGGGTTTAGTGGTTTTGGTTCACATAGATTCCAATGAACTAAAGGCTACTGTCACACATTTAAACTTGCATAAATTCAACCTGGGTAGTGTATATAAAACATAAACCCCAGAATTTTTTTAAGTGACAGCTAGAACTGACCACCACCCATTATTCAGGTTGTGTGGTACTCCCCGTGATAAGCTTCTTTTAAAATTTGTTAAAACTATATGCAATTGCAGTTCTTTGGGCTAAAATGTTCCATGTCAAGCGGCTATGACAGATTCAAGCTTTTAAACTTGATTTCATTTTATGAAAACTTAAGTCGAAATGATTGCACTGTTCCTGGATTGGGAGCATGCAAAAAGCATGTATATTGTTTCTCCTGCATTCACTTGTCTTGAGATCTTTCCTTTCTGAGCTATAAATCTTCACCTCCTCTCTGACCTTGACTTGAAGGAAGTATGAAAATTCAGGAGGAGAATGGCTTCACATCAAACCTCTTACCACACCTGAAAATTTGCTCAAGATATAAACCTCAGGAAAACAAAAATTACAGTTCACAGATACTCATTAGTGAACTCATCCTGCCCAGAAAGTTTTAGTCACAATGTGCAGTGTGCTTACAGCCTAAGGTCTAACAACTGTATCTACAGTCTGGACCAGCTCTGGGTCTGGACACCTGGACTACAAGCAAAGATCTCTTCTCCTGGATCCTACAGGAATCCTTTTCTAACACGTACAAGGAAGACATACAACTTGTGCAGTCCAAATGAAGAGGGATCAAAGCTGGGCTTGCAGAAGAATAGTAACAACACAAGCAGCACAAGCAGCAGAGGAAGAATAGATACTGCATTTAAAGTCTAGAAACAGTAGGTTTAGTTGCAAGCTGTTCAGACAGACTGACCCACCTGTGGGAAGAAACCAGGAACCGAGATTAAATGCTACCTGACAGAACTGAAATTTATCTTCCTTGTACATATGAATTATGACATGGTATGGTCTTTGATTATACATCTCCTGCAATCGTTTCCAGGGTATTCAACTTTATACAGTACACATTCACAAGTGCAGTACAGTTACTCATAAGCTCTCTCCCGTGGTACGAAGTAAGTAGTATCGAATTTGATAAAGAAATCTTAGTAAGAATATCCACTACTAACTTCTGTTTTTGACATTTCTTAAATTGTAACACCGTGGCATCTCGTTTCTTCACCAACATTAGTAAGTCTGCAGAAAAGAACAATTGTTCCTATTTTCAAAACAAAAACTGGCCCACACAAGGATCAAACTCAGAAGTTCACCAATTTTGGATAGTCAGCCTGAGACAATATAAAATAATTTCTCCTGGTTCAAAGTCCTTGACAGTGTTTCACTCTTTCCATAGATTTCAGTTGTTTAGCTCCTGAGTATCAAGCCAGATAGAGGAATTCATAACTCCTCATGTACTGTAAGAATCAGTTTGCATGGACATAGCCTCACACACAAGCTTTGTGAAAAATACAGGAGTGGAATTCAACTCTCCAAAAACGCTTTTCTGCCTTAACCATGAAATCACCTTCCTATCCTTCCCACAGTTCTCATCCTCATTTGTAACACACTCCACAACAAAGGAGATAGGAGTTTCTGCACTTCACAATCATGACATGCATCCAAGTTCTCCCTGTGTATGTTATGAAAAAGAGAACCTACAGAAGAAAAAGAATACAGCAGCATAGCTGCAGATGGTCATAATACCTATCCTTGACACTGTGACAATTTTTTTTTTTGTGGGCAGTTGTTCTATTGTAAAATATAGAACACTGCTTTAAAGAAGAACTAGAAACATATGTTCAGTGCAAGTGACACTATCAAATGATTGAGATGCTAAGCATAGGAAGTTTGTTTAAAAAAAGGCCAAAGAAAACTGAATTAGTAACAGGCATTTTGCTGAGCACTACTTTCATTTTAGGGATGTAGTGGAAAAATTGTAAAGTTCTTTGTGCACAGTTCATCATTTCAGCCCTAACATTATATTTCCACAGAGCAACTATAAATGAAACAGACTATGGAGAAGCAACTGCTTTCAGTCATCAAGCTGATTAGCCTTAAGCGGTTGAAGACAGGTTAAATATTTTGCAATATTAATACATTAAAGTACTTTCATACAAAAGTATTATCAAGATTAAAATCATGTATTTCAAATGTAGTTTTAATTCTGACACTGAATTATTTTTAAGTTTTTGCATATGTATTATAAGGTAACTCATTCCTGACTTCCCTCCATTTGGTGGAGACAGAAGTTATGCAATTGAAAAGGAAAATCAAACTTCAACAACTAGAATATTAAATGCAGTTCTTCGTGTCTCCTGCATAATTGGGAGCAGTTGATTTGCTTTGAATTTTAATGATGACTGTACTTAGAAATTTTGGTACGCTTATCTTAATTTCAATCTTAAGTCCAGGCAAACTAGATATTATGTTTTCATTTCCTTATTAAGCTGGAATCCATTAAAGCTGTGAAGGTATTCCTGGCTTGTGGATTTGCTATCTTTGCTGACAAGGCAGGATACTGGTTCCTTTGCTCATTCTAAAAACGCAGTAAGTTTGTGCAGATGTCCACATAAAAGGGACAAACAGGAAAAAACACACATAGTCTCTGTGATACATGCAGTCCTTGCCAGCAGGGTTGCATGACAAGACACATCACAGTTGCTATAGGGGTATATTTTGATGACAGAAAAGCACAAAAGCAAAGCATTATATTTATTGTATTTAGAGTGCGCTGTCAATCTGCAATATATGAACTTAATTTGGCAATTAGGCATCAGAATTTAAGTAATGTAATGTTACAGTTAACTAGTGCCGATCACAGTGAGCCTACTCCTGGCGTACATCTGGACTGCAAGGGTTAACTGGCTGCACCAAAACCTGCCATATACAAACATGTGTGAACTTCTAACCACAGCCTGGCTATAAGGGAATGAGGAAACAGCAACCAACTAATGAAGGTAAGGAAGAAAAAGTCTTAATGATGTGAAAACATAGCCCTGTCCCAAGCACTATCAGCAACCTATGAATTAAGAATAGCTTGTTTCCATTCTGACTTAGTGGTGTAAGCATTCATGCGGTAACTATCACTGTAACATCTGAGCACACTTTACAAGTACAGTAGCAAACATTACCAGCTTTCTCAAATAGGAGCCTGCACTCTGACTCCCTCCAGCACCAAATTTGTTTGCCTTAAGAATTGCAGAAAACTATCCAAGTAGGTTACGGAGATCAGAGACTTCCTGAACCAGATGTTACCAGAGAGTTGGAGAAATGAGCCCCACATCTTGTTCTCGTTGTGAGGAAGTTTTGGCGCAGAAGAAGATCTTTCTTTGATATCTGAGTGTGCTGTTCAAAGCAAAATCTTTGGCATGCACCTGCCTTTTAAATGCTTCAAGAGGCAAAACAAATGCATCAGAGATTATTCACAGCTCTACAGCACTGAACATACCAAATCCTCTGCTGTTACCGGTTCTCCTTTCTTGTCATTAGCCACCACCATTTTCCCCAGTCTCTCCTTCATATCTTGAAGGCTGGTGGTAAGTGCCAGGATGGCCATAATTTCACTTGCGACAGCAATATCAAACTGAGCCTGTAAAACAGAAATGAGAATTAGGAACCAAATCAAAGTTGGGTCAAATACTCACAGTGAATCGTCAGGAATAGGCTCAGGAAAGAGATTTCACAGTGGAATTCAAACAAGTTCCAAATTGTAACCTACAGCTTTGAGATCGCTCAGACTACAGTAACTTCAAACACACTGTTTATATTCCCTCATGAATGTTCTCCATTACACTTCATTTACTTGGGGACCAGTCTTGCAGAGTGCTTAGCCCCTTGGCTCACGTTATCCTTCGCAGAAGCTCCCTGAAGGACCAAGAATTTTTTTCTGTGGCAAAAAAGAAAACCACCAGATGTGTTTTGAGCTCTACTGGCATGAGCACAACATTGTCGGTTTGGTTTTTTGTGTGTTGGTTTGTTTTTTTTTTTCTGTAAAGCTCTCCAATAGTTTTTTTATTCTAGTTTCAAAAACATTCTTGTTACATTTGATCATTCTTCTTCTACATAAGCTCAAAATTTAGAGTGTATGTTGCTGGTCTTGTGCTTGACTTATGATAAGGTAAAATATATCTTCACCTCATTTTTTTAAAAAAAAATTAACAAACATATACGTAAAAAAAAACCCCAAAACCAAGAACTATGTATGACATCAGTTCCTTCGCTCTTCTAGAAATCGCAGAATGGTAGGAGTTGGAAGGGATCTCTGGAGATCATACATCTATACTGTGCAGTATTTCAGCACAACATAAACTGTAGTCCTTACTTTTCTTCAAGAGGCTGCAGCATACATTAGCAATATTTGTACTAATTTACTATTAGTAAAGCCCAGGCCATATGCTGTCAGAATATAAACAGAGAAGAAAGGCAAAGTCACTAATGTATTATGTGACAGGAATGCAGTGTTGGGGGTGAAGAAGAACTGCAGCTTCTTTAGTAATCTCTCCATCTCCAGCAATTAAATTCTACACAAAAATATAGTAATTTACATCCTAATGCTATCTCTGTAAAAAAAGCCCCAGGACTGTTTCTGTCAGACCTCTACCAGATGTTTCCCATACTGACTAATACCAGAGGAGTCTGTTCAAACTGAGGGCTTTGCCTGTTTTTAAGCAGCATTGACAGAGAATTGTTCAACATGCACCTTACCACTTGCAGGCATTTGCCTAGTATTTTAATAGCTTCTGCCATTTTTTAACCTCTGTTGCTGCTTTTAGATTCTTTCTTGACAGCTACAGCCCAGAGCAGCCCTATTCAGGCTGACCTCTAGGTACCTGCATGTTTAGTCAAAATTTCTGAAGACACCTGAGCACTTTTCTGCATTGGGCATAGACAGGGAGAGATACATACCACGGAAAACAAAAAAATAATCCTGTAATTGAGATTTTCAGCATAGGTACTTAAATGAAATGCTGAAGTTACAAAGCAGATTTTCTGTATTCCCTGGAGACAGCTCTATACATAAAAGAATAGCTGGGTACACAATGAACATTGCTTGCGTTCCAATGACACAGATGCTACTATCTTTTCTGAAGTTAAGAATGTCCCCAGTAAGTCACTGAAGCATATATAAGACAGAAAAATAGGCCCGAGAAATCTATGCCCAACCCATATACTGGAATGCTATCTAACTTTATCAGAATGTTTATCAGGAGACCAAAAAAAAGAAGTTTTTATTAACATTGATTCTATATAAACCGAAAAGGACAGAGAAAACAATCCCAGGTAGACGCTTAAAGAGTGACACAATTAATTGAAAAAACAGACATAAAAACTGTTGTAGCAGGTGCTATTTTAACTCTAATAACCTTTAAACACCTATGAAGTGCTGACAGAAGCCTTAGCTGTAAAGTCAGTTCTCTATTGATGAAAGGATCCACCCACATGGATTCAATTGCAGGATCAAGGGCATCAGTCATGTAATACTCTTCAGAAACCACAGCATCCCTGTTCATTAAAATGCAGACTTTTGTGCCTGCTGTGCTCTGCCATTTTACACAGGTGTCATTGATTTTAAGAGTGCTAGAACATCACTCCAAATATTTATAAAATGCATCTGTTAACTATGAAGTCCTGTTTTCTCTGGATCTCCGGTTAGGCTCTGAAATGAGTTTTCCTAACTGTTAGCTCTATTTCTTGAGTCACTAAGTCCATGTTAAAATGTGAATGGATATCCATCAGTCCAACACATCAAAATTAAAAGCATGAAGGTCATTTTAGCCAAAACAGTACAGAAGCAACATTTGATGGCCATATGTCAACTAGTATTCTATAACAAAACAAACCACATTTAACTCATCAATATAATTACAGTGGTAAAATGCTGCACAATAAAGCTGGCAGAACCTCTCTCAAAGCTAATAATCATGTTGAGTCGCTGAAACAAATCCAAACACAGGAAAATGTCTCAACTGTTGAAGGAACTTGTACCAAGTACAATATTTTGCAGTCCCAGCCCATTATCAGAGATGAGTATCAGCTAATACTGAGTTTTTTGTAAGTAATAGAAAGGTCTCTACCCTGTGTGTTCAAAACCAAAACAAGCAAGTATTTCTAGTGGAAGGTGTCCCTGCCCATGGCAGGGGGTTAGAACTAGATGATCTTTAAGGTCCCTTCCAACCCAAACCATTCCAGGATTCTATGATTTCTCTGTTAAATTGTGCTCCCCAATTTGACTGTTCTACCTGCTGAACTGAGCAAAAACATTAGCACTATTTTTTGGTCTCTTTATTTAGGCACGAAGTCTAGAAGAGGTCTGAAATGATGAAGAAAATTTAAGGAACGATTTCCAAACTGAATGAAAGCCTTATTTCTACCACAATAACTATTCACCTCAAAATAGCCAGAACCTCATGAATTTCATGATCCAGAGTCTTAGATTACAATGTCTTCATTGAATTAAGAGTAACTCCACACCATCACAATGACTGTGTTTCACCTGGCATTGCTGTTCCATACTGCATTGTTCCAGAAATGGATTTACCCACATGACACCAGGAACACTTGTTCAGATAATGTTGGAAAAGTCTGGCTTTCAATTTATCAGTAAGTTCTTTAATAAACTTCCAGAAGCTCTCATATAGTAATGTAGTTTAGCTTCTTACACTGTTGAAAAGTACACACCCACCCCCCATTTTCGGAACTATCCCTTCAAACCCACATACTAAAATTAAGCACATGCTCCAAGTTCTTACAGTTTAGGTCCCAAAGCTGAGATGCATAATAGGTAAATGAAGACTCTGAATAAAAAGCTAACAGTCATTTTCAGTCCTCACCAATGGCATCAACAACACGCGACCCACACCTCTCCCCAATTTTTTAACATTAAATTTAAAGGTAATCTAAATTATATAAATACTAAATAAATAGTTTGAGTGACTTAAAAAACTAAGAAAAATCATACAAATTAACATTTTCATGGCATAAGGGCACCTTTTATACTCATAGGGCAACAATGTTGAACCCCTAACATAGGCAATTTCTTCAAGTGCTTCCAACATATTGGGCAATATGCATTGGTTTCTCATTCTGACACTTTGGATTCAGTTACTCATTTACACAATCAGTTTCACTGCAAGAATACCATGCAACAGCAACAGTTGTTAGCATTGCAATCCAAAGAAGTATGCTGAAAGAACTGCAGAAACATCTTTGAGCCTCTAAAGCAAAGTGTGTCCAGAATGTGATATATTAATTGCTTTTACTTACCTGACGGGCAAATCCTTTCTCTGTATTTCCCTGCCCAACTGTTATTTTGCGCAGGAATCTGTCATTTGTATCCACCACTGAAATAAGGGAATGGCAAAAGCAAAACATGTTAACAATGACTCAGGGATCTGGGTTTTTCCAGGCATACCTGTTGTTACAGATGTAAGATTCAGTTGCTCGAACAGTGTAACCAGACAGCCACGCTCCTGCATGTTAGCATTAGCACTGACTTGGTTTCTCCCTTCTAGTTGATACTGTTAGATGACAGGTTCAAGTAACTCAAAATACAATTTTTCTGAACAGTACTTGAAACACAGATTCTTAATATTCTAACATAAAATTAATATTTAACATAAGAAAAATCTGTCTTAGTAGCTACAAGGCACCTCAGACCTACTTCAAGTTATTTGCTTCATCATTGACTTGTTAAGAATGGATCTTAAGACTGCATGATGTAGGTTAAACTTGGTCTGTTTCTCTTTTAAAGGATGATTATGCTGTCAGATTGGTTCTTCCAGACAAGTTACTTTCTTGCACATCACAGTAACTAACTCCACATTTAGCTGCACAGCATTCAAAGAAAGTTTTTTTTTCAACTGCCAAGATCAACCATCTGCTATTCAACACAACTTCAATTTCAGACAATTGCATTTCTAACCTGGAACCACTTTTGGTATTGCAAGGGCATGTCCAAACCATCCCATGGAATTGCTAACTTTACTAACAATCATCACAAGCCAATTCTCCAATTCTACACTGACAACACTCAACTTCAAACATGCCTTCGTAGGAACCAAAAGGAAGGACTGAGAATAATTGAAGAGCGCTCTCATCTGCTGAGAACCAATCAGGATGTTTCTTAGGAAGAAACATTAGAAGGATGTTTCTGTTTGTTAGAAAACTAGACAGAACTCCAAGACCTCTCCTTCCCAGGAATGGTAATAGCTACAGAACACAAAAATAGGCACCCTCCTTCTTACAGGCTCTTTAGCCCTATGAATGTTTCAGTTTGCACCAACCCTAAAAGAAAGTTCAGCCCATATCTTGGCAATCAAGTCAATATTCCGCTAGATGTAGATTTGAGCCCTGTTCACTTAGAAGCAGAGAATCAAGGAACCTCTGAAGAAGTTGTTTGTACTGAAGGTCAGTGAAATCACCTCCTCCCACTTTTCCTGCTGCTTCTGGAGATTAACAAATTTGTCTGTGCAGAAAAGGATGACGTAATTACCCAAGAGCAAGAGGGATTTTGAATCTCAATCCTGTGAATGAGCTGTGAGAAAAGCAAGGTTTAAACCACTTCCCCTTCTTGGGTATTTCCCATGGGGCTGTTGTAAATACCATACGTGCCTTCTTCCCACTACATGGTATTTAGGCCCCTAATTTCTTCAGGAATTCCATTTAAGGGATGGTGCAACACAGATTTGGCTAACTCATTTTGGTTTCTATTTATATGCAGTCATAATCCAAAGTACTAGAGTACTGGCAGAAATTGCAGAACAGAGCCGGGTACATGGAAGCAGTAGCCTCATACCAAGCTGTGGTACCATATGCCACCGTGAAGCCATATGGCAAGCTGATCTCTCAAGCACAAAGTCACTCCTCCTCCTCCTTGGAAGCTCAGTCTCACAAGCAGCCTTAAGCAGACCTGAATGTCTTTCCTGTCTACCTAAGCACTGCTGAGAGCAGGAACTAGCCTTCCCAGAATCCTGGACAGCCAGCAGGCTGCTTTTTATCTGACCCTTTCTAGTGAGATCATGTAACCCCGACCACCCTTGCCATCAAATTATAACCCTTGCAACTCCTTCTGGTCACTGGGAGACACCGGCTTTCTCACCATGGTCAGAATTCATTCTCCAGGAAGATTCCAACAGCTGCACTTAGAAGTAGTGAAACATGTAATAATTGGTTTTGCCACAAAAACTTTTTCCTTCTCCAAATTTTCCCTCCTCTTTACCCAAAGTAAACATTTCAGAAAGTTTAAGTTCAACCAAGTGTTAGGTTTAATACATCTACTTCCCTATGCTCTAGAGATACAAACAGGATCTGAATACCAGGGGGAAGCTTTCCTTCTTTTCAGTCTTTTGTACCTGTTCAAGTTAGTATATGATGACAATGAACTTTAAGCTTGTGACACTTGTAAGGAAACAGGTCCTAACTAAAATTAATTTTCAATGTGATAGCTTTCTCTTCTGCCCTACAAATTCCCTGGTATGTAAACAAGCTTCACAGACATACAGATTGCAGAAACAGTACCAAAGAAAACATTTTCCAAGTTATCTAAAACATTCCTAAAAAGAATTTTTTTTCTGAAATGTTTAAGATATGTACTTCTTATAGAGTTGTAGGGAATAGAAGTTTCACTAACATTGTTTGAGATGAATTAAATAACTCACTTGAGGTTAACAGCTATTGAGTAATGTTGCCTCCTCCCAAACCCGTGCTGATAAAACCGATGAGTCATATTACTCTAAATATTTATATTACTCTTTCATCCTAATACAGGTCTCTTCCAGACACACTGTGCGACTAATAAAAAACATCTTATGCCACATCTCACAGTATTATCTTGAGAAAAATATCCCAAGTCTGAGATGACATGCACACAAAGGGCACAGTAAAACATGGCCAAGACTCCTCACTTCTCAATAGATTCACCTTATTTCTCTGAGCATCACAATGCATTCCATTTAACAATGATTTTAAACTAGTAACTTTGGTCTTTGAGAACTTAGAAAGAAGATACAATCCAACAGAATTTAGCTCAAAATTTTATGCAGAGTTTACTTGCTTAAAAAAGAAAGAGCAAGCTACAGAAGTTGAGGTAAACACTAAAATTTAACCCAGCACTAGAACTGGAAAATGCAGAAGGCAGTTGTCTAAGGGTGTGAGAGCAGATATTGGTTTGCTTGGCATACATAGTTGAAACTGTAGCACATCTTTCACCTCTTTTTCCCAACAAAGCAAACAACTCAAGACACTCTAAAAATAGGAAAAACACATCATCCCTAAGGCCTATTTAGTCTCTGAGCTACCCAGACTGCTGAGCTGGGGAGGATGAGGGACCAAAATCAAGTAAAGTACAAATAATCTAAAACCATAACAGACACAGTTAAGAAAAGAATAGATAAGATTTGTAAAACGCACGGAAAAGCCACTTCCGTATGTTTTAAGATATATTATCGAATGTGAGAGAAAAAAGGGATGTACTTAAACTGTCAGAGCAACATATCTTTCAGAATATTAGCGAAGTCTCTTGCGTTACTGCAGATATTTGACCAAGTTTAGAGCAACATACTGCACCCAAATTTGTTATGCACCCACATTTCCCACTCGCAAATGGGTCATTCTTACAGTCAGAGAGCAGGAACAGCTCCGACTCAAGTAAAATTAATCAAATTAGGACATAAGTAATAATTAAATCCAAGCTGAAATGAGGCTTTCTGATGACACACCTCTTTGCCATGTTATGGTAGACGGGTCAATATCAAGGCGCACAAATTTGCTGATCTCCTCTTCTGTTAAAGTCCCAGGATCAGTCTTGTTTATTCCCAGCCTCTACACAAAAACAAGTTAAAGAAATGCAATTAAGTCGCTTTTTTTTTGCTTCAAATGGTATAGCTGCTCTGGCTTATCATGCCCACTTTCAGCAAGCATTTTTGGAAAGAAGCATGTCAGGACCAAAATTATTAAAAAAAAAAAGCACACAGTAAATCACTTGTAACTAAAATACAGGTAAGTGTAAATGAAGAAATGAAACAAAAAAGGAGAAATACTCATGGGCCATTAAATTAACAATCTCTTTCCTACACAGGAAAAACTCTCAATGTAAATCAAAGAGAAAATTCAACATTATCAGTTACTAGTAAAAAGATAATTAACTGCTTGTTCTAGTTTGTGGAAAGCTTTGAAAGACTCATGCTTTGTCTTGTACAAATCATCTTTGAATGAAATAAAAACTTCTGCTTTAAGAGCCCATCATCCATAAACCCAGTCACTTATAATGAATGAGCCAATACCTCCTGGATTTACAGATCTGCTACTTCAGTAACACCAAACTTTTCAGGTGAATCTACATAAAGATGGATCAGAAAACTGTGTTCAAGAACTGTAGTGTTAAAAAACAAAAAAAATCTTATTTTTCTCTGGCATTAGAAAGCATTCCTCAGTGAATTAATCAAAATGCTTACACTTCAGGACTGAAAGTAATGCAAATCCAAAAGTCTAAAAATACTCAGTTTCAAAGAGCTACCACAGTTACTTCCCTATTTAATCCAACAGCTGTTTCTAGAAAGCCAGGGACATAATTTTGGGAGTATTAAAACTGTTATAATGATGCTCCTTTTTGAGGATTGGTGTCTCAGGCTGTGAAGAATGCCTTCAAATCCAGATGCAGGCACTGGGGCATTTCCCACTGTACTGAGAAGGGCAAAAAGCTGTTGAGAACACCTTGCAAATTTTGACACTTGTTACCCTAAGATTTTTCACCCCAGTTTTAATGAAGAAAGACTTATGTCCTCAACTGCTAGGCCTGTATAGTATTTTTCTAATATGTTGGCCAATTTTGATCCAATTTGACATAGTTAGGAGATAGTTTCTTATAAATTCTATGAAAACAAGCCAATTGAGAAAGGAGCAGTATCCCACTAGCATCTCTACTGGGATAGGGCAATCAGAGTTCAGTGCTCATCCCTCCTGCTTGGTGTATCAGGCATTTACCCAGATACATTTTTCCACAGAATTTTGGCCAGAGCTTTTTTCCACAGAGAGTTGACAGCAAAATTTTCAGTCATTTTTATAACTTTCAAATGCTGCAAGAAGGACTAGGCACTGGGACTGAGCCTGTCTCTTCCAGGGTCTCAACAATGTCTATACTGGACCTAAGCAGCAAGAAAAAAGCTGACCGATCTGGATGGAAGGAAGTAAGACACAGAACTGGAAAAGGAGACAAAGAAAAGACTGGATTAGAAGCAGTTAAAGAGAGGTAAGGTAAAGAGGTCTTAGGCTAATAATTACTGGAAAAAGAGAAAAAAGCTGAGAAGCAGGGGAATGAGAAATGTAGTTCCTGACATTAGATAAAGATTTCAAAAAAAATATATTTGCGTGGGACCTTCTGTAATTACAAGTCCAAACCATACACATAAGGAAGGAGTTTCAATCTTAATAAGCCTCTTTTGAAAAAAAAGTATCCTCATCCCATAACAATGTTATTTTACATTTGATTTTTTTTAAGTATAAGGAATCATTATACTAAAAATAATTCACAGCAAAATAAGTTGGTCATATGGAAATTATGATGCATATATTTGAATTTTATAAAGCCAAACTTTTTTTTACTGAGTTGCGGCTCATGTGAAGAGACAGAAATCCATTTCAACAGCAGAGACAGTTGGTATGTCATGAATAACCAAAACACTCCCCCTCCTCCCCAACCTGTTACCCTATACACAGTGTAAACAAAGACAAAATGAAAATAATCCAAAATTCTGATGGAAAATTCTGTGAGATCTACTCTGCCACAGAGTCAATCAGGCATCATCCACATTTTAGTTTACTGGCATTCAAATGAGCTGCACAAAAGATTAAAATATTATGACAAACTAATTTTATTTTTTTTTTCCCCAAAACAGAAGCTGTATTTACCTCTATCCTCCTTTCCACCCCCAGTTCCAAGTGCACACTTGGCAGCTATCCATTGCCACCTGGTGACTCTGAAACAACACCAGTCAGGACCCAAAAGCCAACAACAAACATGGAACTGGAAGCAGGAGACTGAAGCTCTCCTTAAGGGTCATATTCAAGGTGTTCATACTCTCCTTCCCCTATGCTAGTGCACTGTGCCATGCTCTCATTATTTATCAGAATGACAGCCTCAAATCCAGATATGTTGTTCATACATGAACTGGATAGGAAGCTCTTCTGGAAGCATTCAGGAAGCAAGATGGGATGCAAAAATATACTATGCACACAAATATGCTTCTACCCCTCGAAGGAAGAACACTGTCAAACTGACATCAATAAAATCCCAGAAGTATATGCTCTAATAAATTTTCAAAACCAAAGAATGTGAGCTTTCAAATGTGACTTTACCATAATAGGAAAAGTATTTTAAAAACTCTAACTTTAACATTTCATCAGGAAAGACATAGCATTTAAAAACATTATTGGTTAATTTCAGGAGAAAAGAATAGCAAAAATGTTAGTTATGAAAATAATATTAGGCCCAGATCCTATTCCTTCAAGGATGATGCTTTCAGAAAAAAGTCTGGACTTGATAAATTCATGAGGGAGGTTTATACAAACTCAGTGCCATACATCAAATTATTTTAATCAAGTTGCGTAAGAAAGTACATTTTATGAAGAGATACTATAACTGAGGAGAGACTACATTAACAACTTACTCTCAGACGGGCAAGCTGAATAGCAGAAAATCCTCTCGCACCATTAACTACTGGAACCAGTCTATTAAACAAAGCCTAGAAAAAACACCCAAGAAGTTAATGAAAGAAAAAGTTATGACCAGGAACTAATTAAATAAAAAGCTAACGTTTTCATTTTATTCAGACTAATTTCAGTAAGAAATTCCCAACCACATAAGTTAGTAATTTAAAAAACAATTCTGAGAAAAGCTGGTAGGCTTTTGAACAGTGCCTATGATTTAACAGTCTAAATCCAGTTACCAAAATTACTGTGTTTCTATGTTTCACCAAAAAAAAAAAAAAAAAAATATTATTTTTGAAATTTGGAACCTTTTAAAACTTTAACCAAGGTCCAAACTCTTCATACTATAACTATTATTTGCAAACTGGCCTAAATGCACATTTGTGTCATACCAGGTAAGGGGATATAACAACCCTGCTCAGTTTTAACACGGTAGCCAAAACCCAGGAGGCTCCTTCCTTTACTTTCTCCCTTCTCTTTAAAGACTTAAGTTAGCATTTGTGCTAAGGTCACAACAGATTTAGAGGCAGGAAGAGGAGCTAGTTTATTTTCCCCACAATCTCTTCTTAAGGTACAACATACCCAATTATACATCAGAAGTGTTAATTTTTAACTTTAAAAGGAATACACAAATTAATAAAAAGACTAAGATTATATATATTAAAACCATATTTTATTAGAGTATTAGTACAGTCTGAAATAGTTGACATTGTTCTGGGCATAAGATCCATATCTTAAAAACTACCTTATGGTAACTATTTGCCAGAAAAATATATTCTACAAGCAAAATTTCCCAGCAGAACATAGAATGGCTTCAGAAAGAGTTTCTGTTCATATAGCGAAAATACAAAAAGATAATAAATGTATTTTACTATGAAATATAGTTTACTGAAAATTTGAAAAGAAAAAAATGTCATGGGGATATCAGAAAATAATTCTCACCTTATCAGACTGAGTGTTCTCATGCAGGATCCTAGCATCAATAGCAGCAGCCAGCAAATTATTTGCAGCAGTTATAGCATGAATATCTCCAGTCAGATGAAGATTGAACTAGAAGGTGAAAACAACAAAATCTTTTTATAAGAAACCATTTAACTCAATTTATTAATTTCAGACACATTAGCAGCAACAATCGTTGCTCTCTCCTTGAGGTTGCAGCTCTGATTAGTCACCTATCATTGTAAATGAAATATTATCAGGCTGAAAACACACCACACTACATGAAGGACTTGTTTTCACCTGCATACATAGTAAACGACCCTTGGTTTATCCAAACAAAGCCATCTTTGCTAAATGATCCAAGAGTGAAAAGCCCAGGGCTACAGTTCCACATCATTAATACTAAATCAGTTTACCATCAGTATTTACAAATTGACCTGGACTAGAGGTGCAGATCTCTGTTAAATCCCCCAGAGCATACTGTGCGTGCTAGCTTTGGGGGTGTATGCCAGCTTTCTGTTAGCCACGGGAGAACAGCCCATAGCTGACCAGACATGAGCTTTGCTGATACACAGTTTGCCTGACAAAGTTTTGTGGAAAAATCTGAAATCACCAGTTTAGATTAGATCAGGACTAGCGTTACATAGGTACTGTATTTTTTATATATCTCTGACAGAAGGAGGCGGAAGGTCAGTTTTAATTGCATTCCAGCACCCACAGCAGAAGATCACTGACAGCAACCGACACAAGCCTTTGACTGTGCTCACACTCACGTGCAACAGGGCATCAAAACTGTAACTAAGCACTACATTAGGGCTCTGTTTGGACCAGCTGTGCACTTTCAAGGTGGTACTTCACCAGTTCAGGCCATGGAGTGGTTTTTTTGAGCTCTAAATTAGACTCTCTTAGAGTGAAACCATCATGTATTTCCAAACAAGCAGTGTGAATATGTGCGTAAGCTTAGCCGTACTATCCTTACATGTCCCATTTCCCAGAGAATCTGCTGACATTTTACACTCTGTCAGCTACAGCATGCTGATGCACCTGGGTGCACAGCTAAGCCTGCTGAGGACACGGGAGGGAGGCTAAGGAAGGCACCCAGCTTGGATGGCAGCAGCCAGCCAACAAGAAACACTACACACCGTCTACATTCCATCTCTGTCCTTGACCCAGACTGTCTATAAATGTGTGGATCACGCAGCTTTATGTTGTGAATGTTGTGCTAGGCAAGGGTGCACACTTCTGTCAGAGTATTGCTATTTTCACAGTGACAGTACTTTGAAAGCATGCACCCAGCCAGCTCCTCCCAAAGCTGGCACGTGATTTTCAGAAACTCTCCAAGAGAGCTAGGGATGGCACCCTCTTCAACAGAAATTCTTTTACTTGTGGGTAGAGGAAAGCTGCAGATTAATTTAAAGGTAAGAACACAATTCTTTCACTTTGACAGTGCCAAGGTCCCTGGGGCACCAGCAGCCCCTAGTGTCCCTGCCCAGCCCCCCACGTCAGCCGCCCGAGGCCATCAGCCCCTGCCCCAGCGATGCCACAGCAGGGCCAGCCTCCAGCTGCCCTCAGCCCTGCCCAGCCCAGCTACATGCCCCACCAAGCCTGGCCCACATCCCAGCCTGGCCTCAGTCCATCCGCAGGGAGGTGTCCAGTGCCTGGGGCTGGGGCTGACCCAGTGCCCCTGGTTGCCTGCTCCTGGCTCGGGGATGGGATAGGTCCCAGCTGACAGGCCCTGCCTGGCCACCCCCATGGGGAGACCCAGCCCCTGCAGCTCCCCAAGAGCCTGCACCTGTGAAGAAACAGTTTTTCACAGGAGGCTTCTCTGTTTCATCACTGTTGTTCAGCCAAATCATCTTCCTTCTACTCATCTTGCAAAAGTTGTGATATGCACCCCTCCACAGTATTCTGGGCATATGTCTCACTACCACAGGAGGATCAGCCTTGCTAAAAACAAGTTCATTTTGCCACACTCAGTCATTTCTGCTAAAAAGAAATATTAAATTTACATTTGAAAAAGAAATTTCCTCAACCCACCAGCCCTGGGCATCCCTGCCTTTTGCTATTCCAGCAGAAAAATAATGCTTTCTCATTCTCTTTTGCAATAGGTGTGGATATAAAAGGAAAAAATTAGCAGTAGCCAGCTCTTTGTCTTGTATGTTACACGTAGATAGCAAGCATTCTTCTCAGGAAGCACCTGAAGGACAGCCAAGATGTTACAAACATGTAGTGTCTGTTCAACGTTTTTACACCCCACTCCACAGCCCCTCCACGTCACACAGCAGGCATGTGGACCACGTGGAGATGGCAAGGACCACCCCAATTCTCCAGGCAGACCATCGCCACCAACCAAGTGCTGCAGCAGCTACCTTGGCCTGCCCACCACTCCCAGAGGGACAGGGGCTTGCTGCCTCCCCTGATGCCTCACCTCCTCCATGGGAATCACTTGGGCATATCCACCACCAGCTGCTCCACCTGCACAGGAAAGCATACAGTCACATCACACTCACATCAGTTTTGGAAAAAAACCCCAAACAATCACCTTTAAATACACCAAGTGAAACACACAGTGTCGATGACACATTTCTCAGCATTTTGATTTCTGTTAGGGGATCAATGATGCACTCAAATAAACAGTATTTTGTTAAACCTTGCTGGCTTTTTTCAGCAGAGAGTAAAAAGGGAATTCTTGAGCTGAAATGAAAGCCCACACATGATGGCTGGCCCAGACTTCGGCTACATAAGGGTTACCCTCTGCTCCTGACCTGATTTGGGACACAGTCATGCACATGCAGCTGTTGGGTGGAAAGACATAGCAGTCACAAGCAAGCACTGCTTCTGAATGAAATCTTCACACCCTTGCCTGAGCAGTCCTTCCCCACTGCCTCTCAGGGTACAGGCAAAGGCATTCGCTGTAGCCTACGCACAAGTTGAGCGGAAGGATTAAAGCACTCACATGCACCAGTCTTGGTTGAGAAGCACCAAGCACCAGGAGCCTTCCAGCTGAAATCAAACTTGTTAACTTAAACTTCAGCAAAGCAAAGCAGAGCAGATGGGGAGTGCTTGCCCAGTTAGGCACCAATCTCAGCTGAGAAATGGCAAAAAAGAAGATTGCATTACATCCTATCAGCATTGAAGACAGGCTTGAACTCTGGCTGGCTCTTACCTGGCTTTCAGGCTCTTAAAGGGTTTCTAGGCAAAAACGCAGCAGCCCACGATTAGGGGCAACAACTCAGAAGAACAGAAAGAAGAGGTTCAGACCTAGCCAAATGTATGATGCAGACACAGCTGAACTATATGCGTAACTGCCAACTTCCTCAGCTTGCATATTTCCAATCAATATGACTGGATTTAGGACTCCTTCTCAAGGAAGAATTAAACAGTATCATTTAAAGACACGTTTAGAGTCTCCAAGCAGAGGAGTGCCTGGAAGGGTGTGTACTCACACAAAACTCCTCCTGGCTAACACATCCCCATGCCTTTCATTATGTTTGGGCTTTATCTGCATCTTTATCAGTACATGTTAAGTACATGAACATAGCTACGAACCTTGTATGGGAAGATGTGAGCAAGAAACCT
The DNA here is from genome assembly GCF_034619465.1 of Leptosomus discolor. Classification (NCBI taxonomy): domain Eukaryota; kingdom Metazoa; phylum Chordata; class Aves; order Leptosomiformes; family Leptosomidae; genus Leptosomus; species Leptosomus discolor. The sequence continues at coordinate 55,933,674 of NC_141392.1, read as the reverse complement.
TTATCTATTAGTTATACACTTATAAAAAATTCCAATATGCTCCCATTCAGACAATCCACTGAGCAAGTGAAGTAACTAAGGAAGTAAAAAAGAAAAACAAAACAAAACAAAACTCCAACCAGTATTTCCTTTTAATCTGAAAGAGTTCATAGAGTCTTCAAATATTATGTACCTTTAACTCCAAATGTAGGTCCTTGGGAAGGTTGTCTCAGGCAAGCAAAGGAATTAATGTTAAGGTGTGCAGTAAGCGCCTGAACGAGACCAACTGTGACTGTGCTTTTTCCCTCTCCTAGGGGTGTAGGGGTTATTCTAGAAAAACAAGAAAAAAAGATTAATAAAATTCTTTGCTGATGTCAGCCTGGCTAAGGATATCAGAACTTACACCTTTTGATTTCAATGAAGAATATCTGTACAGCAAATTTCAATAAGATTACTTTATCTCCACAAAAATACTCCTGCAATGTTAGCCCCTAGCTCAAGTTGGAATGCTAATATACATATGTCTTCTATTTAAGCAATTTACTACGATAGCAGAAAAAGAGAAGATTATTTTGGCAAAAGTTCTAAAAAGAATATATTGAATTTAGACATTTTAATACAGCACAAAAGTCTCACCAGTTTCATTATCAATCCATCCATCAAGATACTGAGCATGTATTAATATTTTTCTGTAGTAATGCGTGAGATGTTTTATTCCCACTGCTCAAACTTTGAATGAAATAATAGAATATTTTAAATTAAATAACCAACACTTTTGTTCATAGAGCTCAACTATCCCTCTCCAGCTTCCATGTCATCATAGCCCTCAACAACGACAGATCAACTGCTTTTTTAATAATACAGGACACAAAATTCACTCTATTTAACTGACCATGACTTATTTTACACTTATGTTTCACGGTATTTTTACAGATTTAAGGATGATGAATGAGGGACAATTACAAACACACTCCAACCTCCTATACAAAAGCTCAGAAACCTCATGCTACAACTCCCACATCTAGACCATGACTGAATCAGGACAGAATTTTAGAAAGACATCCAATCTCAAATCAGAGACTCTAACGTCCCCTCAAAGACTATTCTTGTCCCTTTAATGAAGGTACAATGACAGCTGATTTTGCAAGTAGAAAACTTCATCAGCCTTCTGTGAATGACAGACACCTCCGTTTAGGAGATGTCCCCCCTACTTTCAAGGTCAGCACATTTGTTTATGATCCATGTTAAAAGCATGGGGGGTGATGGGGTTTTTCTCCTTTTTCTTTTCTTCGTTATAGCATGAACACATCTCATGTCTCCAAAAGGCACTCAGATGATTCATCTAAGGTACAGCATTTTTCCTTCTGACTGGCAAAAGAAAAACACCCCTGTCCTTTTTTCCCCTCACATCACTCTCACACAAGTCCTACTTTTTGGCAAAGTGTAACCATTTGTATCTTTGCTGCCTTCACTACCTGCAGAGAACTAAGTACCTTAGCGAAGCTGACGTTAAGAACTAATGTTCATTCCCAAGGATGCACACGCATCCTAGTCAAAGAGGAACCCTTATCCTACGATCTCTTCAAAACTTGAGCTAAATCATTTAGCTCTAATTAGAAACACTTCCTTTCCTAACTAGTAATCTTTCCAAGACATTGCTATCCTCAGATCACAATTCAAATGGCACAAAAACATTAGTAAAATTGTCAAATGCAAGGAGACATCCATTTTGTCTCCTTGCCTTTAAGATTCAGCCTAGTTCAGTTAGTTCACAGATTGACAAAAACCCTTCTTTGTCCCACAAAATGTAAACACATGAAAAACATTAACTTGTCACAGATCTCTTTTACATCATTGGATCCCAGGCTTTCTGTTAAAAAAAGAAGCCTTTGTTAGATATATCTGGAAAAATTTGGGCAATAGGAGGCAAGCCAAATTAATATCTTCTATACTGTTCTAGGAAAGAATTTTCCTATTCAGAAAAGTAATGTTTTAATTCAAGTTCCAGTGAAATCAATGGGGTTTAGTACATCTGTAAGAGACTCCCTGAACTAAGACTCTTCAGAAATAGTTATTTTGTCTACTGATGGCTTTGAACTATTCTTAAATGACCATGTAGTACATGGGTTATTAAGTTTAGACATTGTTATTAGTAATTTTTTCCCATGTTTATAACATCATGTTTGCCAACCATCAGATCCTAAATTGTCATTAGTAACTTACTATCCAGACTATTTCGTCATCCTGCATTCATAGAACAGCACTCGCTTGACATAAAAGGGAATTCACAGACTTTTAGCAAAATATCTATGTACAGTCAACAAAAGGTGGGAGATTTAGAGCATATCCCGAGAAGAATCCATTTTATCTACCCTCAAAAGCGGTTTTAGATCCCTGTCATCTTTTTATCCAGATTATGCCTTCTTATTTCCTTCTGATCTACTGCAGGAACACAGAATGCTACTTCATTTCTTTTGTGTTTGCAGCTCCTAGAAGAATGCCTACTTTTTAACCCCTACATTATCATGACAGTGAGCCCTCCCAGTTCTACTGTTGCTACCATTTTTCCCACCACTATTTCTGCCATCTCTATTTTATTCCAGGATCGTTACTCTTGTGCAAAGATGCTTCTTTCAGAGCACCACAGCCAGGTTAACTCAATTTTACTACCTCCTGACTACTGTTCTAACACTGGTTGCGCAAAACCCATTCAATCATTATTAGCATGATTTCTCGTTGCCCCTTGTTCTCCTGCTGTCTCATTTGCTTTTGTCTACTGCTCTAATCTCATTTACTTGATCCTCTTATTCCTGTACATTAAAGCCAGATTTAAAGAATACATAAGTAATCCTGAGGCATTACTGCACTCATTGAATGACTTAACAAGCTAGTAAGTCTTTAAGCTATCAGTTATTTAAAAAACAACAAAACAAACAAAAAAAACCCACCAAAAAAGCAAACTATTCTGCTATGAAAAAAGACACCTATAACTGTTCACTGAAGAAGAACTTCCCACAAACCCCCAAAACTCAGTGCATACAACAGCTGCATTGCTAACAGACAAATTGTATCCTGCTGGTGGTTACTTCTGTTTTTGAACACTGGACACACAAAGTTCGCATTTAAGAGAATTCAGAGACACCATCACTAGGTTATTTACTCAGGTGCTCAAAACATGGCAGAAGGCTGACCTGGCATGCACGGCAGTGCAGGGACTCTTTACAACTCTAATGAAACAAGCAAAATCAAAGACGCAGCCTACCATTCAGTAAAGGAGATGAAATTGGAATTGACAAATGCATAATCAGAAGGCATGTCGGTAGTTGCATGAAGAATCTTATGTACTGTCTATGCAGAAGATACACACCATCAAGAGCTACATTACAAAAATGCTCTGGCAACCTCGCTGGCCTATCCAAAAATAACAATGTCAAATAAGCCAGAAAGCACTGGGAATTTTCTACGAGGAAGATGTTTTTCCAGAGAACAAAAACAGAAACACACCATTGCTCACTGATCAAACTGGGAGGAACGGTTCTTGTCTCTGCTGAATTTCCAGTACGTTGATACTCTGCACCAGCCACATCCCTACTGAGAAAAATGTGGCACTCTGGGAGAATCAGACTCCACCAAAGGGGTTGTAAAAATGAACTAGAGCAAGCTTATTTTCACCAGTGTACTCATACAAGCACACAATTGTTTGCAGCAGTAAACAGACATGTCTTTGCAGACAGGACCTTGACCTCATCAAATCTGCTCAGCTTTAACGGCCTATGCTGCTTTCAATGTGTTCCTCAGATGGGTTTGTTCATTTTAATCTGTTCTCTCCTTTCCGTGAAGCCCTGTGATCCTTAGTTTTCCTGGAACTAGAGTTACTCAGATGAATATCTAAAGGCTTAAAAGGTCTAAAGGCAGCTGTGATAGAAGAAGAAAACCAGCAACTGGACTTCCATAAATGGTCTACGGCACTTGGGTGACACACTCCCAAGGAACCTCATCCATTGCAGCAGGTAGGAAAGGCACAAACCCCTGAGTAATCAAAACCTAACTTCCACCTTACAGATTTAACAAAACATGAGGGCTCTGCAAATCACCTATTCAGTGAAGACAGATTGCTCTGGGCAATTCACTTACCTGTTCTCAACTTCTCATCTCACATAAGATGCCCTGGCAGGACACCTTTCATTCTCAGAGGCTCAGTAGCAGCCTTAAGAGCTAAACAGTTATTTAATAGTTTCAACAGTTACCAGAACCTCAGTTTTAAATATCAGTTAAAAAAAAAAAAAAAAAAAAAGCCTGAAATTAAAAGAAATTTCCATTCCAATAATTTTCTTAGAAAGCTTATTTTAAATATCTTCCTTTTTGTACCTGGCCTACTTTGATCAGTTTTTATAAATAAAATAATCCACTTAAGCTATTTTGTGGACATTGAGATGTTTTTGCTGGCTACACTACTAAGCCTACACTCTTGCAACTTAGGTTAGGTCACTCACTCGCATGAGTATAAAATTACAACTGCCAATGGCTAACTTTAGCTGAATTCTGCAATGCTGTGTTTTGACCTTATGTAAATCTAGGGGGAAAAAAACCCCTTTAAAATACAGTAAATTTTAATGAGCTTCAAGAGACTTTTACACTCATTTCCATTATTCTTCAAATTTCTTCAATATGTTTTCAATCTAAACACAGAACCCCACAACCATTTTCCTCCTTAAAACTTACTTTGCCACCTACCAAGCAGTCACCAGCTCCTGGGCAGAGTGAGTTTTCCATAACATTGGAAAGCCTTCTCTCTTTATGTATATCAAAACAAAGATAAGAATATGCAGACTTTTTGTTTGTTTGTTATACATCACATTAGCTTACAGTGGAGTTGTTTCTGTGGGAAAGCTACAGAGGTCTCCCAAAGAGAAAATAAACAAACAGTGAGATGATACACTGCACCAGCTGTAACCTCCTCATAGCTACCCCAGCTGCTGTGACTCCAGCAAGAACTTTACTGGATATATGGCAGTTCTCCTCTTTCAAATTTCCTAGCTTCAACTCAACAGTATCAGCAATTTCAAAGATTTTAATGAGTGCACCATTCCTGTGATCCACGTGGAAACCTGCAAAGCCTAGCTATGGAAGGCATGGGCAATCAAGTTCCCCAAAAATGACAGCCTCACCTACATATATCTCCCATCCAAGATTACAACTGTTGGAAATGTATTTCTGAGCACAGAACTGTTACAACTCCTGTCACTTCATCAAGAAGAGATTATGACAGCATTGCAGTAGCGTTCTCAAAATGGGACTGGAGCTTCCATATACAAAAGTACAATGATCACTGTGAAGCTAAAATGACTGAATGAAGCCAGGAACAGGCTGAGGACTCCATAACTATGAACTCTCAAAAGCTGATGAAGACCCACCCAAGACAATCCCAATCAGGAGCTGTGCAATGACATGATGAATACATGACAAACTGTCTCAGCCACTTTGCTTTGGACTGTCAGATGTTTCAGTGCATCAACGCAGTGATATTTTCCCCTTTTATTCTTCCCTGTATTTTTCCTTTTTTTTTTTTTTTTTAATGTCTACCCATTTTCTTATCTTTTAAGCACCTTATGGCCCAAGAAATACAGTGAACAGAAATACAATTCAACACTTACCCATTAGAAGTGAAATATGATTCCAAACATGAAAATTCTGTCCCTAAGATATTTACCATCACATAACCTGTACAAGCATTAATTTAGCATTTATTTCCGTCCATTTTCATCTTACTGAAAAGGCAGTTCATAAAAAAAACCCTAAACATGTTAGAGGAAAAACACTGATTTTAAATTTTCCAGCATTCAAAATCCAACACACTTGTGAAATACAATGCTGCTTTTAGTAATTTTTCCACGTTCTATTATTTCTCAGCTTGCATTTTTTTAAGTGAACAAGTTTCCAGAATTATCTGGTAAAAGCCACGGCACTGAAGCATTTAAAAACAAAATGTTGGAACACACATAGAGTCTAATAAATTTTAGATGTAGTTTCATATTGTGTTTACGAATACGCTATCTACATGCCTGAATGTATGAATAAGTCACCCTGGGTACTAAACATAGCTTCTAGTCATGCACAAACTTCGTTCATTTGCATGCTCTCAGCCTGCAGTCAATGGGAGGCAGTTTGAGTTAACATATCCTGCAACATAATTTAATTTTTTTTAGCACACTAAAACCCTGTATACAGGCAGTTGATGACCAAGAGCTAATTACCCCATGATAACTCATGACTCTGACCCCAAGGTGTCTTAACACGAGCCCTTGTAACAAGTCACACAGGCACACACGGAAAAAAGAAAAGCGAGAATGAAAAAAAAAAGTGAAAATAATGCTCTTCATCCTACTTTTCAGTGACGTGCTCTGTTAATCAAATCACAACTTTTCAGCATGCAGGTACGTATTGGATGAGGCATTTAGGTGTATTCATCTGCATTCAGAAAGTGCAAACGACTTTCCAGTTAGTAGCAACTTTTTAAAAAGTCATAAATACAGCTATCCTTAGAGATAAAAAGGTTGCATTTTGCTATTCAGAACAAGAAGTTTGGGCTCTAGCACATCAGGAATAAACTAGAAGAGCATTTGCAGCAAATATTTATAATTCCTAGACATCATGAAACATTTAAACCTGATTGTGTAGTTACAGGCTCAAATGTCACTGGCTGCATCACAGATTGAGGTTGAAAATTTTGCAGGTTGTTGAATACACGCACACTTTTCACTCCCATCACGTATGCAAAGTTCACATAATACATAATAAATATTTCCATCAAACCAAACAGCATGAAGTATAAGCATGTATCTTAAATGTTTCCTCTGAAGCACTGAAAACTTATTCTGAAGACCTATACTGCATCACTCTAAAAGAATTGCTAAACATCTTTGGTTATTGTGAACAAACACAATAATCCAAATGGCACATTTTGGTTGACCTTGCCTTTGCAGGGAGAGAACAAAGAAGGCAATTGAGGATATTATTTGACTCCCCAATTTCCACACTTGCATGATACTCAGTTTTCATTGTACTGAACATTTCTCCATCAGATGCAGTTCCCCGCTTAAAATCATTTCCTGCTACAGTCATTTCAGCAAATGAGAACAGCTGAGAACACACAAACACAAGTTACATACATAGTTTATATGTACAATATTTCAAACTCAGACTTTGAACTCTCTCAGCAGAGAACGTTCCCACTATTGTATCCACCTTGCCCAGGCACCCCTCCTACAGCAGATGTGGCTTCGTGCTCACTCCACAAGACGCAGTGACTTCAGAGAAGTTACAAATAGCAACATATTGCATAAGTCCCGTAGGTACCAAACCCAGCCATTTGTTTGTAAAACATATTTCAGTCTTTCTGCATGTTATATAAACTTAGGAAGGTAGAATTTTCTCTTTGTTGCCAGCTTTTCATCTTGCTAGTCAAAACTTTCCCATTTCTTCCATGTGTATACACACTCATGTCTGTGCCAATAAAACAGGATTCAGACAATTGCTTGAGATACCTTCCTTGAAGAAGACTGGGAGACAAAGCGGTGTGAAGAAACATAAGCACTGGTGCATACAATCCAGCTCAACTAAAATACACCTGAATAGGGCTTTGCATCATACTACCTTTCACCTCCAGACATTTTCAAATCTCTGCTTCTGTGAGATACTGCTGCTAGAGAAGCCTGGCCCAGGCTGCAGCACGGCACCCAACTGATGTGTTTGACAACATGAGCCTGAAATACACGGTAGCAACTTTCTTCAAACTCAGCCAAATGCTGAATCTGCTTTTCTTTCTCCAAAGCAGCAAAATACAAAATAAAACTCTACCAAAGGAAACCAAGCTCATTCAGCTATTATTCCTTCTCTTAAACAAATGCTCCAACATCCTCCAAGAACTTATTTATACAGTCCCATTTATCACATAGCTTTGAAGACAGCTTCATAACTTGCCTGCCTCAGCTTTGTAACATCAAGTCTCTCAGTCTACAATGGCTCAATCTCAGCTAGTGCCAGAAACCCAGGCTGTCCCCACGGGAAGGCAGTAAAGCAGTTTGTGAAACGCTAGCCCAGCTGAGCAATTAGTAGATCAACGTAGTTAAGAGCAGCCACCTTCTGGGTCAGCCTAAAGCTGTATTTTAAACCTGATGGGTTTTACTTACAAGGAAGCAACCATAGAGATTAATTCAGAATATAAAGAACACATTGCAATTTAAATATTAACAAAAACTTTCACGTTTGTTCACAATGAGAAGTTTCCACTTAGCAAACCAGGTGAATGAAAAATGTTGTGTCACAATGCAGAAAAACCCCATAGCTCTTCAGAAGAGAAGGCATAATTCCTGCTGAGCACAGCATTTGCTCTAATCGTGGGAACAGTGAGCAGGATAAGCCTGCCTGGAGACATGTCTACATTTCAGAGAAAAACATGGCTTTTTTAACTTTGTAATATGTTCTTCAATAAAAAAAGTATTTATTGTTAATATCAAAAGATTAGCATATAGCTTCTATTAAAGTTTGTTTATAAACAGCCATAATACACGCAGACTTAAATATTCAAGTTAAACATTTAAAATTCTGATAAAACATTAAGAAAAACTCCACACACCACAGATAACATTTAAGAAATTTAGAACACACTACCTTTTATAAAATATACTTTACTTCAGTAATAACAGTTTGGAAGAAAAGCCATGTTCAAAAAATTTCAAAAACTGCTCGCTATCAGAAAAGAGTAACATACAGCCAAAAACTTTCAGGGTTCTTATTTGTGCAGTGCAATAAAAGATGTAAGATGTATGTTTATAATAATATGAGCAGAAAGAGTGGACATAAATGATATTACTATGAATTCTTACCCAGCAACTAGAACATATTTTCCATCTGGCTGATCCTTTAACCTTTCCAGCAGGGACAAACGTACTTTGGCTTTGGTTTGGCCATAGATCTCAGTTTCATCTGTAAGCAATCCTATCTCCTTGGCAAGTACATCAACAGCTTTTGGACTCTGTGCTCGGGAAATCTCAATATCACTGGAAAAGAAAACAAATAGGAGCCAGGAGATTTCTCTCAGCTTAGGTGGTCGACGACAGAGCACAAAACAACAGCAAATACTCCAACAATGGGGTTATTGTAATGAGTTTTTCAATCCTCTCTCACATTTTATTAACCAAGCCTAAATATTATCTAACACCTAATACAACATTGAAAATTATGTGATGTGCAGTGTTTGTTAATTGTTACAATTTCACAGAGTTCTCTTGTTTAATCAGATTCCAAATATTATGTAACGCTTTCATATCAAGCTACGTCTGCTGGATGCTCAAGTATGTCCCATTGGAATGGATGTTTCTGGTTTTGTTTTTCTTCTCCTCTCTCTCAGTATATTTCAGCACATACACTTTACTAAAAAAGTGCATACATTCCTTGGCCAAGAGTCACATAAACACATTAGCCAAACCTGATGCTTGTGCACATAGCGCCTTTCATCAGAGGGTACCACCAAGCAAGCTGAGCCTCGCTACTCCCCCATGAGGGCATCAAAGAAAACAAAGTATTTGAAGATCAACTCGTGCATTTCTAAAACACAGCTAAATTGAAAATGGCCACATAGCAGCAGTTTAAGGCACAGGGCTCAGGCCAGAAGTCCGGCAAGCATATAAACCGTTTCCAGCAAGGACTGTGAGTGGCAGCTGAGACAAAAGAACAAGCATGGAGCAAGTACACAGAGTAAATTGCCTGAAGGGAGGTGGCTGTAGGCTGGGGGACACTACTGTATCTACAATTCCTGACCTAGACCACCTTCATGGATTTTTCCTTTGTGTGCTTGACCTAGTTGCCCCTTATGTCCACAGAAGCATTTAGTAGCTGTAAGCTTCCGCAGCAGTAAAGTCCAGGGCCTAGCACAGAAGATGTGAAGAGTTGTCTCCTTTGGCTTTGAACTGCGCACTTCATCACAAAAGCAAGTTGAAAAATTACCAATTTTTTTAATTAATTGGTAATTAATTTAATTAATTACTTTCAGCCTAACCATGCTAAATTCCCTCCTGCAGTTTCAGTTGATTACAATATTTTTAAGATAGAATTTGGCAATGGCATCAAAGCTAATGTCCTGAACATTCAAACAGTCTGCAAGACCTCAAATATCCACAGATGAACACAGACCTACTGCCAGATCTCCACTCTGCATATGGACTTCGGCTGTTCTTCATCCACCAGCAAATGATCAGTTTGTGCCAACTTAATTGCTTGCAATTCTTTGAGGATATCCTAAACTGGGACCACTACTTAATTCTAATTCTCAAATATCCCACTTTTGCACCCTGCAGCAGCTAAGCGAAACCCAGAAATTATCCATCCAAGCAATGCCATAATCCAATACTACAGGACAAGAAGCTACTCAATCACAGCACTCAATGGTTGGGTTGTAGATCATTTCATTGTATATATTAACCTGGAATCTGCTTTCATTCATAAAATACACTAAGCACATCCTCTTGCCTGAAAGGACATACCTTTGGCTTTCTTATGAATTAGTTCAAACACAACTACCCATAAAAATGTTTTCATTCAGAACTCTCTCTGTAAAAGACAACTGGAGTCCCAGAAAAATATTGATAAGTTGATGACAGTACGGTCCCTTAAATATTTAAGCAATGAAAATGTGTAGAGTGACTATTCTCCTATTAAAGCAACTGATGTATTTGGCAAGGGGAGAAGGATGTATATTAGTATGACAGAAAGTTACATCTGCCTTTCTTTTTTGCTCCTACTAAATGTATCAGCCTCTTCACTAAAAGACAGAAGCTATTACTTCCAATGTCAGGCCAGACTACCAAGACTCCCTGCAGTGATCTCAGCCCTTCCTATTTACTATTTCATCTCAGGCCACAAACGCCTCCTTCTCAGAGTTCTGGAAGAAACAGTGAGGTTTTTCCTGCAGGTACCACTATTGGCAAAAAGTGGAAGAAGCAAAACTGACCAAGCTGTACACTTATAAATAAATTTAAAGGTAATGAATTTCTAGATAAATAAAATTACAAATATTTTTAGAAGTTAAGTAAAATTGACAGTGGATGGTAACAGTTCCCCATTGGTAAAACCATCACTGTTGTCATTCTTCCATCTGAAATCCCCTCAACAACCTTCAAAGCAACTAGACTTTTAAACAACTTAGAAACCTTTCAATGACAGCCTGCCCATTGACACACGCAATAAAGTGATAAAAGGCATAATTTCACAATGAATTGACATTTATACCTTAACCACTACTGGGGCTAAACAACACATGAAATGTTTACATGTTGTCTATTATTTCTGGTAAAAATATTTTCTAAAACACAGGAAATTAAAGATTTGATTATAACTAGCATTTAGAAGTCTACGTTTGTAGCTAGCTCTTTTAGTTTGACAATACGCTCTCTATACCAAAAATACCAGAATTATTCAGTAAGTGACATTATTCAATATTGCTGGAAACATGCAAAAGTGGTTATTCTGCATGAATGAGAATTGTTAAGCAAGAAGTGCACCATTGACAATGGTAAGTCATAATTTACAAATTCAGGAAAATTTAAAAGATAGGGGAAGGCTCTACATCTACTCAGCCTGTGTGCTGAATTTTTTTTTTTCCTGCATATTTGTAAGAAAATCTTCCATTCCATCTCCAGTATCTTTGGAAATACTTCAGTTAACACCCAGATCTCACAGAAATCAAAAAGCAGCTGTTCCTCGTTTTAGTGCTTAAGCAGCTTTGCCTCATTTTCAATGAAAACTCCATCTGTTTCCACACAATGTGGTGTATTACTGTAAGATTACATTTTATTGCAGGATACTTTCCATCTGATGAGTTATTTTATATTTAAAAAGAAAAAAAGACATAAAGCTATAGAGTTATCAAATAAATGTCCTATTACTGGTTATATTATATGCCATTATATATTAATTAGGTAAATATGCACTAAACACACAATGTCATAGAAGGCTGGGAATATATTTTGAGAGTTTTTTAACCACCACATGCATGACATCACACGCTTTACCCTACCTTTTAACTGTATTATTTAAGAATAGATTTTTCAGCTTTTAATTCTAGAAATGTTACATGCTGTCTCAGGAAAAGCTCAAGCATCTCTTCCTCCTTGCACCCCTGGGTACCATAGAAAACTCATTCTTTTGGCACCTCTGTTTTAAATTACAGTTGCATCCATTCCCATTAAACTGTTGTAAGAGACAGTGAAAACTAAATCAAAATACTTAGAAAAGAAAACATTTTGTTGTAGCTTTTGAAAAACACAGCAATGGGATTCAGAACTACAGAATCACAGAGTGGCTGAGGTTGGAAGGGATCTCTGGAGGTCATCTGGTCCAATCCCCTGCTCACACAGGGCCACCTAGAGCCAGTTTGTTGCCCAGGATCGTGTCCAGATGGTTTTTGAATTCCTCTAAGGAGGGAGACTCCACACCTCCCTGGGCAATCTGTGCAGCACTTCGTCACCCTCAGAATAAAAGAAGTGTTTCCTGATGTTCAGTGGGAGCCTCCTCTGCCCTGTCACTGGGCATCACTGAAAAAAGCCCAGCTTCGTCCTCTTTGTACCCTTGTATTTATATACATTGTATTTACACACATTGATAAGAGCCTCCTGAGCCTTCTCTCCTCCAGGCTGAGCAGTCCCAGCTCTCTAAGCCTTTCTCCCTATGTGAGGTCCCTTCAGCATCTGCATGGCCCAGGAGGAGGCATACAAATAAGCACAAAAAATTTCAATGCTTTCCTACATGGCAGAACCTCACTTCAAGTCCTTCGTTCCTCTCTCCATCACCCAACACAACCAACACACAGCAAAGCACCTTAGCACAGCAAAGAGCTCAGGCTGCTCTAAATGTCAGAGATGCCAGCAACCATGCCAAGGTAGACCTAAAATCCCTGTGGCCCAAACATGAGTTTTGGGAGGTGAATGACAGGAACTGATTGAAAAGATTCTGGCTATGAGAATAAATATGCTTCCTGCTTTTCACATCTAGAAATTTAAAAGTCTAAGACAGAATAAAGTACTTTTACTGAGGGAAAAAAATAAATACAAGAGCAAATGCCACTGAAATCACTGGTCCTTAACTAGATCTATAAATACCTTTCTATACTAGGGTTTAGCGATAGAAACTTCGTGTTTTTTATATTTCTGTTGACATTACACAAGGCTTCACCTCGCTCCCTCAGTGAAACCTTCCAGCTTTAAGTCTTCATTAAATAAAGCTTGGCTCCAATGCACATCACTAAAGTAAAAATTTATAGGAAACAGAGGGACATGGTCACAATGAGGCATAAAACAAAACAGCACAACATGTAGTCCACATAAGCATATTAAAAGTTAATTAGGCACAGATCATTTTTAGGTTCATTGTCACATTTAACACCCACCTACTCATTTGTTTTGGTTGGGTTTTTTTTTAACTTTAAAAAACCCGCTTATTACCTGGGCACTGGGGAGAGGGGCTGCAGTTTCAAGCAGCAGAGGTCCCACTTCCTGTACTGCTGGGACTGGATCCATCGCTCCGCGTTTTTTACCATGTTCTGTTTTTAAACAAGAAAACAGCACACACCAGCTGCATCATAAATGTTGAACACTAGTTTCAAACGATCTCAAGAGTACACTGAAATAACTTCTATGGCAAAGGCTAACAAAGGAACAAACTCAAAAGTCTTTCCATTTCATAGTTTTAGGATGAAAAAAACCCACTGCACTATTACTGTCCTATTGTTTTTCCATATTTCAAAAAGAAACAAGACTATTAACACATAAATGGCAGAGAAAAGTCTCTAATTAGGCACTTTGAGATTTTATTCTGGTAAGATGGAGATTTACTATTCTTCTCTCACACCTTAAAAATAATGGAAGATATTAATTGTTCACTGACTGACTCATGCTGCTTCCACATAAAACAACAACCTTTTTGACCCTCTATCCATTGCGCCACAAAAACATGCACAAAAATATTAGTCACTATCTTACCAGAATAACTAACATTAGTCTATTGATACCAGTGCTTCTGCCAAGTTTTGCTGTAACTATCAGAATTATGGCATTTGATTTTTAATTTACCTTTCTCTAACTAAATGTAACAGGCATGACTCATCCTAACTGATTAAGAGTTGCTATTAAAATGGAATGTAGGCAAGCTGTTCAAAAGAGCAAAACAAAAATTAAAATCTAATCTGTAGAAGCAATTTCTACAACTTACAGAAAGACCAACAAATTTACATTGTTTGACGTTACACTAACCTGCATTCGCATTGCTATTGCAAGAGAACCAACAGCATTTCCAGCAGAATTGTTTTGCTGACTGTAGTCACGTTTCTCTGTAAAACAGAAGTATTGCACTAATAAATCACAAAACTTTTGTGAGTGGGAGCATGTATATTTGAAAGCTATGTCCAAACAAAAAAATTTATCAATGTCGACTTGAAAATTAATGTCACTGACAAAATTATAGGTGGCTTCTTTAATACTTCAAATGAAATCACCCAGGAGGATGGATATAGTGTGAAAATCACAGAGCAACTGTATGCTCTGAAACATATTACATAAACACATACATATGATGAAGCATACGTATACTCGAAAAAGAAAATAAGGAAATATAGAGATTAATTACAGGTTCCAAATAATTGCTTTTGGACAAAAAGAAAAGCCAGACAGCTGTGAGGATTTGAAAAGCTATATATATTTTTAAACAGAACACCTAAATGAGCATGGTAAAGACTGTCTTCTTTTCCATAAATCCATTACAGTGAGAGAGAACAATGAAATTATCACAAAATACTAGATTGCATTATTATCCAATGGGATTTATAACTTGGAATCAGAATATGCAAAATTTTTTGAGCGGCAAAAGTTATCTTCAACAATGTAACATTAAAAGTAGATATTCTGAAGAGTCTACACAATTCAGAGCGACTCCAACTTTAGAGACAGTTATAATTGTTTCTAGTGGCAACATATCATATAATAACCATACATTAGCTACCCTAACTAAACATATTATTTTGTCATTTTCCTGTAATCCTTCTTTTGGCTTGTTCTTCTGTTGTTGCTTATTGACTTTTTATCTAGACACAATTTTTCCAAAATTCACATCCCAGTCTCTGTGGGCATATCAAGGCCCTAGTTGCATTCTGAAGGGCGTAGACACCATTGTAATAAAAAATAACAACCGTACGCTGACAGCTTTAACCTCTCCCTCCCCCCCGGGGAACTAAAGTGCAAAACCTGACCTGGTCAAGGTCTCACTCTACTCATCCCATCTGTACTGATCATGAAAGGCTCATGTTGCCTTGCGCAATCACCCCTCCTGACAAGGGTCCGGCAGTGGCAGGGCACAGAAACCTCAGGCTGAAGCCAGAGTGGCAGGCAGTGGCAGGCAGAGGAGCCAGCACAGCACCCCACCACACACACCCAGCTCCAGCCCACTCTCTCACACCCATCACCGAGAGAACAAGAGACCCTTTCTGCAGACAACCTCAGCCTCATTCAGAATGTTTTCCAATCCTTTCTCAAACTTTCTTGCCAGCTGGCCTCTATACATCACTGACAAAGCTAACCAAGAAGAAGGCAATAGCCCTGACATTAAATTCTAATTAAGAAAGTGTTTGAAAAATCCATCTATTTGCATTAACACTTGCCACTAAAAAAAATAATCTTCTGGAGATGCTCAGTTTTAGACTCAGACAGTGGAGTTTTACTGGAACAGACAATCAGAGTCATAAGTTGACTGTTGTTGCTTTGAGACCAGGCTGGGAGAGCTGCCAAAGAGACAAATGAAGTAGGAAGAATGAAGTTTAAAATCTCCTTTCAGACAGCTGTGCTTTAGAAACATTTCAACTTTTTATGTTATTTGGCTTAATATGACTTCTTTATCAGGACAGAGCTAGCGCGTGTGTAAATACGTATCAGAATTAGGCATTTCAATAAACTACTTCTCTCAGGCTGCCTATGCTGCACACACCCCACAAATGACTAATCAGGCTTTTACAGGGGTGAAGGTGAAGCTAGAGGTGAAAGTCATGCACACATGAGCTAGGAAGACAATCACAGAATTGCAACAGCTCTCTCAGGATAAATTTTCCAGATGGGAGCCAGAACAGCGCACTCTGCTTTGGATTATGGCCAGAAGATCAGCTGAACTGCAGACATTGTGCTCCTTCCTCTGATTCAGCCTAAGGAAGGCCCATCTGCCCATCTATTCATACCCTATTGTGCAGATGGGTGAGAGTTGCTGTCATCCACTACCTGTCTGCTCAGGCAGCTTAGAATAGAAAAGAGGTGAGGAAATGGTTAAATTTCCCACTAACTTGCTTAAACCATATGGGCTTCAGGTTTCAAGCGACCCCAAAGGAGCTGGACATCAAATCCCAAATAATTTTTGCATCCTTAAGTTTTGTCCAGAAACCTGATTTTCATTTCTATACATTTACAGATAAAGTATTTTCCTGCAAGACACTACCAGCGCTTGCTTGATTCCAAAATTATTAGTGCAGCAGAATAAGATGGTGCACTGCTAGAGAACATTTTAAAATTGTGGTAATTTAAAAATCTTTGTTCAGATTAAAAAAATATACTGGAAAAAGAATTCTGTTACTTAGGAGCACTTTTTAGCTCTGCTCTCCTGGTTCATAGCATTACAGCTGCCAGATTCAGCTATGTCCTTGCAAATCTTGAGTGCTTTTAAAACATGTGAGTGTGTTAGACTACATGTAAACCTACATAAGATAGAAAACTAGCCATCATCTAGCAAGAATAAAAGTTATTTCATGGCCATTGTTGCTTTTAGGCTTCATTTATCTCCTGTGATCCCACGGACGTTAAGTTGGACATTTCTAAAGCAAGAAAAAACCCAGAACAATTTCCAAGCACTTCAGCCAGATTCCACCACACATTCAAAGTGAAGAGTCAGTTGTAAGACTCAGTTGTTTCTCCAAGGTCAAGACTGCTCCGCAATAGGCTTTTAATAAATAGCTTGCAATTAAACTAAGTGCATTCTTCCTGTCAAACAGACACCTGTGTTCCATGTACCTCTCTAGTAAGTCTTTAGGCCAGCATTTTTTAAAGCTGGTAAAATGCATTTCTGCCAGTCTTTCGGAGTTTCTCCAAGATTCTGACAATCTCAAAAGCATAACCATAAAGACAGATGGACACTTGGTAGGTAAGTTGTACCTAAATTATCTCACTAAAAATCTCATGCTGCCTTTCCAAAGAAATGCTGTACTTAGCACAGCCCACTGCTACAACTTGAAAAATGCAAAGAAATCTACATGTTCATGTCATATCTTATATTTCCTGTCTTAAAAATGAATGTCACTGTGGTACATGAACACCACTCAAATGTTTTAATGCAGTTTTCTTAACAGCCCTCTTTTAGGGAAGGAAAAGGCTAGTATTATCTATAGTTCTATAGAGCAACTAAGGCATGAAGATACTTAAGTCTTAAGACACAGCATGCAGTTATACTGCATAACTTTCAGGTCTCTGAAGACCAACACTCCCTCTGCAAGAGAAGGAGAGAACTAAGTATCTAAAAGTAGGACTTGCACCAGGCTGCACAAGAGTTCAGTCATTAGCAGTGCCTGCTCAGACCGCAAGGACCAGCTTACTCCATCCTGCCTTCATAGACCTGCACCTCTACCCCCAGTCTGACACCTCAGAGGTTTCTGCCTAAGCAGTTCTAAAACGATTAAAATGAGGCAGGGCCATTCCTTTTCATTTATTTATTTATTGGTGCTACTGTATTCATTTACAGGTGCTACTGCTGTACTACCGTTCCCTCTCTTCTCTGCCACTTTCCTTTCTCCCCCATTCCTTCTTCATGTAAGAGTATGTTATACTAGTAGGTTGGGTACCTGCTGAAGAGACCTAGGCTTCAAGCCCTGCCCCACAGACACTTAACAATTATATGCAACAATCCCTATGCAAAATGAGTTGGCATTGAAGATAGAAGGAGTCCTTTAATCACTAGGCTAGGAAAAAGAAAATGTGAATTATTTTTGGACAATGTGTGCAGCATCAGCAAAGGATAGGCTTGGTACCCATCCCTGAGAGACTCATTAGGATCAGAGCAATGTTCTGGGAGGTGGAAGATGAAAGCCCAAATGCCTTCAGACAATTGAGTGAATAATAACCCACATCTCCCACACCCGCAGTATGTGTCCAAGTCAAGAGGATACCATGAAAGACAAGGAAAGGAATCTCTTGCTAAGGCCATGCTTTGCATGGGAACAGCAGCTGCTTTATTATGAGCTTGATCTTGCATTAACTCTGCTTTATTTGTCCTTAGGGAATATCCCTAGTTTAAGAACCATACAATTAGTTTTCCTTGGCCTTATGCCCATTTCCCCAGTTTTGTATCAATAGATGTCAATAAGCACACTTGTGATAGATTTAGAAAAACACATTAACCAATCACACTACCCATGTACTTCCTTATTTTCCTACTCATTCACAGCATAATCCCATCTGGACACTGAACAGAGAAATTCATATACATACGAACTATCTAGAAAATATCTAGAGATCTTCACAGGACTTTAAGGAATTTTACAGGAAATCCAATTCTAGCAGTAGGATAGAACTACTTCTGGAAAGTTCTTAGTTTTATTCCTAATAAAATTATGTAGCATTTTTCAGCTGAGAAATTAATGAACATATACACCCTCCCCAACCAGTCAGGGGAGGAGGATGAGGAAGGGGAATCCAAACTATTTTTGTAGGAGTAATAACTTCAGGAGGCATTCTGTCAGTTCTTAGCTACATGTGATTTCTCTACTCCATCCTGCACCATTCTCTGCACACAGCTTCACAGCACTTTGCAGCTGATATTTTTGCCCCTCTTCTCTTTTCCCCATGGTCCAAGTGAGTCCACAGAAATCACAGGATAACACACCGTATAAAACAGCATTAAATAGTAGCTTATCTGATGACCTGGAATTCTTCCCTCTGAATTCTTTGAATCCATAGGATCATCACTTATTTAACAATCCTGGTACAAAGAATCTTTCCAGACTTTCTTCCTTCACTTGACATCTTTTTTTCTATTTATATATCAGACACACATATACACATCCCCTGTACACAAACACCCACTTTTTAAGGCCCTCTCCCAAAGATGTAGCTTTTAACCACACTGCTTTGTCACCAACGCACCACACACTTATCTCTATACATCATTTCCAAAAACTGTTATCTTTTAATGCCTCTTACCTGACAGAAAGTCGTAAGAACAACTGATAATGGTGGTTCCAGGCTTTATCCAGCTCACAGGAACATCATCGGGTTTTGTACTGCCAACTATCACCACATCTGCATGATGAAGCTAGGGACAGCCCAAAATGCCCCCCAGAAACAAAACAAGCATTTAACGTTAGAAATACATTTTTGAATATGCATCTTATAATATTCAGACTAAGAGAACAATAGTCTTTTGAGCAAAGTATTTGCAGACCACCACAAAAAAAATCCAAATTGATGGCTTGGTTCTTACCCCACATGAAATTTAAGAACAATAGCATTTAAAACAAAGTCAGGTAAACAAATTGTGAAATCAGGTAAGTGGGGCCAGAGTTAGCACCAGTAATATTTAACGGAGATTGTTACTTTCAAAGAAAAAGGCCTATCATTGCCCGAAGTCCTGTCCAACAAGATAACTTGGAGAGACTTAAGAAAGAGAAAAGTTGAAGGACAGTAAACAGGCAATTATTAAGAGTACAGTCAGATTATCTGACAGTAGAAAACCAGGCCAGCTGATAGGAATGCAAGATGATCTGATCTGCAAACATCAGTGCCTTTGAAGAATAATAATGACACAGAATCACAGAATCACAGACTGTTAGGCGTTGGAAGGGACCTCGAAAGATCATCTAGTCCAACCCCCCTGCCAGAACAGGACCACGTAGAGCAGGTCACACAGGAACGTGTCCAGGCGAGTTTTGAATGTCTCCGGAGAAGGAGATTCCACAACCTCTCTGGGCAGCCTGTTCCAGTGCTCTCTCAGTTCATGTTTGCTAATCAGTGCCTCTGATTTAGTTCAACCTGAAAGATGTTGGAGCAAAAACGGTTACTACAAAAATTCTTACAATCAAAGACATACGTGTCTTCCTTTCCTCCATCCTCTGAAACAGGGCCCTGGACCAATTATCAGAATCACCATGAGATAAGGGACAGCACCAGAGGCAGATGTATAAAGATCCACTAAAAAAGCAAAATATGGGCAGCACAGCACTGCCTCAAGCCTGGATATAAAAATTATTTCAGAGATACAGTGACTTTGGGAATATTTTGCAAAACGCAAATTAATACCAAGTGTCAAAAACTCGGTGAGCCTCTCTATGAGTTGATTTGTGACTGACAAGCGTTCCAGCTTCTTTTTTGGCCAAAAGTGCTCTGACGCAACCCTGCCCAACACTCCTGCCAAGAAAGAACAGCTACAAATCCTGTCAGGATAGCAGGTTTTTGGCACAGCCAGGCATCCAGGAGGGAAAAAGAGCACAACTGTGGCGGAAAAGGCAGAAAGCTAAAAAAGCTCCATCTTCCCCTCAGAGGACACAAGGATGGCCTAACACTCCTTAGAGATCCACATGCAGAAACAAAGCCAGAAGTGTGGGAGAAGATTTACTTGCTTGACAAATGACTAATGCAATGAGCTGATTCAGGCTTCAGTCAGAAGTTCTGCAACACTCCT
Organism: Leptosomus discolor; assembly: GCF_034619465.1. NCBI lineage: Eukaryota > Metazoa > Chordata > Aves > Leptosomiformes > Leptosomidae > Leptosomus > Leptosomus discolor. Next base: position 55,912,944 of record NC_141392.1, on the reverse strand, counting down.
ATGATCGCCTGCTAAAGTACAGTCTCAACAGTCATTCAATCTTATCCAAATTGCTTACGCTCCTGCGTCTGGTGCGAATATCAACTTTCATGCCACTCCTAGAAGGCCACATAAGTTGTAATGCTTGACCAGCACCAGGTCAAATCACACTAGGTAATCTGCAAGCAAATTTGGATAAAAAAGGTGCTGCAATGACTTGCGGACCAAGAATACTATGCTGAAGACATCCTTTCCCCTGCAAAAGGAGGCAGTCTCTGCCATAACAGTCAACACCATCAACACAGAGAAAAACAGTGATTATTCTGTTACGTGAAACCAGCCTTTTTTTTTTTTTTGGTAAGAAAAAAAATTATTCATATTGTAGCAGTTATAATTCATATATTGAAAGTCAGGTATGTCCTCCCATGCAAAGCCTCTGGGACAAGGGCTAAGAGCTTTGCACACCACTTAGCATCATGAAAATATCAACCAATTGAGAGCTGTATGCAACAAGTAATAATTTCGACAAATGTTCAGCCAACATACTTATGACAGAATTGATCCAATGTAACTATAATGCTAGAAAACAACTGACCGGACCAAATATTTATCTTTATGACTACTGATCCTAACATTCAAAAATGTTCTTAACAGCTGAACACAATCATTTTTGTAGCCAACGTTAACACTAGTTTGGATGGCTAACGTCGCACATACTCATAAACGTATCGGAAAACCAGCTGCACCTTTCATCTCGTTGCCCTGCCCCACATCCTCCATGAAAAAAAGTTGTATCACTCGGCAGCTAACAGTTGCCCTATGGGTTGAAGACACACCAATCTCAAAGCATTCCCCACCATGATTTCCTTTTCCTTATTTCACAAAGTAAACATAAAGAAGAAAAAAAAAATGGCACAAATACAATCATAACTCTCTTGCTATAAGCAAGCATTTTATGTGCAGCTATTGAAAAAGTTCCTGGAGAGTCAATAAAGTATATATCACAAACGCTTTATAGAAATTTTTTTCCCCCGTGAGTATTTTTTAAAAATTATATCCAGAAACTTGTTTGACTGGGAGAGTGAGTTCACTGAAAGCAAAACGGTTGTTCACAGAATTTTGGGTGTCCTTGGAACAGATTTATGTGCTGTCCATCAGCGCACTTTGGTTTCATTTGTAAGAAGTCATGCCCATGACTCCCTTGATTTTTTTCCTCTTTTGCTATAACCTACTCTTTTGACTGCCTGTAAATCACTAAAGCAAGCAGCAAGCCTTGGGAGGCATGTGCAGGCTTATCCCCTACATCATGAACAAATTACAGATGGTAGAGATAGAAAAGGTCTACGAAATCATCACCTCCAACCTCCCTAGCAAAGGCACCACGCAGTCCCTGGACAGAGGATGCATCTGACAGGAACCAGATGCTACAAGCAGCCATAGCCAGAAGGTTGAGGAGACACCCATGAGGGGGAAAGTGAGGCTGCAGGGTGACTGACTGCCCAGTGCTCCCTGGACTGCAAGGCTGTGTCCCACCATACAGGCTGGAGGAAGGAACAAGCATCGTGCCAAACCATCCTTAATGTACTAGGCAAGAGGCTGAAGACAAAGTAAGCTAATACTCCAGTAGTGTCCTGCCTTCTTGCCGGTAAATATTTTTTCAGTTGGGAAGAGCTGTGCCAATAAATAATCTGAAACCTTACTTCATAACAAAATATGACTCTCTCCACCAAGATTTAAGTAGAAGCAGACTAATAAGAAGCACCACCCATTCCCAAGACAAAACACCAAATGTTAAAACAACAATACAGATTTTCCAGCCAAGTATTTAATGATAATGGTACAAAGTAGCTGCACATTCCAGATAACTGAAAACCCATTTTGCCATGGAGCCTACATAAAAATTTCATTTCCCCATAGTTAAAACCGACTGCTACAAAAGTAATTTTTAAATACATAATCAAAGAAAAAATATTTGAAATTAATATTTGAAATGCAAAAGCCCTCAGTTTCCTGGCCAGATTTTAGGCCAGCTAAAATTTAAGAGATGGGATGAGGAATAGGAACCTGATTCAAAGCTTCTTTACAACTCTTTACGAAAAATGTTATTTTACACATCAGTTTACAGGTCAGGTTCCACTTCAATTACAGGAATTCTAATTACTTTCTGAAACCTTGAAGGATTTTTATGTCAATGACTAGTTTCAGGTACTTTTTCCACCCAGGCATGTTCTCCTTACATGGTTTATTCCACCTCCATCTCTACCTTGGGAAGTTCCAGGTTTGCAAATCATTGGCAACCCAGTGGGACAACTATGCATGGTCTGCTTCAATCCCTTTCCCCCAGCCCCAGTCCTCACAGATGAGCCACAGCAAGCAGCCCCCAGCTCCCTGATATCACGTTCTTGTCCAGACACTGACAGCCCCTTCCCTACATCAGCCCAAATGCACTTGCCCTACACAGAGCACGTGGAAATTAGGTCCACATCTCTACTGCTGGCTCAAGCCTACCACTATGATGCATGCTTTAGAAGCTCTTCCTGTAGCTCACAGCCAGGGAGATGAATTTCAAATTGCAAGGAACAGAGATGATGCACATAAAATGCTGAAGCAGAAATACTTTGTCTACAGCATCATCATTAGAAACCCTCACACAGCCTTCCTCTCCTCTTATGGGATTTGTATACCTGGTCTCACATTCTTTCATGATTGCAACACAAAATGTATGTCTCTACCAGTACCAAGACTCTTGGTCTTATCAAGACAGCAAAATAGGACAGTAAATGACTAAGAGATGTCTAACAGTCTGAAGCTTAAGTGTTAGCTCTACGGAAAAGCAGACTCTGGCCAAAGGTGGTTCTTATTCAACCTGAAAAGGAATGTCCCATTCATGCACTCCAGCTGAATCACTCTCCTACTTCTCAATCAGGCTTTTACAAACAAGTTTTCTATTTCTAATTATACCTAGATAGACCAATTTTCAGTTCTTTTACAACAAAAGATAGCAGCTCTCTTAAAACAGGCATAATGTGGTTCACATACAGACTACATTTAAGACGATGTGCTGAAATCATGACTGACTGAATACAGATGACTGAAATGAAATTCCATTTTCTCCTAGGTACTAAGTACTATCCATGTTTTGGCAAGAAAATAATCTGTATTTTTCAATTTGAATCTATTTGATAACCTCCTTTCAAATTAGAAAGCCTAATTCTAACATAATAAAGGATTAAGCACATCAGTTCCCATTCTTCACATGTAACACTAGATTGACTTTTGAGTAGTCCCATTTTTAAATGGCAAGTGAGATGTTCCTGAAAGTATGTCACTAGGTCATTCTTCAGGCACTCTGCAGTGACTGTGCTTTGAACAGTTATCTACACAAAGCTTAACAGAATGGTAACATCTTACCTATTTCCACCAAAATGCTCAAGTCTTTATCTCTTCATAACTTATTTTACAGCCAACATATCAATGCAAAAAGAACAGCATTTCTTCACAGCAACTATGCACAGCTGTGCCAGAACCTTCTGAAACATACAGCTTGCTTTCATTTGTGATTTTATTTGAAAACCCAGGAAGCTCGAGAGTGTTGAAGGACATGGCTCAGCTGTGCCATGATGATTATTTTTAATAACTAAATTCAAGCAAACCCAAAATGGAACAAAAAGAAACATTAACAATCTGTTCACCTTAAAAAAATACAGAGTGGGGAGGGAAAAGAACACGTAAAGTGTGTCCATTACCCATGCAGGTCAAAGCAAGGAAATTAAAATGTACTATTATTTATTTTACTCCCTTTTCCAGCCACAGGACAGAAAAGACTTGCTTTAAAGGTGGACACTAAGTCAGATGGTAGATGGGATTATGCTGTTTGTCAGCAGAGCTACCTGTACATTGTTAGACTTTTCTTAAGGTGGACTAAAACATACCTTCCTCTACATCATTTTCAAAATATTTTTGCAAAAGTCCATGAATAAAAGAAGCAATAACAAGTCTATAGCAATAAAAAACCTGATCCAAAAAACTCTACACCTTAGTGTTATGTGCCTCATTTAAACTGATAGACTTTCTAAAGAAAATACTTGCTGTTATGCTGTCCTTTAAAAAGAAGAATAAATCAGAAGAGGTAGTCAAAGGTACTGTAGTACCTGCTTAAGAAAAGCATTACATCATTAAGTTCAGAATTAGTGCTTTTGTTCAAATGGGCCTGGCCAATGGATTAAGACAAGTAATCCCTACCCTTAAGATCCATTTTTCCTTTCCTGGTATATATTGCAACACAAATGCATCCCAATGAAAAGTACACACTCTTTGTAAGTTCATCCTTCACTTCATAAGCAAAGTTATTATGACACCATAGGTTAGACTTCCAGACACCACCACACAGACTGTTACTGTAGAGGTATCACATTCATAGGAAGGAGAAAAAGTGTAGAGCCATTCTAAAGTTAGTGTCCTATGCAGTAAAAACAAAACATTAATTAATTCTTCCAAGTCTTGGAAAAACCTCAACCTGGACTTACACATTTTCTCACTTGAAATTCAAATAAAAATAGTCAAGAGAAGAAACTTTGTGAGCCTTTAAACTGTTTAAGTTTACTTAATCAGCATTTCGAACAAGTAAGAAAAAATAAATTCGTATCATCAGCGATAATCATATTATCTAACAATGTTGTACTTCAAATACAGATTGCCACAAGATAGAGGTGCCTTGTTGTCCAGCAGGAAATCTGTGCTTGGTTTCTGACTCTCCAGGTTCCGGGAATATGAAATAGGATGGTTTTCCTTGCATGCATTAGATTTTATTTAGAAGCTAGAGTTAACTGTAACTGAGTTACATCCAGCCAGGTTCAGGAGGACTCTGAGGGTTACTGGTGACACGCTGCTCCAGGCTTACAGATGAGGAAGAGGAGGGTAGGTTTGCCCTGAGCTCTGCTAATTAGTCCTCCAGGCAAAGCAGAAACTCCTTTGCTGCCAAAAGTTAAAATGGACTGGGGAAGACTGATGTGCAGAGCCCCAGACTGCCTACTGCTTAGGCCTCCTATTCTGTTTCCCATCAGTGACCTGCTGCAAGAGGTAAGCTATGGGGAATGCCAAAAAGCAAAGCACGATTACGGGAAAGCATCTGGATGGAAAGAAACAGATCTCTCTCCAGCACTGCACAAGCACCTCTGGTCCAAGTCCTCTGCTGTGAACCAGTGGAAACACCTCTGGCCACCCTGTCACCCACTGCATCCAGCCCAAAGCCGTCCTCTAGCACAATCCCAAGCAATGAGAAATAATCAAAGCATGAGCCATGGCTAGTATTAAGTTCACAGTGCTCCCATCCCTGAGAGGCATATGTTTCCTAAGTGCCGTCAGTCACTTCCAGCACAGAGCCGAGACAAGCCTGACAAAAACATCCGCAGCTGTGAAAACAGGTTTGCCAGAGAACTTTCTATCACAGCTGCTTAAACTTATTTTCTCCTCCTGGCTTTGCCTTCAAAACGCAGAGGTTTGACACTATCACTGTGCACTGGCTGCCACCTTGTGGCATGTGCTATCAGATGTCACACAGGAGCTGTCCCTTGCACCTCGTCCCTACAGTAGCGACTTGCAAACAGCCCCTGGAGAACATGCACCTCTTCTATGGCTAATAACTGAACGCCAAGGCTCATGCCCAGAGGACAACACATTCCCAGTTGTATTATTCCATGAAATTTGGGACTAAGGAACAAACTGGGAAGTCTGATAGGAAGTCATACCGACTTCTAAGCTGTTTGTAAAAGCTCTGCAAAAAGCTACCAGGAAGACCACGTGAGCGAAATCCTTTGGATTAAGGGTCCTGAATTTCTCTGAATCCTTTTACAGTTCTCTTCAAAGATAAAGATTGTGATCCTCCTTGTCCCAAAAGAGGCAGCATTTGCAAACCTTTAAGACACAAATCCAGTGAAAGTAATTCCATAGATCACTATATCAGAGGACGAGAAGAAAGTGGGCATCTCTCACACTGAGGGAAAGAAAAAGGGAGACGCAACATATTCATTTTAAACTGTATCCCTGAATTAATTCTCTCACAGTTACCAGTATAAAATAATGAAGTTACAGCAGCTGCTGCTACATATTTAATATTCTGGCAGAGGCTCCTGTTTACCTAAGCACCATTTCTGTGCAAGCAGAAACGAGGAAAGATCCTATCAGCGAGCTCCAGTGCCCCATTGCTGCCTGTCACCGCAACAACGAGCCTCCCTCTTGGGAACAGCAGCAAAAGGGAGCAGTGGCACGCGGGCGGCCAATGGGGATGCCCGGACAGCAGGGATGCAGGATGACCCCCGGGCACTGGGCAGACAGAAGAGTGCTCACCTTGGTCTGCAGCTGAGGGGCTTTCCACGGGCAGCTCAGGGTCACCGCTCCCTCCCTCTGCAGCAAGCACTGCAAGGCAGCACCCACCACCCCGCCGGCTCCCACCAGCAGCACCGTCTTTCCACCTGTGGGACACAAGGGAAGTCCTTCAGTCACCCTCAGCTGCAAAGGTCCCAGCACCAGGCTCTGCCAGGCCGCAGAGCTGGAGTGTCTCCATAAACCCCCACTTTACCAGGCCACCCACCACCAAAGCGCTCCAGAGGAGCCAGCAAAGTGGCTCATGACAGGACAGCACAACCACAGCAGCTGCAGCATTACCGACAACTCTTTTGGAGCCCATGCAGTAACACACACCACAGGTTTTAAGTTGTTTCCTGCCAACTCTCCGATGCTAGTAAGCAAATACTGCTCTTATGGTTTCTGGTATTGTACTTGCACAAATCCTTTCATTCATATTTGTTATTCAGTACATTTGACCTCCTCTCCTGTTTACACTTCTGTTACAGAAATCCTTGTCTCAACAATTGTGAATCACTATAAGAGAGACTACTTTTGAATCACTGCCTTAAACTAAACAGCATCATCACACACTGTAAAGCCACTTGTTTAAATCTGCCATTTAACAGCAGCATTTACACAAAACAACCCAAACCAAAAGATTTGCTCAGCAGTTATTTACAGGCAGTCCTGGATTTCTCCAACTGTTCACACTAATCAAAACTGTCAAGTGAAATCCCTAAGCGATGTTTGTATTTTTGGGTTTGAAGACCCAGATGACTCCGGTGGCTTTAGTGAGATTAAATCTGTTGATGGCAGGTAATCCCTGCCTAATCCCCAAAATCTGTAGGACTGAAACTCATTTCTGTAAATATCACACTCAGATTTCACTGAGATTCCTCACTAGCAGGAGACAAATATATGTTGGGTGGGAAAAAAACACAAACCAGAAAACACAACAAGGTGAAGTTATATTTATCTCTCAGTCAGGACTAAAACCAAGAAAATTAGTGAGGCAAAAACTAATGTAATAATTATGATAGAAGGTCTCACCTAAATCTTCAAGAAGCTCCATCACAGCACATGCTGTAGGAGGAATTAGACAGTCAGAGGCATCGCCACGTACCAAGCGTCCTAGGTTTACATCGGATAATCTGCAGTGGAAAAATATGGCAATTAAAAAAAAATAATTTGTGTAACATACAACCTCAGTAACGCTTGTAACATGGCTAACAGCTAACCCCAAGAGCAAAGACATCTTGTAAAAGTAAATCCTTCGGTAGTCATGTACTGTGGCTAATTTGTATCATCTCACGTCGCAGGTAGACAAACACTGAGCCTCAGGAGAGGCTGAGAAAGGGATCTGTGAGTTAGAAAAGTAATACAAGCCCGCAACACACAGGGAGCTCTTCACTGATCACAGTGGACTACCCACAGCACATTGGGCCAAAACACCTCAGTGGCTGCAGTGGAACCAGACCAGCGCTGCCAAAGTCAAGCTGAGCCAAAGGCAATACATCCTTCTGGGCTCGGGCCAGCTTCCTGGGGGGAACTCGGGTCTTTCTGTTCTGCACTTAAACGCAAGGATGCTCTAAATCTTCCATTCTCTGTCAATCTCCAGTACTCCAGATAACGGAAAGGTAACTAATTTGCAAGATTTTCAGATTTTTTTTTCCTGACATTAAAAAAAAAGGAGAGAGGAAAAAAAGAAAAAAAGAAAAAAAAAAGGAGGTAACAGTCTGCAGTTGAGAGCAAGAAGGCAAGAGCAGCAAAATGGTAAGCCAGACACCTAAACTATGCCAGTGGTCTCTCCAGGGAGCAGTGCAACTCAAGACTGATTGGAAAGTTGTGCGAATAGGTGCAAACTATTACAGCCTACTCTCCTGCTGCAAGAGAGTGCTGTAAGGAAATTAGAACCTTCTCTGCAACTTTTCCATCAGTCCTTCTTGTGAAAATTTTGGGGTTTGGTTCAGTACTTTGCAACTACCATTTGTATTACTGAAGTACTGAAATACCCCAAGTATCATCAGTAAATCAGAACTTCATTTTTGATTTCTTTGAAAAGACCATGTCCTGAATATACAGTATATAAAAATTAAAAAGGTAATGATTGAAATGACTTCAGCAAAAGACTTCTCATCGATTCAGCAGCATCTTTTCTCACTGCTCAATAGCAGAGCTAGACACATTGACTGAGGAAACCATTAATGAAAAGTACAGGGGAAAACGGATTTTACAGAGCCATCAGCCTTGCATCTGCAAACGTCATTTCTCAGTGCTTCACTTACCCATCCACATCCTTCTCTGGTTTCACAGCATTTAATACCTTACTGCTACATAAGCTCTCTGGGAGGTCAAGGGCAAGGCCCTGCACATTAGGATCCTCATTAAGTCTCAAGATTTCATTGACAATCTAGGAAATTAATAAAAAGCATTAAAGATCAGAACATCAGACAAAGACTCTAATTAGTTTTAAAACTACCTTATAGCTGCCTTTGCTTCCCTCACATATTACTGCAAGTTCTAAATGAAAAAGCAATGACTTGCTTTCCTTGTTTTGTGTTTAAAACCTAGTTCAAAATAGGACCAGATCACGTTCCAACACAGAACACGGACAAAAGGTTGTAACGCTGGAAAAACCAATTATACAAGAGAAAATTAATTTTATTAAACCAGCATATATTGTTACCAATTTTCCTTCTCGAATCACCCTGATCCTAAGAACTGACAGTTATCTTGTGAAGAATTGTTACTTTGAAAAGGCACTGCACAGAAGTTTATGAATTTGAAGTACTGAACCAAATGCAAGTCAAATGTTTTCTAACTGGTCACGTTTGACATCCAAGACTGTACTACCTACCCTTGATTGCTTCATGTCAAAAGTGCAATGCTGATCCATAGTGAAACATGCTATTCTGCTGTGACCACGAAGAATACAATGGAATACAATGTTGAAGTTTTCTCATGGGACAAACGTCATGCAAGCACATCTTTCCATCATATAAATAAATTCAGTGTGCAATACCACAAAGCGGTATAACTTAAGTTGATTAATATCCAACAGAAAATGAGTATAAGGATTTTTGCCTTAGCTAATACCATGCCTTCCTAAAATGCTTTTCACGTAAACTATTCAGTATAATTGTGAACTGTGTTGCCCAAACACCTGATGTGCAATCAACATTAAGCCAGGGGAATTAGGTCTGCAGCTCTGAATCAAGAGAACATGACACTTTCATGTTAACAAAGACTATACAAGCATGTCACTGGTATAGAAATACACCTTTAGTTTGATGACTTCCTAGACAGAAACAGGCATATATATTTAGACCCTGTGCAATTTAACAGTAATAGGGCTAGTATACATTCTAATAGAAAGTAACGATGAGTGACCAGAACACGGATGTGAAAACATCCACATTTTGCTTAAAAAATCCTGAGATGCTACAAAATATTAGGGGCCTACACAGCAATTAAAGGAAACATAAGTTTATAAATAGCTTGAATCTAATGAACTTTGAACTGTATTTCTGCTTCCTGGGAAAATAGGTCAGTTTTCCATTTTCATTGCATTTTACTTTAATTCAGCTTTCCATCATCACAACATTTAAAATACTTACAAGTCATGCAGGGTAACGCAATCTTGTACTAACTTGCCTTTACTGTACACAGGCAGTTATGGCACAACAAAAAGTGCACAGCACCAAAATCCCTCGCACCTTCCCAAACCAGGGAATGCAAGCCAGCACGTGGATTTTAACAGATGAAAAAAATAAACCTGCCATATTGAGTAAGCAAACCATTATGAACTTTATTGAAAGTAACTTTCCAGAAACAAAAAAAAATACCGTGCTTTTCTCTTTAGATACACAGCTCAGTCATTTCCTAAGATACTACCTCAAAGTAACAGCAACTACTGCTGCACACTCTCTATATTTTACCTATTTCCTACCGTGTTACTCAGCAGATAAAATGCATTTACCAACAGCAAAGTGTATTTGATCTTCATTTCAAAAGGCCACCCTTCTTAAATGGGTAGCTGACTATTCATCATCCACAAAACTCCTAAAATTCTTCAGAGTTACTCTTAATACATCTGGAAGCTCTGCCTGAGATTACACTGCAAACCAATAACATTTTAAAAACAAAGTGCACCAAATAAAAAACAGTACACAAAACCCACAGACCTGCAGGATTATCAAACAAGGAGGTCAGCTGGGAACAGTGGCATCTTTTACTACACATTCCCTTGCTGTTTTTACTTTCACATGCCTCAGGACTATGTACCTTAATATGGTTTGCTATACTTAAAACATACTTGATACTAGGGCTGCACCTGCAAACTAATTCCTCCTACAAGGTAAAAATTCAGCTCTCTAGTGATTTGGGGTGGAAGATTTTTTTAATACATACTTTAAACGTTACAAGATCAATAAACAGGCAAATAAATTCAACACCCTCCCTCTCTTTCATTTCATTTCCCTGAGTAGCTTGGGCAAGAATCAAGTACAGTTACAAGAGCAACTGTGAGAGACAGGATACCCAGGCTGGAATGAGGGAACGCTGCAGTTAAATACCAGACATGAAAACAAAACATCACTCTGCTGATTCTGCCTCAGCTTGCCAGGGGACAGCAGACAAGCCCATTAATACCCTTTTTTCCCATGCTTGCCAATAGGAGGATAACACTTGCTGCTTGAACTAAGGCAGTTCCAACCCTAATTTGAATTAATAGAGCTCATTTCAAAGTGATAATGAATGTCAGCAAAAAATACAAGTTTATGACGGAAGTGAAGAAGTAAGAGTCCTTCAGGTACTGCAGTTACCTCATCCTTGCTGCTGCCTTCAGGGAGACAGATGTGAATAACACGTAGACCAACCTGCCAAAAGAAAACACTTATAATTATGAAAGGCAAGTAGTTCATGTTTAACAACAAGTTTATCAGCTAAAGCTTACCTCTTCAGCAAAGTTCTTGTTTATTTCTTGAATCAAATGATCATTTTGTGCCTTTGGGAACAAAACAGAAACTTAAGTTTTAAAATAATAAATTTACATTCAAAAATGTGAGTACACAAACGCATAGGTCTATGCAAGAAAGATAGTGAAGATGTTTGTGTCTACTAGTATCCAAACAAATAAAAAGCCTAGCAATTCCAAGAAGCAGAAGGCCATCCAGTAAATTTATTTTGGCTTGATTAGTTTAAGCGTGTGTCGATATTAGCTTAGCTTTTATAGACAAGCCATTTCCTTAACGTAAATTTACCATTTAAGAAAGGTACCAGTCTGCCTCTGAAGATACCGTTCTCCACCCAGCCATATAACAAGGGTGAAATAGGCAACAGCAATACTAGCGTTTCCTGCAGTGTCCCCTTATCACTTAACAACACATTTTTGGTGGTAAGGCAAACAAAAGGCTAATCATTATCACGATATATTACAGTGAATTGTGTCAATACAGAAGCAAGAGAAGTTATCCACTCCTCCCAGTTGCCAGTAGGCACCTGTGCTAGGACAGAAGCATCTCCTGGGCAGGTTTACCTGGAACACCATCTCACCCAGGAATCCTTCTCCCTGAGGACTCTACACCTATAGGCACCATATATATTACGATATTTAATTGTAATAATTACAACTGAATTTTACTCTCCAAATTACTCTTGAATCTTAGAAGTCCCTTCTAATATTTTCATATATTGCCAAAACAAACCTGAGAATTCAACATCCAGAACTAGAAACCTCCCACCAACAGACCAGTGAGGGTTCCACCCTCAAAAATGTTAGTGCCTTCATAACAAAATGAATAAAACATTTCTCACAGCTATACGATTATATATAAAACCCCATCTTCGGGTCATAGGACCAAAATAAAGAATTTTAAAAGGTTTTGTTACAATTTCACGAACACGTTCTATATTGCTTTTTCCACAAAAACTCTGTGCCAGTGACTTCCCATCAAGAGTTGTGCCACTCACTTCGTGGTTAACTTCCAGTGCTGGCTTCGACTGTCACTAGCACCACCCAAAATTATTTTGGTTCAAGCCCATAACAATTTATCAATCTGTTAACACCAAATGGTTCAAGACTGCTGACAATGAAAAAAAGAGCATTTAAAAGGACAGGCTCTGGAAAGCAGCAGCTCCTGAGAGGCGATGAGGGCTCGGCCTCCATTCCCTGGCTCCCTCCCCCAGCCCAGCACCGCCTACATCCCTGGCACCACACTACCAGTCTCCCCAAATCTGCCAGCTGGGGGCGAGGGGCAGCAAAGAGGCTGCTGCATTGAGAATACGCATGGAGCTCCCCTATGCCAGTAAACTTGGAATTGTACCCCAACACTGATGTGTAACCACCAGGACTGCTTGAGAGGTTTACCTGGGATTCAGCCATCAGCGGTATCACGCTGTCCCCTGCAACAACACTGCGGCACCGGCTGGTGATCGCTCACCTCGTGCGGGCGCAGAAAGTCCCTATCCTGAACCGGTTCCCATCACAACCCCCAGAGCGGCACAGGCAAGGCCAGAGCTCAGGACATGGGCTGACAGAGCACATGGGCAGGGCAGGGGGTGCAGGGGAGCTGGGCTGCTTCGCTGAACTTTGCAGGACAACAGCTCCACTGCTAAGCAGGATCCTGCCACTATATATTAGTTTTCAGCTTCAATAAAATTAAGAAGCAGCCAACAATCTTTTTTTGCTGTTGTGCAGCTCCAATCAAGGTTCAATACGGACAATAAGCAACACAGGTATGAATCACGGTATCAATTCAGGTTCAGATGGCTTGATAAGAACGCATCTAAAAACCATTCCAGAGCAGGGTCAGTTTGTAACTCCTCATTCCCAGTACTGCTACAGAGATGGTGCCATGTCATGCCAACTGCTGTTACCCACGAGTGACTGGCAAAGGAGATAATTTTGCTGCCCCCCCCCGCTCCTCTGGGTGCAACGCAGCACATAGAGAGCAGCATGAATCTTAAGACTCTGCCCAGTAGAGCAGTGCACCACAGGAGCATTTGTAGACTAAAACAAGTCTTCTTTGAACCAACAAATACACATCTAAAACAAGTTCTGCTGCAGTCCTTACAATCAGAATAGAGCTAGAGCAACTGACAGCTGGAAAACGTTGTGTGGGTGAATTTCATCCAGAAGGATCTAGGCCCCCTGCTCCTACAGCCATCTCATGATGCAAACCAAGTAGGGTAAATGAGAACAAGAGACATTCATTTAAAGAGCAACCGTGACTTAAACTAAAACACTGATGCAGATGCATTCCAAATTATATTACAAGTGAGCAGGAACCTCCCCCTCCTCACACAATGCTCTCTCCCACCCTAACAATGTCCCTGCTCATGTGCCACTCATGCGACCCTGCAGAAAACCAGACTCAGGCTCCCCAGATGCGTCCAGCCCAGAGTGGATCAATCCCATTCACTGTGCAACCAGACAGAGACAAGACAGGAGTGAGAAACAATGGACTGTTGAGAGGACGGATCACTGCTTTTCTAGCAGTCCTTAAACTTACAGCCTTAGAGTGCTATTTGAAAATATTAACAGCAGTTACCTGGGGAGGGTAAGAGATGGGAGAGCTTGTTCACTCAGCCTCTCTAGAAGATCTACTGAAATAAAGCTGATACATCATTTCTTAGAGTCACTAGTACTATTTCAAAAATACTTATAGTTAGGTTTTAAAACAAAAACCTATGGTGTCAAAGATTCAGTGTGCACTGACTCAAACCCAACAGGACCATTGTTTCCACCCACACAGCTCTGGGTCCCACTTTGAACGGAAAACATCCCCAGTTTCTTGGCCCAAAAGCTAATGAAATCTGACAAGGAACATCTCTCAAGTTTACAGGTAACGTTATCCTCATCTGTGAGTTTGCCTATTTCAAAGACAGCAGCACCAGCAGGGTGGGAAGGAAAGCTCTTCACTGGTTAGTAACCCAACAGCTCTCAATTACTATTGGACTGCTTCACCTTCGAAAGTGCTGCTACTTCTAAAGGATACTGACGTTTTACACAGAGTGTTTATTTCACATAGGCCCTTTTGAGCTGACTGGGACTTTTCAGTGTGATCTTCCTCTCCTTAGGACAGCAGTAATTCAGTCATAAGCTACAGCTGCCCAAAGGCAACAAGGCTGGCAGGAAGCAGGAGGGTCTTTCCTTAACCATGGCAATGTTGTTTTGGGGGTGCAAGATGAAGGGAGGCCCACATTTTCAGGCACGTAAACACTTTTTTCAGGACTGCAACAAAAGCTTCAAGCTAAATAAAGGCTGAGAGCAACTGCTTTGACTTTAACTTAAGTACGTCAATCAACTTAGACAACCTGTGAGAAAAGGTGATCTGTACTTACAACGGGGAAGACTCTGTTAGCAAAGGGACGAAGGGCTAAAATCATTCCCTTCCTTTGCAAACCCTTCCCACAGCCTGAAGTTCGCTGTGGCTGTTTCAGGCCTGGAGAAAAGCTGACGAGACACAGATTCCACCCTCTATCTAGTCTGGTGGGATCACCTCCTCCTATCGCTTTGCTTGAATCGAGTTTACTTTCTGCATCACGCACTTCTGAAGTTTCAGACAAGCAGCAGTACTGAAGGGGAACTCTCACAGCCAGCAAGCACACAGACATACTTTACCTGAATAATGGCAAGCGTTGGCTCAAGCCGAGGGTTTTCTCTCTTAAGAGAGGCCAACGACTTCTTTGCATTCTCGGTGATTTTGCTGCAATGCAACAACAGGCAAATCTTTAGCAAAATAAACCTTCCTAACATCAGTCAGCAGAAACCTACATTACGTTAGCAATATGGAACAAATGCTTAGGTGCACTGCACACACTTTTAATTACCAAAATTGCTTACGGATGTAAGCTGTGAAGGCTGGCGTTCAGCAGGCTGGTGTACAGAACACCTTAAAGGTATTTTGGTCTGTTGTTTTACGGCTACATATGTCATTGCTCCAAGATGCCCAAAACTTTATAGCTAGCCTATACTACTCCATGAGGCAGCTTGTCCAACCCCACCGCCGGAAGCGCAGGAGTGAACCACCACCCTGAGCCTTTGCTCAGGTCGATCCTTCATTTCCGTACCAGGCGGTGACAGAAGCAGAGGCCTTTACACCTCGCTACAGCTTAACACCGGCAACACCAGCCCTAACAGCAGCAAACCAGCCACTTTTATGGATGCTATTCAACACTGCGGGCAGCATGAAGACAGAGGAGCTCTGTTTGCTGCGCTGCTTCTTGGAAAAACCACCAGCAGCCAGGCACTGGGAATGCTTTTTGGAAAAACTGTCTGGATAAGTGGCTGCCAGCTCTCCTCTGTTACCTTCTGCACACGCAGATCATACTTACTCAGCAAGGGAAGGAGACCCCCTGAAAGACGTCTCCTCACAGCAGGAGGGAAAACACAGCCCAGAGCGGGTTTTTTGCTGCCTCGTACCATCCCCCTTGCAGAAGCCAATGACCAATTCAGGTCACTGCCCTGGCAGACAAACTGTCCCAGCTACGGCTGAATGGATTGGGGGGGGGGGGCGGGTGGACAACGAGGGACGACACACACGACACGTCCTCCAGGCAGCCTCACCTGAACCACCACCACCCCACAACGCCTGCCTTGCTCACCCCCCAAACACCGGCAAAAAAAAACAGTGGCTGCCCTGGGGCGGGGTGGGGGCACACGACACGACGACATTTTCCCACGATTTCACCTCCCCGGTGGGCCATCACACCCCCCTCAAAAAAAAAACCCACCCCGCGCACCCACCGAGGAAATATACCACCCCCACCCACCCCACCCACCACCCCCCCCCGCCCACCGGTTGCATCAGCCGGTGCCGCCCCTCCACGTGCGCCTCTTACCGCGCCGCTGCCACCGCCGCCGCGCCCCCGCCCCGCCGCCCGCAGAGCCCCCGGCTCGGTGGCAGCGCGGCGGGGAGCACCGGAGCCAGGCAGCGCCGCAGCGCCGCGGTCCTCATCTCTCCGGAGGGAGACGGTAGCAGAAACGCCGGGGCCGGGGCGGGGAGCGGGGCGAGGGGGAAGGCGGTGCTCGGAGAGCACCGCCCTCCCCCTCGCCCCGCTCCCCGCCCCGGCGTTCAGCCCCTTTCGCTTCCGCCTGCCTGCAAGAAGAAACAAACAAACAAACATCCCCCACGACCGACAGAAACCACCCTCTCCCTCCCTCCCCGTTAATAAACCCGAGCATCCCGACCCCAATGAACGGAACCCAAAACTTTTGCATACTCAACGTTTATTAAAAATAGTATGAAATGGTCCCTGGGAGAAGTTACACACTAGTAGAAGTCCCTTTTTTTTTTTCCCCTGTTTTTTTTTTTCTTTGTTGTGGGTTGTTTTGTTTTGTTTGTTTTCCCACCTCCCAGCGCCGCTGAGCGCATGAGATGAGAGTTCAAACAACATCCCCCTAAGCCATTTAACCAGATCTAAGACATGCGCAGGTAAAGCACAGATTAAACTCCTATTCATATTTACAATACTTTACAAGCTATATTAAATAAATACGGGCTCTGCTACACCTCGGTGTCTTAAATATATACAACATTATTTCTCAGCCGGCTTTGATCAGATAGATGCAGATCCTATCACAGCAGATGTGCTGACGGTAACAAGTATCCCTGTGGTACGAGCTAGTAAGTGCCATGACCAACCAGCCCCCAAAATAACAATTCCTAGCCAATGCAAGATACATGTGGGAAATAATTTAATCTGTTCTAGCAAATTCAAGTCCTTAAATCTTAGTCTGCAAGTAATGAGCTGTACACTGCTTCAGGTGTTTCCTCATGGTAACCAATGTAGCAACTAGTCAGCCATTCTGGAAGTACTGTAGCTGAGGGGAGTGATAGGTGGTTAGTAAAAATAGTATTTCAATGAAACTCCTTTATTTATTGATATGTTTATCTTGGTACTGGCTTTATCTACGTAGTCTGAAGAATTTAAGCACCAAAAAAGAACAACAGTCACACAAGATGATCAGTGTAGACATACTTAGGCTTTCCTTCAGGTACAAAGTTTTCAAGTAACAGAATCCAAAGCTGTGCAACAACAATGACAAAGGGGAGTAAACGTGCATCATAATGGAAACCCTGTTCTTGTTCTAAATGGCAGCATTTATTCTATACATTATTTGCAAAAAGAACGGAATGTATTCTCATTTTTTAAGCTACTTTTATTGTACATAAATTGGATTAGTCAGCCCTGGTTGATTTAGAAAAATATGTATTTACCTCTATCTGCCAGGAAGAGTCGTTTCCAGCTATGTGAGATAGATTCCCTGGGGAAGGCAGCTCGTCGCTCAGCTAAACGTGCCCCATGATTAATATTTCACCCAAGCAGCCGGCCAGCCCTCATTCTCTCTCAACGGTACTGACTCTGGGATTCCAACAAATGCCCTGCAAGCCACTGTGTATAAAATACAGCTACTTCGCAAACTCACACACAGCGTCTTTCAACTGCTGGGCTCTGAGCTACAAGACACTCAGATTTTGACTGCATGTCCCAAACATCACCATCACTGGAGGTACCAAACCTGGTCTAGCCATCTTCACGAGCAGTGGAGCTCCCCTTCTACTGCCCAAAGCATCCTCCTGGCAAGGACTGCGTCACATCCACAGGTTCACATAAGCAGCTGCCACTACCCGTCCTCTGCTTACTATGGCGTTACAGAAAGCAGAAGAGGCTCCAGACACAGGGCTATCAGTCTGGCATCCCTCACAAGCACTAGGACTAGACTTTGTTTGAAACATAAGAAGCCTGTTCTAAAGTAATGTAGCGTATGCATTGGTCCCACACTCTTGGAATCTGTCTGACAAAAAGTAACGTGCAAAAAGTACGTGCAATTGCACACGTAGCATGTTGGCGTAATTACCAGAATGCTGCTCAGATATCTGCACAGTCACAGGAGTAGCTGCTCAGCTAAATGCTCCCATATGTAACCAGAGTAATCACGTGGGTGTTTTGGACACAGAACACTGGTCACCAACTCAAAGTCCAAATACGAAAATTTCCACACAATAAAATGGTTTACGAATCAAATGGCATCACACCTGGTTTGATGGTAAGAATTGAAGGGGATCACACTTAACAAGGGAAGAGATGCAAAGGTTAAATAGGAGGCGAGAAGTGCACCTTCTGGTGTGAGATACCAGATACACTCTGGAGTGAGATACCAGACAGTGCGCACCTGGCCTTTTTCACTTCCAGGATTCTAAACCATTTAAAAAAAGATACATTTCACATCTATTTACAATGTTACTGTGATACAATGCCTGACTGTGTAATATTATGGAAATATATGGTGCCAGTACTGATTGTCCTAGTATACACTCTGTCATGATAAGGCAGTACAGCTAGCAATTACTGAAAGCATCAAGCAAAGCTACTCGAACTGAGACACTGAAACTTTTCCCTTAAAGACTGGACAATATTCTGCTGATTAGGAGACGGTACTCTCCACAGGTAGTCATTCAGTTTATCCGAATCACTATATGCAGTCAGATACGGGGTAAGTGCGTGTTTGCTGCTGGCAGACTTTGCAGGAGTACACGAGACAGTTTTGCCGCAGAGCGTTTCAGAAGGAGCAGCGTCTGCGTTACGCAGTTTAGGATCCAATTTCCTTGTTTGGTTCTGAGAAGTCTCCAAGTCCGATCCCTCATCTTCAGACTTTATTTCAACATAGTCATCATCATCCCCTTCTTCTTCAGTATCTTTGAAATTCGAAAAATAGTTCTGAGTGGCCATCTGTGCTGTCAGAGGGGAAGCCCTGTTCACTCTCAGGACCTTTTGAGAATCCTGCAGAATCATATCTGAACAGTTTTCAGGGATCTGCTTTCTCTCATCAGGCCCCATACATCCTGAAGCAATACCCGGCGTTTGATGGCTGTTGAATCGGGAGTTTCTATTCGAATGGAGCTTTTTCTTGTCCATCTCAGTAGGATATACAATTGACTCTCCAGACCGGCTGACCACAATCGAGGAAGATGACTGCGACCTGCTGTATGCCTGTGGTTTTACATTGCTTACTCTTCTCCCAAGGGAGTTATAGATGTGATCTTGATGTAAATTTTCTTTGTTCGGTTGGCTTATAATGGCGCTCCACCTCTGTGCTGGGACATGCAAACGGTTATAAAACTGGAGGGAAGGCACCGAGCCAGCCGATGGCAACTGCCTTGAAGTGCTTTTTGTACCAACTTCTGTATATGAGCTCTTGGACTTTGGGTCTTGGGATTCAGGCCATGGAGAGAAGTTGGCCAGCTCGCTGTTACTGTATGTAGAATGCAAAAGCCAATCTTCTGCTCTTGAACATTCACTGGCAGCCTGGGAACGGGGAGGAGACGCAGCCATGGGCGTGGAAAGCCTCCCAGCTGATGGCTCCTGAGGAGTGGCCCAGGCTTCCTTTTGGACCTTAGGTGAACTTTCTCTAAAGACGATTTGATCATAAAGCTGGGAATATTCAGCTATTCTGGCACCTAGAAACGAGAGAGAATTAACTTAGCAGAGGCCAGCAACCCATTGGAATGAGTCATGTGAAAATGTAAAAATCTCAAAACGCTTTCTATGGGTCAAGGGAAAAGCTGTCACTATCTTCAGCCTCAACAAAGTAACATGAAACAACGGAGGCTGGAAGAGTCATGCATTGCATTTCAGCACATTGCATTGAGAAAAAGCAGAACAAAGTATCTTCAGACAGTGAACAGTCTTGCAGGACGTAATGTAGCACACAGTTCCAATAACAGGCTGCTTGTTTCATGTTAAAATGGAAAAGAACATTCTGAAAATGGCCTTGTAAATAAGATATTTAGGGACTTTTATAAATATCACAAGGCAAGAATGATACTCTAGTTCATGAAGCCTGCTGGCTCCATGTCTCCAATTTGTTTCAACTGACCATGGACAAAAATAGTTCCAAAACTGTTGCATATTCACAACTTTACATATTCACTAGATAAGAGCAAGACCACCAGCTCTTTCTTATCTGACCCCATTCCTTATGCTTATAGGTGTGATATGGATGGCAGCTGAGCAAACGTACATGACTTGTTAGGAGGTGAACCTACCTGAAAATATGCCTTTTTAGTCAAAGTCTGAAGATCACGCTATTAAAGGAAATAACTGCTTTTCTGTAAAGAGGCCAATAGTGCTTCAGGCATTATTTCTATTTCCCGCCTCAGCTGAATTGATCTTTCCTCACACTGCCCTGCTATTTATTCCAAATTTTACCAAGCAACAACAAGAATTGAGATATAAAGGAGTATTCATGTTAGAATCAGTCACAGAAAACTCATTTCAGTGGTAACACAGAAAATACAATACTGACACTCAACTAACAAGGTGGGGAAAATTCGTACTTTTCCAGTTCAGTACACAAATTTCACCAAAAGTTACTAAAGAAATACATCTGTATAAAAATATTTAGAACATACCAATAGCAGGACCTCCTTGTTTCTTCTCCTCCAGAATAGCAGCAAGATCTTTGTGTTTCAGTTTCTGTTGTCTGCTAGCTGGCTGTTCCTGCTCTGGACTTTTAACTTTCAAAAGCTGGTTAGCCTTCTTAATTTTTTGACTGTACTGCCTTGCCATCATAAAAACTCTGTTCTTTGTTTTATCCACAACAGCCAAGTCATTTTCCATACCCTCTGCATGCACGTTGGACAGAACACTACTGGCAGATTCGTATGGGCTATCTACAAAAGGCATCTCACTGGAGAAGGAAGATCTGTTCAGACTCATAAAAGAGTTCTCCTTCGTGTCTTCAAGCCTGAGATTAGCCTCACT
The DNA here is from genome assembly GCF_034619465.1 of Leptosomus discolor. Taxonomy (NCBI): domain Eukaryota; kingdom Metazoa; phylum Chordata; class Aves; order Leptosomiformes; family Leptosomidae; genus Leptosomus; species Leptosomus discolor. Next base: position 55,891,851 of record NC_141392.1, on the reverse strand, counting down.
TATCGTGGCAGCCCTGGGCTTCATGGTTTTAGGGAAAATAGGAGTTTCTGGGAGAGAGAGAGTAGACAGAGAGTACTCTACATCTTTACTCAGTTCAGGTGTACTACCAGCATGCAGCCTTTCCTGCATATCATCTTTACAAACAGGAAAGGCTGCAAGTAGACGGTCTCTTGTCTTTTCCTCATTCTTCTTGATGTAGTTCTCCAGGTCATTCCAAATCTCGTCTACTTCCTCTGAAAGTTTATCTGCTGCAGACTTGTGGGACAGCGAATCTGAGTTGGAAGAGCTATCTACTAAGCTCAAATAGTCATTGTCAATGGGAACACGATGGTAAGTACTTTCATCTTCACTGAACTGAAGACTTTCTTCAGAAACAAACTGCCGTAGATTGTCACAACATGCAAAGTCTTTTTCTAGGCCCAGAAAACTCCTCCTTTTAGAGCATTTTAAGGGATCATATTTAAAATTCAATAGTGGTGTTTCTGGAAGCACTATGGTGTCATAAATGTTGTCTTCAACGATCCTGAGCTCATCCAAACTTGAAGTAGGTGCTTCTCTACTGAGTAGTATCTCATCCCTACTAGCATGAATAGAGGCCCTGTTTTGATTTGCTGTTCTCTTTTTGGAGGGTGAATCTAAGCTGCTTTTGTTTTCAGCCTCGTAAAGGGAGTCTCTAGCAGATCTCTGGGGACCATGATCTGTCTCCTCCCTTCTTGTCAGACCCATCAGCTTTAAGTCTTCATAGCTTATATTATCATAAACATGTTCAATATCATCAATGGTCAGCTCCTCTGAAGATTCAGGATATGCATTCATACTGCTCACCTCTGCTCTCTTCACTTCCCTTCGAGAACTGCGCTCCCCTGTTTTATACCTTGCGCTGGCTGGACACGTGTTACTTTCACCAGCACTACTAGCCCGCCTAACGATTTTGTGGCGAGTGGGGCTGGAAGTCTCATTTTGATGCACTACCCCCAAGTGCCAGCTGCATGGACGCCCAGAAGATCCCCTCCTTTCTCCACCCACAGCTGAACTAGCATTGGATGCAGACACTGATGGCACAAACATCTGATAATCGTCTTCATCGTCTTCATTCTCGTAAGGTGGGCGCCGGCCGGGAAATAGTGCCTGCCTGATCTGATGGTCAGTCCAGATGTTTCTGACCGAGGTACTTCCCCCCAGGATATTCATGATTAGTGAGTTGCTCTGGGGTGTGCTGAATTGTCTAGGCAACTGTGGCTGTCTAGCTGCGCAGGAAAAGGGAAGATCGGTATTCAGCTGGGTTGACTCTTCATCTGAAGGACCTTTAGAGCTCTGTGGAGATTTGAAATACAGAGGTAACATTAGCCTGTCCCCTGCAATAATACAGTGATTCCCTCCATTCACAGAACTGCCATACCACCAGCGTGTCCAGCAGCACCAAATCAGGTAGAGATGGGCACAGTGAGCAGGCTTCTCGCTACAGTGCCAGGGAGCCAAGGTGCAATGCCAGACTGCTTTGCCTCCTAACCCTTATCATGGCTCAGAGTTCACTCTTGGCCTTTAATAACATCTTGCTTCAAACACAACGCACTGGCTCATGCCAACGCGTGAGTAATCAAACACAAATTTGTTTGGCAGGAGTTGGATTAAACCCTTTTATGCTAACTCCGCAGTTTCACAGTTGGATTAAGCTAATCTGACTCTGGGCTTGTGCCAAAAGTTTTCTTCTCCTCCTCACTTTCCCCTTGTCTATAACTCTAGAAGAAAGGTTATGTTGTGCTCTCTAGTAGATGCCACTGAAAATTTCATTTTGTTTGTGGAGTAAGTTTTCACCCAGCTCTGTTAGCAGATCTAATTTACAGCAAGGCCACATGCTTGCTAATGCTAACATGAAGAATGCTATAGATGTTCCTGGCCAGAGGCAGGGAAAGGGAGGGAACCATAATTCCTCTTGTCTTCAGTTAATGCTGATTGGTTTGGTTAGTTATGGTTTTTTTTTCCTTGCCCCCAAAAGAATAGTCTTTCATCATACAGATGAATATTTCAATGATACGAATATTAATACATGACATAAATAGAAGATGACTTATCTGTCTTCCTAGGAAAAACAGAGATTTCTTTGACATACCTATGATGCATAGCAAAATAGAAGTAAAGAAAAATTATATACCTGCGTTTCACACTTGTTGAGATTAACACTTCTCCTTTTTTCAACATTTTCAGCAGCTTGACTATTAAGTCTTTTTCTTCCCCCTTTCGATTTCTGCAGTGAGTTTTGCTGCACTCCCTGTGACTTAAAAGAAAAAAAGCAAGGGAGTGGTAATAAAAAAAAAAAAATCTACAGTTCTTTGTACAGTCTTGTTCAGAAGGATTACTAGCAGGTAGAACAGGCCAGGTATCCACACCAGGAGGACAAAATGCTCATAAGTAGTCAGAGCACTGCCACAAGAATGATTCAGAGTCTAGAAAACTTTCTTTACAACAACCAATTAAACAGTATCAAACCATACAACTCAAAAGGGGTTGAAAGCAGAACTCATGTATAAAAATATAGATGTAAAAGAACATAGAAATTGGACAAGGGAAAGGGCTTAATCTCACAGCCAAAGTTATAACAGAGGAAGGTGGTCACACAAAAATTCAATTTTCGAAGGTTTTTTTTGGTTTTAAAAAGGAGACGGGACAGTCTCACCATCACTCACAATCCTGAAAACCAGAAAGAGGTCTAAACTGAAAAATATGCTGTCATCCAACTTTCCAGAAAAAAAACACAATATACAGAAGGCCAGAATGTTACATGTTGGGCAGCGTCCAAATTCACTCGGAGTGAAGGGTACACATGGTGGGAACAGGGGGAATCTGAGAAGTTATTGTTGCCACACCTAGAATTAAAAACTAAGCTACTATTTTTATAGTAGTATTCTTTCACATTTACTCATTCTTTTGTACTTAGGTCAGGAAGAGGGAGAATTACAAGACACTGGACTACACTGATAGAAGATACTATTTTATCAAAGATTTACAATGCAAATAGCATAATTTCAAAGAGGAGATGCACAGTAAGCACCAAAAAGAATTTCAATAATAGGTTTTGGGTAATTCACAAAATAAATAGAACACACAAGGATATGACCTCAGCATCGACTAAACGAAAAACTGAAAATCTAGATTCTTTAATACAGCTACATCTCAAGGCTGGGATTTTAGTCTTTCAGAAGTACAAAATACGTGTGGAAACACCATGCAGAGTGGGGAAAACTACCACTTGTGCAGAAGTAAGATAAAGATTCTCATTTTCAGAAATTCTACTCATTACTTCCCACATTAAAGTTCACATGTTCCTAGCTACTGCCAGCAGCTCACAGGTCAAGAAACATCACATCATAGGAGGCAGTGCCCAAATCTTAACTTAATAATCAAGTCCTTGCTTTGGAGACCTGAAGGCACTGTCTCTGCATGTGGCCTAAACCAGTTCCTTTCACAGCATCAGCTGGAGAAGCAAGGAAAGATCAGTCGTGTGCAACAGGTAAAAGCAATAGCTTTCTGTCAGAACTAAGCTTGAGGACTGCAGAGGACTAATTAAAATCTCTTTCAAGTAGTGGGTATTTCTTCCTCTGTACAGGGACTAATTTTACATCATCTCTGTTCAAATGCATGAGTGTGTTGTGTGAGGTCTAAATAAAAATATTTCTACCGAAAGAAAGTTGCAAACACTTGTAACATATTCCTGCCTCCTTGCTGTTTTTTCCCCCCTCTTCCATCCCCCCCAGGGAAAAGGGTATTTTATTTTTTTCCCTCTTTTTCCTACCTGTTCAGACTCTTCCTCATCATCAGCATCAATCTGTTCCGTAGCAGAAGTCTGAAGATTTTCATCCTGATCGCTGCTGTAGCCTGGCTCAACGGACTCTTGAAATTGGCTCTCCAAACCACTTGGTTCCAATGGAACCTTTTTCCTAGAATTCAGCAGGGCTTCATTTGATCCTAGTTTGGTGGCTTGAGATAATAGGGCTCCTTCAATACTGATCCGCTTAAAAAAACGCCACAGAACTTTGATTAGAAGTCTATAGAGATTATGTATTCTAGAAAGACACTGTTTTACATCAAACTTACAGGCAACATTTGAGCTACATTGTTAGCCGCACTGAAATCAGCTTTATAGAAAGCAAAACAATATTTTTTCATAGAATATTGAGAACTGAAAAAAAAATATATGCAACCCCCCTCACCTCAATCATGGGCTTGTGTTATGGCATCCCAGTGAAGTCACATCTAATGCACCCTGTTTGTGTATCTTCCACACACCCCCACTTTAAATTCCATCCCAAATAAACCCCTAGGACCTGAAATTCAAACTGCACTGGGAACTTCAATATAAATTCCCACAGAAAATGTAACAATTAGAAATGCTTATTTCCATCTGCTAAAACTGTATATGATCTGTTTGGTTATATATCATGACATATACATATATAAAAGATATATACCAGAATAAGCTGAACCTTTCCAGTATTACTTAATAAATGCAAAGCTAATATGCTCCAAATAAACACTACCTTTATATGCAGCACTTCCACTATTATAGTGGTATTTTTAAGTATCCTAAAGCATTAGTAATTGATTGTACTGTATTATAAAGCACAACAACTTATGGGCCAGTCATTTTTTCTTTATGAGATATTCCTGAAATAGTTAGCTGCATTTCTATTGCTCTCATTCCAGTAATCTTATCGGAGATGCTAAAGATTTATGGTTTTGTTTCCATTCTTAAAATCAACACATCCAAGAAGATACAGATTCTACAGTAAATGTTGTGCTCTAGGTCATTTGAATGTGCTAAAACAAGAAAGATAAGAAATGGCTTACCTTCTGCATATCTGGACTTATATCTGAAAACAGAAATACATACTTCATCATAAGTGAACAATCAAACTGGTGCCAGCCTATGCCTGTTTTAATGCTACACTAATATCCCAATTATGAATTCCCAAAAGGGCGTTAAATGCAGCAGCAATTGGACAAACAGACTATAGGGTCTCTGATAAAACAGAGACAGTATAAGCTTTACTACAGCTCCTCTTGAGGTCCTGATTTTGCAACACTGATATGATCAACTACTCACAATGGCCAAGACTATGTGTTCAGTTGCCAGTTGCTAGGATGTCTACAGGACCAGAACGCAAGTGTAGGAAAGGAGTAATTAAACAGTAACATTTTGTTTTCTTTGCACATCTCCCCCTGCCCCCCCAACATATTTAGGGAAAGTTATAGGAGAAAAGGATCCATTTTCACTTGTTCTACAAAGGACAGAAGCACTGGCTCAATGAAACAGTAGATGAAGTAGCTTACCGTTTGACTTCAAAACTTTATGGACTCTAGATGACGGTTCTGAAAAAGACAACAACATGTTTAAGCACTCCAGCATCCTGAAGCAAGCTATGGGCAACTTGGCCAGCTTTTTGTAACACCAATTCCAAAATTTAAGCTTCTGAGCCCATGCAGGGAAGCCAGATTTTCATTTCTTAATCATGAAATGGCTTAGGGTGGAAGGGACCCTAGAGATCGTCTAATCCAACCCCCCTGCCATGGGCAGGAGCACCTCTCAACTAGACTAGGTTGCTCAAGGCCTCATCTAAGCTGGCCTTGAACACCCCCAGGGAGGGAGCATCCACAACCTCTCTGGGCAATCTATTCCAGAGTCTCACCACCCTCGTACCGAAGAACTTCTTCCTAAGATCTAGTCTAAACCTACTCTCCTTCAGTTTAAAAAATATCTCCTCTTGTCCTGACGCTGAACACACTCGTAAAAAGTCCCTCACCAGCCTTCCCGTAGGTTCCCTTCACGTATTCACCAATTTTCTCACAAAAAAAGTATTTGTTGAATGTCAAACCTATAGCTGTTATCAAAGAACATACATATTTCTTGATGCAATAGCAGCTGCCCTCCATACAACAAGCCACACAAATTTTCAACCTATGTTAAGATTCCTGCTTTCAAATGACTTGGTCATCTCTGTTATCGCTCTAAGTTGCTGAAGGTTTCCTATTAGAAATACAGATGAGGTACCAACAACTTAGCAGGGCTTTAAAAGTGCAAGTAGCTGAACGTTACCCAGGAGGCCATTTGATCAGTATTTTTGTATTATTTCTTTTACAGGCAAAGCAGCACCCATACAATCCTTCCCCTCAGAAACAAAGGAAGATGCCTGAAAAGTAGTTACAACTTAATTGTTTTCAGACACAAATGCTGCTATATGATCAATCAATACATCAACACTCTCATGAACCTTGTTTAAATTATACCCAATACACAATATTACACACCCCAAATTGGAAAGGTCTTTAAATAGCAAAGAGGGGAACACAGTGACTGCAATATGAAGTCACCCAAGTACACAGACATTGGTAGTGGCTTCAAGATGAAGCTGACAGTATTAATGGATGTATGAGCAAGCTATGAGGAAAAAAAAAAAAAATCCACATCAGCATAACCACCTCTCAAATCTCTATTATCCATAAGGCAGACATTACACTAAGTAAAAATAGCAATCACATTTCAAAATAACAAGCCTATCATAATCAGGATGAAACCACTTCTAAGACAGTAATTATTTGGGGTGCGGCGAAGAAATGTCAGATTTAAATAATGTAACTGGCTTTCCTCCATATGCATTCTTTTATCCATTAGAAAGTATCAACCATTCTTTATGTGCATTAGGAATGTATGTCCATGACATTAACTGCAAACAGTGGATAAACAAATAAATCACACAACAAATGGTTAATAAGATGCTCCACCCATATCTGAGCGATACCATGCCATGTTAAATCTGCATGGAGTGCAGGTTAAAGACCAATGCCAGGTGACCGGCCTCACCCAACCCTGAACAACCCTGCTTGTTTTCCTTTTTGTCATCTTGATGGTAAAGGAGTTTATTCACCTGATTTCCTTCTCACTCTGTGAGGAGTAGTGCCTTCTTTAGGCTGGTACGATGATTTAATTTCTCCCTCAGGGCTATAATGAAAGCCTGGGTGATCTGTAGAACAAGCAGAGGCACAAGTAACAAGGATGTCACTTCACACATCTCAGCAGCTCTCTTTGGAGGCACTGTCATCACCCCTTTATGACTGATATAGTGGCACTTCATATGAGCTCAAAGCAACACAAGCAAGATATGCTGCTGTAGAGTAGCTGTTAACCACCCAGCCATGGAAACGCTTTGCCCATTTAGTTGTGCCTTGTTCCAGATGGCTAACCCAGCAACACTGATCCACCACCATCATGTGTGTTTGCCACTGTCCCAGTCAGAGCCTTCCAGACCAATTCCCTACACCACAACTACACAAATAACAAGCCTGCTTTACTCCAAGACTTGCTCAGCATTTATATCATAGGACTACTCAGCTCATTTCTCTACGCTGCTAGGGATCACTGGCAATATGAAGAGCTAATGCAGCTTGCACCAGCAAAAGCAGCAAGCAGAAGATGCACCAGCAGGGCCCATGCAGATGGGACTGCACTTAGAGCACAGACAGCAGCATCACATGTGCTTTATAATGCTGGCTCCTGGTACACACAGGTAAACTCTTCAGACACGAGCACAAGCCTTCCTGACCACCAGCTGCAGGTTTGCCAGCACAAAGAAGTCAAAACACTCATACAGACTTCTTCAAGCTGCATTTGCTTATTGCTAGCCCTTCAGTGGGTACTAGCCAGAAGGAGCTTATGATACAATACAGGAAAGATCATACGTTTAGTCAGCATGGAGTAAGCAAAAGAGAATGGCTGGTGTTTACAGAAGGTCTTATCTGCTTCTTCCTTGCTCATCATGAGACATAACCTGTTGGTCGCAGATCAGTCAGCCCAATGCCTACAGAGCTCCAAAGGACCTACACCCAATTTTGGGTTTTCCAGGAAGGTCATAATTCAAGGAACGTAAGCCTGGCCTTCTTCCATCTCAGATCAAATCAACAGTTAAAGCCAAACTCTTGAAGATGGTTTTATTCATTTTTCAAAACAAAAGTGAAAAAGAACCAACTTACGTATGGCATCCATTTCTAGAATTGCCTGCTTTGCCTGAAAGAGAGAAAGCAACAAATGAAAAAGTTAAACTATAAGTAGAAGGACAAACCACATTGCATACTACAGATAGTAGTGAACTTATATGTAAACAACAGCAAGTTTAATTTTTTAACTAATAAATATGGTTAGCAGAGTTATTTTTTGTATTTCTCTGTGCGTTGGCCAAATTACATATGTGAAGAACAACTTTGCTGTCAGCAGCTTACCAGAGCTTATCTTCAGGGCTTCACGCAAAACCCCCTGTTGTTCACTGCACCCAGCAGCTCCACCTTGCGTGCCCACCTCCCTTCCGGCTGTGCAAGGGGAGGAGGGTGTACCTATGGCACCCACTGGTGCAGGGATTTTTGGAAGATACAGTGATGGCACATCTGACCGCAAAAACTACTTTGGCTTCAGAGATAAGGGGCTGTGCTATGCTGAGATTATGCAGCACACGCTGAGCCTCCTCCACGGAGATTCAAACTTCCAGAGATCTCTCCGCAAGTCCCAGAATTCAAAACCATTGATACACGTCTCCGTATTACACTGGGATTGGCACAAAACTGGCCCTAGTATGTGGGAATCAATTTTTTTTTTTTTTGTGATTCACAGACTATTTCCTCCCTAAAAATCAAATAGTTTAACTCCTTTATTATTTTTCAACTCTGAAGTTGTTGTCACAGAAAACTGTCAACCTTGCTTCTTTAAGGATTCTCTTGAAGAACAGCTATTAAGAAAAATAAATCATCATTTGGCTTATGCACAATTGAACCAGGATAAAAAGTGTCTCATGATTGCTGAAATTTGTTATCTTTTTTAACAGGAAAAATAATCTGGATATTTTATCAAACACATCTGCTAATAAGTAAGAAAATGAACGAAAATAACATATCCTGTGTAACCTACTTGCCCTTCTACAGGTGCAGTTCGGTAAATTTCCACCAGGTGTCACACGTGTACTACTAGGAAAACCTCCAAAAGCTGGGCAGAGAGAAGTCTCATAACTAGCAATTACCGTTTCGTCAACAAAAAAAAAAAAAATAAAAATGTGTAGACAACCTCGGACATTTATTTGGTTAGACTTTTCCTTTCTCAAGTGAAATTATTTCTCTGAGCAGAAAATGGCATTATATTTTTGGTTATACATTTTTCCCCACAGATAAAAAAAAATCCATTAAGTAGTAAGAAAAAAATCTTGATAGAAAAGCTGAGATCATGCTGTAGTATTTTTTTTATATTTTTTTTTTACAACCTAATAAACTGCAATGAGTATTTACATTGTAAGCATGTGTACTAGCATAAACCTTTGATAAACTCTGTCAAGAAAAAGATAAGAGGAGAATTAGTAATAGCAACTGCTAGGGCTTTTCTCTGCCATAACTCTCTCTTGAGTTGAACTGTTGAAAATGACAGTTAGTACAGCACCGTGTACGTCAATCACAGGTAACATTTTTCAGCCACTGCAGCATAAAACTCAGTGCCGAAAAAAAGTCAGGGAAACTGATCAGTGAAACAAAAACTGGAAAAAAAAAAAAAAAGAGTAAACTCCGTGGAAAAAAAAAAATCCTGCTTCCGCATGAGTCAGCATCTGCTGTATCACAGCAAGAGTTAACTAGAGTTAACACCCTTTGAGAGGTGCAGCATGTTACACTGGAAAACACCACCTGGAGCTCTAAGACAGTATTTCATAAATAAAAGGACCAGGTTTCCCTGCTCCAAGACATTACAGCTATGAATATGGTATCAGTGCCTCATTTTCTCTGGCATAAAGCTTGCTATCTATCTCACCAAAAAGGGCCTAGAAGTCCTAGCTAAGGATGCAGGGCTCAGGATGTTATTTGTAAAGTGAAGTGTGTGCTGACAGTGGCTTCACTGCTACGATATCTAACCAAGAGAGATTACAATTAGATTGGTAATGTCTATGCATACTGCAATTAGTGCACCTCAGTGTTGTGCAGACAGGCAGCATCAAGCTAAAGTATGCTCTTATACTCAAGCTTTCTGACATTGCATCTCTGTTACTCGTGTCTTAGCAGGCAAATCCTAATATGGACACCAATGCTGCTAATCCAGCTAAATTCTTCTACTCCTGTTATCAAGCCCTGTAGTTACTTATAGTGGAACTTTCCCATTGAATCTGAGGAACTTTTAAAGACATAAGGAACCACGTTAATTAACCTCCTGGAGTCTAAACTTTCTGTGAATTGCCATGCATCTTGCCGGTAACAAGATTGCTTTAAGTTAGTACACATACAAGGAAGTATTTTGTGGGGTGGGGTTTTTCGGTGTGGTTTTGGGGGGTTTGTTTGTTTGTTTATTTGTTTGGGTTTGTTGTAGGGTGTTTTTTTTTTTTAATTTTTACCTTGGCAGGAATTTTAGCAGGATGATTTTCTAGAATTAACCTCTTCAAATGAAGAATCCAAAGGCGCTTGTCTTGCTGCGACTTTGCCTGATAAAATAATTGTAGCACCATGAGAAAATGCATTACTGCACTATGCAGGGTCAGGAATAGCATATAATCATCAATCAGGCTACCCAATGTGCAGGGAGGTTTCTGTCATACCTGGACAGTATGTTGCATCTTGGGATTTTTGTAGTGGAAGACACTAAAGCTAAGTGGTTCCTTCGGTATTACTTCAACAAGCATCAGGTTCCCACACTGTAACAAAGAGAGGCAACAACATGAATCACAGAGGAGTTTTGTGGAGACCTGGAGACAGCACATTACCACCTGTTCTCTGACGTACCAGTATGTGAGCTTTGTATGCAAACATTTCATCTCTCTTTTTGGTGATTAGCAGCAGCTTGTCAAAGAGAAACAACGTGCGCTCATTTTTGGCTCGCTGAATGCGAAATGTTCCTTCTAACACCAGCTCCCCGTAACTTGTGAGGTCCGGCCCTTTCCAGTTGGTAAGCAAACTCTGTATTTCCTGCAACAGATCAAAGAAGAACAACCAATGTTCATTTCAGTGATCTTACTGAAATGAAGACTCAATCTGCTGAGGCCATTCTCACTCTCCTATGTAATATTCAGCATCCAACACTGGAAAGTCACTATATACCGGTACTAAGCTTGCTAAGTTATGTGTAACATTACAGCCAGGTGCTTGGAGGCCTATTGCTAAGCCCAGATGAAAACATGCCCTCCTGAGTACCGGTTACTGCCTCTGCATGGACCTGGCAAAGAGCCCTGAGGTCCCTGGGGCAGCCTATGTTGAAAAATCACAACCTCATCTCCACAGACTTGCAGAGGTGGAAAAACAGTCTGTAATTCAGTCACGTCTCCCTTGTGCCTGCTCCTCACTGCCCTCTATGTCCCTAACTTCTCCCTCTCACCCTGGGTATCCTCCTCAAGTTGTGTGGTCCCCCACTAAATGAATTATAATGCTGCGTCCATGTCTCGTCAGCCCATCACAGAAGACACTTCCCTAAGGCGTTCAGATTGAAGAGATATTTCTCAGAAGACTGAAGGACTAGAAGTGATTTGGTCAGCTGATCATTTGAAGATGAAGATTCATTTGTATTTTTAATTATTTGTATACATACCATAGATATTTTTGCACCTTATTTATTACTTAAAAAAGAAAAGGCAAGAGAAACATCTAAGAACATCCTCACAAGCCTGTGTCACTTAGCTATGGCTATTCTTGTTTCCTTGAGTTGCTTACTTTTTCTGTCAGTGGCAATGACATAGGACTTAAGCATAGGACAGCAAATTCTAAAAGCAGACTAAACCTTAACTAGGAAAATCCTTAAAAAAATAATAAAATAATCCATTGGACTTTAAACCTGGCAACATCAGCAAAGCAGGGACAGATTTCCTCATCCTAGGCTGGTCTCTCTAGGACATTACACTTCAATACAGCATTCAGGGAGAAAACATCTCACTACATTTGAAGCACAAATGCAGCCTAGAGCATTCACAGGAAGAAAATCCCAAAGCAGCACACTTTGGAATACACACAAGACTGTTAGAAAAAGAAATTTAAATATAACAAATGAAGAAAGCTGCATTTCAATCAGATCTCTCCAGGAATTTGTAAATAAATCCGGGTACAGCACAGGGATCAAGTCCACCACTGTTGAGGAAGACTTTCTGCAAGAACTGCTGCTGCAGTACTTGCAGCGTTACAGACCGAATGGCAGTGTGATAGCCCACAGAAGACCTATCTTCACAGCTGCAGAAACAGATTTTACTTTTTTAAACGGTAACTATGAACATAAACATTTCCCACAACCCCATACATTTGCCAGCTGAGCCCTATAAATTAAAAAAAAAAAATGCTTTTTTCTAAAAGCATTTAACCCTCTTTATTGCCAAGTATTACTGATTATCATTGCTCAGATTTATAGCAGACTGTTGTTAAAAGTCATTAGCATGCACTTCCAGCAATGTGTGGCAAAGGTTACGCTGCTGCAGGCAAGATGTTATCAAATGTAACCTTATTCTCTCTACATGTAAACAACAAAAAAACACCCACAAAAAATGAGAACAAATAAGTTGCATTTATGTTAAGAAGAAAAAAGAGGGACAAAGAACAACATGACATAGATTTCTGGAATGGTATAAGCCTATTACCCCCTTTCATAAACTAAACCCTCCCAATTTTCTTAAAGCAATATAAATACTGCGGATGAAAATGTAACGTAAAATCACGATTAACTGGCAAGTTTGAAACAGAATGAGAGACTTGTAAAAAGTTTACAAAAGAGCTTGCTCTCAATGCCAGAAGTTACTCAGGGTGTAGCTTTTGTTTTCTCCTCAAACATTCTTCATTTGAAGCAAAGTTAACCTTTTTCTAACTAACATTATCCTAGGTTTATACTTTTCATAAAGCAACTGATAACAAATCTTCAAAAGCCCAAGAGGAAAGCACTTAGACAAGAAGAAGCACAAGCAGCGCCTCAAAACAAAATTAATCAGCACAAAGGGGAGAAATCGGAAACCACGGGATTTCTCAACAAAGCCATGCCCTAGGGTTGTACAGCAGTGCCGTACAATTGAGAGACAGGAAGTAAGAAAAGTTATCTTAAGTTCCATATTACTGAAAAATAAATGCTTTACAGGATGCTGCTTGTAGGGTAGAGATGTCTGAGATTTTCCCGCAGCACCTATAACCATGGTTTGTAAGATCAAACAGCCACAGGCATACTCAACAGGAGTCTAAATTATGACTGATGAAAATTAAAAGGAAAGATAAACTAAAAAATGTTAATGGCATATATATTGACAAAAACAGCCCACAAACACCCATCAAATCTCTCGGGGAACTCACTTGGAGCCTGATGGCATGTTCATGTTTCCTCTTCATGTCATTTATATGCCATGCCACTCTCTGCATTGTATCTATGGCATCCAGCACCACATCATAGCCCTCGGTGTCCTTGTCAAGGTGGTTTTCTATTTCCTAAGACAGTGGGGGAAAAAAAAGTCCCGTTATTGCTAAATTAATTTTCCTGGCCAGACACAATACTATGTTTTTATCTGTACAATTTTGTCTTTGCACTGTGATCACTCAAATGCAACATTCCTGCCTTTGTTCCTATTGTATGTTGTTATCAATTTGATTAACACAAGATGACTAACAAAGCTGAGCCCTTACGGTCAGTTTAGCAGCGACTATGCTTGCAGCAGCTGATGTGAGCAGAGAGGCACAGAAAGAGAGCGCAGCATGCTGACAGGAGACCTTTTCAGACAGTGTTTAATGGCTTTCTTAAAATGCAGAACATATCTACACACTTACAAAACCCTGATGGAATTACACTAGGCATTACTTTACAGTTGGAAAGCAGAAAAGCACCAGACATTTTAAATAAGGATCAGCGTCTTTACACTTCTCTAGTACATGACTCTTTAATAGGAAACACATGTGGAAAACGTTAACAATAAAGCAGGAATTTCCGAAACTCGCTTAACTCAATTCACTGAGTATGGGAAGAGTTCCCACTTCCTCAGTCATTCCTCTCCACAAAAATTTTACCAATCTGGGTGTTTATATGTATTTAGTCCTCCTTTCAACCACCCCCAGCATTGCAACATGTGCAAAAATGCTGTTTTTCATTGGAATAATAAATTCGTGTACGAAAGTGTTTAATCATGACCAGACTCTTCCAAACAACTTCAGAATTACAGACTAGTTCTTAATAAAAAGTTAATTATTTGGATGCACAGACTGATTCAACATGTCTAAAACAATTACCACATATTCCCCACTCCAAATATATGCATATGCTGAGAAATAATGAAGACAGAAAGAGTCTTGATGCAGAAATCAAACAGCCCCATAAGAAAGAGCATCAAAAGAAACCCAGAACCTTTCTAACCATCAAGCCATGTACCAGAGACAGGAACTTCAACGTGCAGCAGCTCTAAAGAAAATACATTTCTAAGAGGTGCTTACGTGCAAAAGCAGGTGGTACTTGAGGATGCGCTGGACAGGTTTCAAGAGATAGGAGCCCAGGGGCAAAGAATGCTGCAGTGCTTCTTGCCGCTCTCTGAAGAACTTGGCCAGTGCCTTGTTCCTCATACACTCTGTCAACACAGCCACCGACCTGCAAACATCAACACATAGCTTTAAGACACACTGTCTCCCTAAGTCCATAGGTAAAGTCAGGAACTGTTTTTTCTTCCCTGGTAAAATGGAGGAGAAGGTTCCTGATCCAATCACTGCTGGCTTTGCTTGGTGGGGTTTTTTCTTTGTTTGTTTGGGGGTTCTTTCCGTGGGGTTTTTTTGGGGGTTTATTTTGGTTTTGGTTTTTTTTTAGTAATGTGAATTCAGTTATAATTTCCTTCAACATGCAACCATTCTCTCTTACCGGGAACCACATATTTGGAGGAATGCAGAATAAGACCATCATTTTCTAAAGAATAATAATAGCAATTGAAGACAAGAAGAGTCAAAATAAAACTTCAGATTAGTATTTTTAAAAAAATGTATTTTAAGTTAAGAAGAAAAGGTAAACTCCTTGATCCTCCCTCCAATTTGGAGAGGGCACTTTTTTTTTTGTATAGACTGTAACATGCATTATATAAACAGGTGAAGGGACAAATGCAAAAAGGGAACCCAGCATTCCTACCTTGGGTAGTTGGTGCAGTACTGCGTATATATGTGGAAATCTTCACTCTGCATGGGGAGGAAGATTTACATACATTTAGATTTTGTCAAACTAGCAACTTGTGCTGCAAGATACAGGTTATGACATCAAGACAATGCCTCCTCTGGTTCCTGATCAATGAATACTCCTAACACTACCAGAGACCTATTAATTGAATTTCATTTTTTCCTTTTTGGAGAATTTTCCTTTACTTAAAGGAAAAGTCAAGGAAACCTACAGAGATAAAGCAAGCAGCTTTGCAACAGAGCCTCCAAGGTCCTTTATGACAAGCTATGCATCTTAAAAACAAAACAAAACCACAAAAACCACCACCACCACCCCCCCCACCCCGCCCCTTCAAACAACCGACTTGCACATATCCTGCTTTGTGTGTGATAAAGCACATACCTGTGCACTGGCAGAGGAAAATTTTGCAGGTTATGTTCAGTGTGCGATTTTCAAACAACTATAAATACTTTAATGTTTGAGCACAGTCTAAGCGTGAAAATTAGAAGCCACAAGTGATTTTTTTTTTTTAAAGTAAATTATGTCTCTATGAAAGCCAAAAGTTATTACCCAAACAAGTTGCAACTAGATTTAGTTAGATTTCCACACTTGCCTGTCACAGTGAAATTGCCCACACTTAATGCTGACAAGCTTCTCAGAGCAAAAGTTCGAGTTTCATTTCTTTCGTCCTTGGCCTTAGATTTTTTTCTTAATCATCATCATTTAATTCTGCGCAAGAACAGGTTTCCAGAAACATTCCCACATGCTTTAAGTTCTCATCTGCCCATCAACTTCTATCTCAAATAATACGCAATTTCTGCAGCTTGCTGGAGTCCTAAAGATTAACAAAGCACTACAGAACTGCAAAGTGCTCCTAAAATCAATTACTTTGTCTTTCCTGAGCCCTAGACCAAAAAAAAAAAAGCAAAGTAGTAAACAAGAATCCAGTTTCCACTTGAAGCATCTTCAGAACAGATTCTGGCACCGCAGGACAATAGCTGAGCTCCCCAAGGGGTAGTCTCCTGGGGGTTGTCACTGATGAATGGTGAGACAACTATCTGCCTTCACAGAAGGTAACAGCGCTCCAAAGAGCTACACCTTGGGGAGAGGGGTGACATAGGCTATGTCTTTTGTTTCTCTTTGTTATTTTGTTTGGGTTTTGTGGGTGTTTTTTTTTTTTAACCATTCATGAGAAGGAGACAGCTCAGACAGCACCCTTCCCAATTTCCAACAGCACTGCTTCCTTTCCCTCTTGCAGGGGTAAAGCAGGTTGTGCCATTCATTTCTCTCCACTGAGCAGTGATTCATAAGGACCTTGTACAAAGTAAGACGCTACTCCACATGAGTACAAGTCACTGCAATTCAGTATTTCCTACCGGATTTCAATATTAACTGTTCTGAAAAAAAAAAAAAAGAAGTAACTTGAACAAACCTCTAACAAATGTTCCCCAAAGGGATTGTGATCTACTCACTAGTGTGCTGCAAACTTACTAAACTGCTCTTACCTTAGAAACCAACCAACTAAAAGTAGTCTTGATACAAACACAGTTAAACGATTGAGCTTGGTCTTTCACGTTCAGACTAATTTTGCTGTCACAGCTGTTTTTTACAGCATTGTACCTATATCCCGTGTCCACACCCACAGGCAGCAAGCTTGTGTCACAGCCTGTTCATGTCCACGCTTGGGACCCCAGCCACAGCTCCAACCCCTCTCTGCTCAAACAAAGAATTAACAAACCTCGGAGTTCTGCAGACATTACGCAATGTGTAATTTTCTATGGCAATCACTACCAAACTAGCTAGCACTCACAAGATGTCAGGGTGCTTAAGAAAGGGCATTAGAATGAAATTCATTATGATGAAAAAAGGTGATTTATTTTCTGCGTGCATATATTAACACAAGGTTTTCATCTAGGGCCTTTTTGGTATAAATTGTAATATATTCCCAGGGCTACAATGACAGAAGCATGCAATTTACAGAGCAACTTCATATGAGAAGTGCAGAACATTTTATCCCCTTTTCTAAAAAATGTATATATATTCCAGTCATGAATATAGTCACATGATTGTTCTGCTTTTCAAACCACAAAAAAAGGAATAACTGTTGTGAGATTTTAACAAATGAAAGCATTATCTGTAAAACACACAAGGCCAAACATTTCAGAGTTTCAGAGTGCACATTCCCCACAAAATCAAAAGCAAGCCCGAAATCCCCAGGAGCCATTTCACACTCTTCCACTTTGGGTTTTGTTTTGTGTTTTTTGGGCGGTGGGGTGGGGTGTGGTTTGTTGTTTGGGCTTTTTTTTTTTTTTAATACAAGGTCAAAACTATTTTCAATGGGATTTTTGGTTTTTAATAGTTAGACTGACATTCTTTTATCGGAACAACTTGTCTTAAAAAAGAAAAGTAGTTCCTTATCCCCTCAACATCTCTAAAAATTTTAAGAATGGTTTCACAATCATCCCTACTTTCCAAACAGGTAAGACTCCAAATTTCATACTGCACTTACATGTGTACGCACTTCATTACACCACAGCTCATTTCATCAAACGAAACCATCACAGAGTTACTTTTACCAAGCTATGCAAGCATACTGCCAGTAGAAAGTCAATTATACGTATTTTGCCTCCATAATGAGATTGTTGATAACCATTCAAACTTACAAAGCTGGTATGAATCAACATCACACACCTTGCCAAGGTATCAGCAGGATTCACGTGAACACATAGGGAGAGCAGCCAAGAAAGCCAGTTCCAAGAGAGGCTCTTCCCAAGCCTGAGTAAGAAAACCACACTACTCTGTTCTTCAGTAGTTCTCCCACTGCCTGCCTGGCACCTCTGCACAGTCGAAGAGGGGACCTTTAGTTCACACGCCCAGCTGGTGGTCTCTGCTTCACAGCAGATACCCCAGAGCGAGTACTGTGTTACTGGGAGTATATCAGGGCACGAGCCATGCAGGCTAAAGCCAGTGTTGTGAACTATATTCAGAAGTAACAGAAAAAACAGGACTAAAATAGATTAAATATACTTCTATCAATACTTTCACACAGCAAGCAAAACACCAGCTATACTCATCAGTATTTCTTTAGACAGTCTTAAACTTACTCAGCTTGAAAGTTGTGTTGTTCACCTCTACTGTCTTCAAACCAGATTAAAAATTATCTCTGCAGGGAGACTGGAATTGCTCCAGAGATCTTTCTTAATCTGGGGGCCCAAAGCTGGTGTGGTAGAGGGTGCAAAGATCACGACCCAAGCCAAGACTTCATCTGCACTGGCTACAACTCACTCTAAAGAGCAAAGCCAAGCACAAGCAGATCCCAGCTATACTTAGCTTGTTCCCCACTGCTGAATCAATTCACTGTGCATCTCCTCCACATGAAGAGAAGTGCCAAGCACGTGGCTACCTCCCCAATCTTCTCTCAACTCTTGGTGCACTGTGCTTTTTTACAGCTATAAAAGGCTCTTTAAAAGAAAATGGAGACTGAGAAAATGAGCTGAGTCAGAGTGTAAACTGAAGCCAATTGCCTGGATCTCCTCTTCATTAATGAGATGCTAGATTAGAGTAATTCTCCCTTTCCCCTTGGTTAAGCTGATGGTGTGTCTTTCAGAAAACATATGTTCTGAATTTCTGCAGTGCTGAGTGAGAAGAGCGACATGCCAGAATTAAGCTCTCCTTTAAAACAACTCACTTAAATGTAAATGTGTGGAATACTAAATTCAATTTTCTAATTAACATCAGCATCATTACTATGAAAATTAAAGACTGAGTTGGCAAGAAAACTTATAAACAACCTTTTATGTGAATAATTAAGCTATAGCTAAGCTTGCTCTGGAACCCTTTTATCAGCCTCCAACTACAGTTACCAGCAAAATGTCTCCAAGACTTTTAACATACTAGAGTTAACACAGTTCCTCTAGACAAAGAGGCAGGACCAGAGCTGGCAGAAACTAAACTAGTACACCACTACCCTCAGTGGCAGGTTATTTCCATGCAGCAGCCATCCCACACTGTTTAAATAAATATCCATCCATATCATCTGCATCTTGGGGCAGAAAGGTCATGATCGGACAGCAGGTTTTAAAAAAGCATGCTTTTCTGCATTTGGGTCTATTTGCCTGTAAGTTATTAATTAATCAAAATATCTGGAAGCAGAGTGATTTAATACAATGGTGTATATTGTTATTAAATATTTCTATTTACATAAAGTCATAGATTTGCATGGCTATTTTATCTGTTAGCAAGATTTATGTTACTGGCTAGTTTATACTAAAGACATTTTGCTGAAGTCTGTTAACAAATAAAAGCTGCCATTTTAGAAGCTATTTACTTTGGGCACTCAGCACAACAAATGTTAAGATAAAGACTCAAATCCCCAATTATGAGTTTTTGTTCAAAGTGCACCTGATTTGATAATCCTTACTCTATTTCACTTGAAAGTAAAAGTTGCAAGGCTGTTTACTACTCAAGCATGCAAGTTACACACAGGAAACACGGTGACGTATGATTGTGTGAGGGAAGTATAAAATGCTAAACAGCAAATTTTATTGAGCAGAACCAAATAATGAAGACAAGTTCAAAGAAACAGTCCATCAAATATGGTCCACAACTAGATCTTACAAAATGAACTCCCTAGATGTTTTCACAAATACCATGCATTTTAGTTCCAACAAGCTCCAGAGTTACTTTAACCTTAACTGTTCTGTTACACATACAAACCAACTAGTACCATTTCCCACGAATCATGAAGAAAGAAATGGCTATTATTTTATTCAATTATTGAGCTTCATGAAATGCAAAAAGTAAACACAGCACCTACAGTGAAAACTTGAGTATATGTTTAAATCCCCAACAACTACGGTATTCACAGCTGAACAGTAGGGTGAAAAAAAGCAGCACTAGAGTCAGAGCTCATGTAACCTAAGCACAGTTCCACTGGAAGCATTAAAGAAGTTCCAGCTGAGCTACATCCATTAGCTAAGGCTGTGAGCTATGACTTCAGCATGATATTATCCCGGAGCTTATGTCACAGCAAAGATCTCAGTACACTCGAAGCAATCAAACAATAAATGGCCAAAGTCCCATAAGACGTGAAGGACTGCATACTGCCAAAAAAGGCATTTTTATTTCCACTACTCAATGCTGGGAAGATACAAGCAACCAAGAATGGACAGCTGGAGTCTGTTAAGACAGTCAGCAGTTGCTGTAATGACATCTTCACAGCCAAAACCAGAACTGTAGGGTATTTTAGTATCGTTTGATTTTGCTTTTAAGTGTTTACACTTGTCTGGATGAAGCTAAAAAAATGCTTGTTAGGACTGCAATTTCTAGCAATTTCTGAGCCATCAGCAGTTGCCTGCCAGTAATACAAACGCTAAAAGCATTTGACAAGGGAAAAAAAAGCACATGCAATGATATGCAGATGGATTTTTTTGAACTAATGGCTAGAAAGTCTACCAGAAACCTCCTTTCGGCTAGCCAATATGAATGAGTGTGCAACTTTTTCCTGGACTTGCTATTATCACTTGTACCACCTCTGTTTCATGTCCCAGCCAGGAGTAGTCCCAGTGGTCCCAGCTATAAGCAAGCAATACAGCAGAGATTTACCAGCTCCAAACCGTGCTATCTGTAAATACACTGAAGGCCTCACAATTGGCCTTCATTGCACAGGCACTCTGCTGGCTTGTGCTCAACTTGTTGTCCGCCAGGACCCCGGATCCTTTTCTGCTAGGCTCTTTCCTAGTCAGCCAGATCCAGCATGGACATGAGGTTATTCCGTTCCAGAAGCAGGACTTTGCGCTTGCCCTTACCCCATTCTCTCTCCTTCAATTCAGTATAAGCTATTTGGAGTGATAACAACACTCCATAAACCCTGCTGCAATGGGGCAAGAATACATCCTACTTTTGTAGTAGTAGTACAAACGCTAAGATCTCTCAGTGCTTACAAAAGATTGATTAGTAGATAAATAACAGCTTTCTCAAACTCAGCTCAAGCAAGTGATCCAGTGAAACGGCAGCACTAAGCTGGTATCATCACTCCCCTTTCCAATAAAATCCCTTCTGTCACAACAGTGCCAAACAAAACAGAGCGGTCCAGCTAATCCTAAATCCTCGTGTTAGATCTGTTCCATTGAATACTTCGTGCTGGCAATACTGATTTCATGGCAAAGCAAAATATGACAGTTTTATGGGGGTATTTTTGGTTTTGGTTTGTTTGTTTGTTTTAAAAAAGACACACAGCTATAGAGAGATTATCCAAATTTAAACAACTACATGACCCTCTTCCATTCCTCTTCCCTCAGAAATGCAATGTTTTGTATATTACAATACAATACAAAATGCATTACTTCTTAACACACTTGGGCTCTACAGATTCAAGGCAAATGTGGGTTCTTTGGTGAGTCTGCAGTGAACCACAGTCATCTGTAGCCCAAATGGTAGCCCATCTCTTGTTGTCGTACCCATTATAGCCATTCCCCTTCCCCCCAATTGGCTCTCTGGGTTTCCTAGAATGAGAGACACCTATTTTGGTTCCCTGTATTTCTCCTGCACCTGACAACTTTTCGCCATTGGAATTGCCCAACAGAACGAAGATGTCAGATCAAAGTTCAGAAAATTTGAAGTATTTCACAGAGAATGAGATTTGAATGCTAAGGTTAGACTTTGGGCCATCCTCTTTAAAAAGAAAATTAAAGGTATGGCTGCTGGATTCAGGAAAAAGTGCATCTCGGAAAATAACATGGCCACAAGTATTAAGGGTATTGCCTTTTCTAAAAGTGCAGCCAAGTTGTATTCTCTAGTTGTTTTTAAGCTGGCAAGGCATAACTGGAGTATCACTTGATCACTTATATTAAAGAAGGAGAAAAAAAAATGAATCCCTGTAATACATCACAAAAAAAAAATCTACAAATGAACTCTAGATCAATAGTTCCACCAGTTCAGATACATCTATCGAAGAAAATAACACCTTTTTCTTGATTTTTTTTTTTTTTAAATGCAAATCAGAGCCATATCTCTTTCTCCAAAGAGAAATTACTTCCCTTTCCATAGATTTGCTATCTTTTCTTAGTGGAAGTCACAAATCAGGTCTCAAAAACTAATAAATTAATCTTATTCCCCCATATCACCTGCAACAGGCATTGTACTGCAGAATCCTGCAGTAGCCACTTACCTTGGAAACAAAGCAGTCTGCTATAGCCACAGGATCATTTTCACAGTTTTCCAAATCTTGCAGAAGTTCGCTTAAAAAAGAACAGGAAAAGGAAAGACAATTATGGCACAGCTTGGAATAGACACACCTGTATGTTCAGAGCCAGACAGTACTTCATCATTCACAGTAGTGATGCCCAAAGTACTTTACTATGCAGGAGTCCTAAAAAGGGAACAAGAACCCTTTTGATACCCCTCTTCCCTCTAGATGTATAGTCACTGGGGTTTTTTTCTTGTTTGGAGGCAGAGGAGCACCCTAAGAAAATGGTATTCCCACATACTTAAAAATTCAAGTCATCACAGTGACCATGGATTGCTGATGTCCTAAGCAAAGCTCAGCCCCTTCCTTCAGATTGATCGCTCTTCTACAATACTCAGTGGTGCAGTCAGACAGTTGTGTAGCTTGTATATGAACTAACACAATTTAAAACTAAAAATGTAAAAGATACTGAAGCACATGTCCTGTCCTATAAAGACTTCATACTTTCTAGGAGCTTTACTTGACTAAGGGAGATGAGGAGCTGGTTTGAAAAACACAGATGAGAACCAGGGATGTATTGCACATGCAAGAAGAATGGCAATAAGCTCACTCAGGAAAATTTGTCTACATTTAGTGGGTCTCTTCACTGAGGAAAATGGTTAGCCTGGAAAAAGTTTTCTGGAAGGGAATGTATAAATTCTCCATGCATAAAAATAAAACCTTACTGAGAGGATTTTATAATTTTCACATGCCAAACAGGAAATGAATTCATTGTAACAGGAGCAAAGCAATAAGGGAGCATGTTCACTGTTGTATGAAACTCAGTTCTCGAAAGCCAATTCAGTGAAAGAAAGAGTTCAAGCAGAAGAAGAAACCCTCAAAGGTCTCTCCTTGATCCAAATAGTCTTTAGTCTTACTGAAAGATGTACTCAGAAAAATGAGAGAAGAAACCAAGTTTTCTGCCAACTTGTTTTCTGACAGAACTTTTTTTCTCCCCGCCTCCCCCCACCCCTTCTCATCAGATGATTTTCCGTTTAGGGCTACTTGTTTCCCAGTTCACAGCTGGTTCCCTGAATGAACTTTGCATAAGAGTTGCTAAGCCTGTATCTAGGGAACTACCCTTTTCCCCTCCAAGCAGACACAAATTCCCCAGAAAAGTTTCCTGACTTGTTCTTTGCTTTTCTAATTACTGGAGGAAGGAAGGGAAGAAATCAGCAGTCAGTCACAAGCAACAGAGACAAAGACCTCAGGTTCAGCGGTCACTAAGCCACTCTGTACAGCAACAATTTAACCTCCACACCTCAATTTCTCCATCAAAATGGGGATAAAAATATACCCTTGCTTGATACCCTGCACTCACGAAGCTCCTTTACATGAGCAAAAGAGGCAAGCTGTAGCAATGGTGGCCATAACCATTAGTTATAATGGCCGTGTTCCACACATGAGTTTTGGAAGTAGCATCAAACACACTGAACAGGCTCAGAGGATTTCTGCTGTCTGGCAGGTATATGGTCTCCTGATGGCTTAGAGCACCTTGATTGCCATTTTATTCCTACTGGTCTCCTATAATACCATTTCTTCTACAGGATACAGTAATGCAATGCTTAAAGATTTTATATAATCATGCAATGAGTCCAAGTTTATGCATTAAATATGCTAGTTGCTTGTGCCTTCAGCACAAGCCCATGGTGTAAGAGCTATGCTTTGAAAGATTTTGTTACCTATACTGTACTCTCTTCTGTCTCACCTGGCTGGTAAGAATGGGATTGGCAAGAGTAGCCTTCCACTGTAAACATAACAAATCTGTCACGCCCAGGAATCCTGAAAAACTTAAATAAATCCCTATAATACCAAGCTGACATGTGAAAAAGCAGGGCCATGATTACAGGCTACATCTAAATAGCTGGCAGGAGGCAGAAGAAACAAAACAGAAAAGCATTAGTTCCCTTCACCTGAATATCCAGAGGTTTTATGCTGCTCACAGCTCTCAGCCTCTGCAATGTGCTTGTGCCAACCACCCAGGCAGGAAGGGAGCACAAGGGAGCACTGTCAGAAGAACTCCATGCTGTTGCAGCTGAATCACTAAAGGCTCAGACTCAAGCATGCCGCAAGTGCCAGTGCCATTTAAGACCACATACTGAGTTATACAGCTTGGGTTATTATGGGCTAGAAACATCTGAATCTGTACGACCTTCATCAATAGCTTAAGCTAACTCCTTTGGGATGAGAGAGGTAAGCGTAAAGAGACTGATAATTTTTCACACAATGCATTTGTCATCTTTTTAAGTCAAATGAATAGAAGTCTCATTACAATGTCTTTTAGGATGCTTTGATTTTTTTTTTTAAGTATGAATTATCTTCAAGACAATACATGTTACCCCCCACCCCGTGGGTGAAGACTTTCAACAGGACAAAGTGCAATTTAGTATCAAGTTGTTGACTACAGGAGGTCAAGAGGAGTGAGATAAATAGGCTTATAGGTCTGCAAATAATCACCATATTTGCACACACAATTCACGCAAGGCAGTTTTTATTTTATTCATTTTGTATCATCACCACACCATTTTAAAACAAGACACAAGTATTCTTCTCCTCTGTTTTGATCTGAATTGGAGCAAGCAAGAGATGGTAATGACAGGGACATCAGACAGGTAATTTTGGTGGAACGGAAGGAATGGAAAGACGCAAGAAGGAAACAGCAAGTCTTGTCCTGAACCTATGACAAAAAAAAGCAGTTGATGACCAAGTACTGTGCCGTCTAGCCATAAATTCTAAAGTAACAGCATGTACAAAAAAATTATCTCAATGCCTGACAGAGCACAGCATTCAAAACAAAAATGGACATAGCGGGCACAATCTGGTCTTCATGGTAGAATATATTCACCATATAAAGTTCTGGAAAATTAATCTGAAAAGTTCAGATTTTCAGTAAAAACAAACAAAAAAGAAACAATCAAGAGAAATTTAGCGTTGATATAACTTCACTGTCACAAAAATCCTGTGACCAAGACTAATTTCTTTCCACTCAGAAAAAAACCCAAACAACTCTTTACAGGTTTTATGAAAACTCCTCCTGGCAACAAGCCAGCCCTTACCACCATGAAACTCTGAGCACAGGAACTGCTGAATATGGCAGTTACAGAAAATGGCCCTGCACTGTATTTGTGTGCTTCGGTAGTCACCAATGGACAAGGACCATGCAGGATGATCTGTGTCAGCAGCAGAGGTTTCGGTTTGGCCTTTCCTAAGATCATCTGAGTGTTGACAGAAGTACTAAACTTGAGCACATTTCTCTGCAGAGTTCCCATTCCAGAATCGAGACATGGTATTGGATGGAGAATTTATCCTAAACTGACACTGAAAAGAATCTCAACGGGAGAGACCAGGGAAGAAAGGCAGCAAATGCTGACTTTGAGAACACTTCCCCCTTCTGAATAAACAAACTAATACTGGGAGAGCTTTTCCCAAGAGATGGAGCAGGACCAGTGGACCAGTATATAGGCAGTGATTCTGCTTTAAGAAATAGCTTTCCAAAAAGAGATCATAGTCACAGGACTAGCAGTTACCATCCTGACTGTCATTTCTGCCACTCAACACAACACCTAAAAATTGTAAGTAGTTTATCTGAGAGAAATTCCAACTTACTGAAATTTCTCAGATCTATACAGAGTGCAAAAAAAGCCCAAGATTAAAATCTTTGATCACTGATTAATAGTCAAATTCGAAGTTGAGAAAAACAAAGTAATTCTGAAACTATAAAATCACGCTCACAAAACACGTCTCAAACTACCAATGCAGAACTGCCAAATGGACCTTTTTCAAAAGTAAAAATAAATAAAAAGGCTCCAGAGTATGTTTTGGACCCAAAAGCTACATGCCAAGTTTCATTACAGGAGGGAACTTAATCCTTGAAGCTATATTGGGATCTACAATGAGTGTTCAGTCTTAAAAGCTCACAATTTCCACGCAGAATTTTAAATGAGGCCTGAAATACTCTGGTAATTTACTAGAGGCTTTGGAACACTTTCCAGTGAGTTTTAACCATTGTAACACATCTATCTCTAAAATTGCCCTGAACTGCTTTTTTTCTTTACTTCTCTTTTCTTTCTTTTTAATGTCTGTAAATCTTTTTTTTTTTTTTTGCAAATAAATCATTCTGTATAATGACTGATCATACTTGAAGGAATTTTTATTATTAGGTAATATTTGCAATGATGCTGGTATAAATGTGTCCTAGCTACCAAGTCTGCCATTTCTCTAGCTTTTCAAGGATCAGAAAATATAATGGTCAGGACTCGTTTTTTCCATCCTGTGACCACTGGGAAGCTGTAGGTTCAGAATCATTGCCTCACGGCTCTAAAACACATCATCAGGCTACCACTATGTATTTTCCGTCGCGTCAGACATTCAATCAAGTCAGTCGTAGCTGAAAAGGACATAGCAGCTTTCTAGTTAAGTATATTTCCATTGCTCTGTAGTAGTTGTTTTAATTTCAGAAAAATATTTTGTTTCATCTTTGTCCATAAGTTCTGAATAGATCTGTCCCCACTCTTCCCTTTGATACTGAAGCAATCCCAGCAGTTGAAGCACTTTAAAACAGCTTCCCATGATGATGGAAAAACATTGAAGATGCTCTTTGACACTAGTCCTCCACTTCAGAATTCCCTTTTGATTCAATTAAACTATCTGTTCTTCTTCAAAGGACACAGTAGTTTCGGAGATGTTTTGTCAACTATAGCAAAGCTAAGAGAGCTTTTACTGAAGCAATGGGGTATAAAAGATGGAGGAACTTTATGCCAATACATTTCTTGCATCAAATGAATATTCGTGTTTTCCTTAAATGCTGAATAAATTCATTACTTTTATAGTAACAGAGGATTCAGACAAAAGTAGCAGTAGCATGCTCCTGAAACTGCAGATAGTGCAGGTCACATACAGTGTGACACTAGCAAGAAATTTTACTTCAGGCTTCCAGTACACACTAGAATCCCTTCTGTGGAGTTTAGAGAAGGCTGTAAAGATGCTGAACAGAAGCCTTCAATAGATGGAAAGATACCTGAATACAGTTTCGAGACAATAATTCAGGGAGTCTCTAGTAGTATAAAATACTACAAAAGCCAGATCTTGGTGATGTACATCAGTACACAAAAGGACCCAATATAGTAGGAATAAAACAACATCTCTCTAGTAAGGCAAGAATTTCATTCACAGTGGTCTTGCACTAGGCTCAGTTAGGGCACAGTGCAGGTTAGCCTTAAATTCACGGAAATAACCAACATGAAAACAAAAAAGTAAATGCAGACCATATGAGATTCATAAAATAAACAGCTAAAAAAAAAATCTGATCTCAGCAAACCAACCCTGCTGTGAATGAAAGATAGACTATTTCTCAATCCGTATACCTTGGCTGTATTACAGTGATAAAGAAGTATTTGCTTGGCTTGCTCCCTCCCCATTAACACTGGCTATTGAACTGTTTTCACTTAGTTAAATATGAATTTACCTGTTGAAACGGTAGATATCCCGTATGTTTCCAAATAGGGCTGATCGCTCTTCTGTCCCCAGGGAGAGCTTGGTCTGGTCAGTGATACAGTCGAGGTAATCCTACAAGAGAAACGAGGAGGCCTTTAGACATGTCCTCCTTTTCCAGATCAGTAAATGGAGCTATGTTTTATTGCACAAAATGAGTCTCTTCATATCAGTTTCACCTTATTATTACAGGAAAGCCTTCAGTAGCCCCCCTGTGAACAGTCACTCTATTATGAAAGGTAACAACAGTACTTACCTGTTCACTGAAACGAAGAAAACACCAAAAGACCAAACACTAAGTTATAGCCCTTAGATGGGACAGCCAACATTTCTCTTGCTACTGATATAAAAATGTATTCTGATTTCATTCACAATGACAGTTTAATTCATCATTTAACTAGTTCAAAGACAAAAAAAATGTAAAAATAAGAGATGAAGAATGTAATTTAATGCAGCCTTAGTAACAGAAAACCTATATAATGAAGATCAGAAAGCATATAAGCAACACAGGCTCAGAAAAGCAACCACTGCAGAAAAAAACAACTTTTAAGTCATAGTTAAGAAAACAATTCAGAGTATGTAGAGGACAGATCTCAGTGTATACACGTGCATGCAACTTAACCACATATACAGTTACATTGCAAACTGCATTGCTATATACTCTAGCAAAGATTTCCTTTTACATTTACAAGAGTGATAGTGTCTCATCCAGGGACTTTAATTAAATAAGAGCAAGACAACTAGAAAAAGCTCAGATCAGCAGTGTTCTGGGAGAACAACTTCCCCATCTCTTCCCTTGCTTTGATAAGAGCTCAGCTCCTGAAGTGTCACCTTTCATTCTGTTGCCACTACAGTATTAAAATTTCTCAGATAAGCACAAACAAATCCAGCAAGCTAATTTAACTCATAAACCAAGAAAAACAGTGTGCTGCCACATTCACGAAAAAATTCTGCTGGACCATGGAAGTAAAGTAAAAGTGAAAACAGCTGAAACAATGCGAAATAAAAATAAATAAAATCCCTTAGCCTGGGGCTAGACAACACGGTGTGGCAATCTCCCAAAAGCAACACAGCTCTCCACAATGCTGTGAGGAAGGAGCCCTGCAAAACATTGAGACCACAAATACTTCTAAGATATAACAGCGTTCTAGAGTCACAAAAAGAAAAGTATTGTAGAACATATACATTGGCCAAGATTTATTCTCTGTGCAAATCCCATGAAGACAACGAGTTTCGATCAACCATGGATCTGACTTCTGGATTTTAGATGCTTTCATAAGGAAAGTTAAGAATTGTAGTGCTTGAGTCTCCATCCTTATATCCTTCTTTCCAACTGAAACAGTGTCAGTAGAGTCACGGGTGTTAACCAAGATTCAGTTTTAGGTACCAGTAGGCTTTCCTGTCCCCTACCCCTATCCTAACGCTCAATAATCCACACTCAACACCTCCAGTTAAAGGTACCCCCTCATCACCCCCAAAACAGTCTTTTTTGCCAAGGGAAAGCAAGCAAGCCTATTCCAAGGCAAGTTCAGTGTCTTTAAGAAAAGCAATAAGCAGCAGTGGGAGGCAAGCAGGCAGGTCTCTGGAGAGCCATCTCATCTCTTCTGTGATGGCATCTGACCTGTACTCTACCTTCTCTCCTAGCTGGCAGCAGCCTCATAGTCCAAGCCTGTCTTTGAAATATATTTGTGCAGAAAGTCATTGGAACCACATCCCTGGGACTTCATTAATTTGTCCTTGGCTTTTTATTTATACTCAGAAGCTGCAGAAGAGTAAAAGGTTCAGGGTGGCAAGGCAGACAGGACTGCAGCATGCAATGAGCTAGGTCAAAGACAGAAATAGATGATAGATTCAGGGCTGCTCCAGTGAGGGCCACAAATAAATAACCTTTTCTGCCCTCTAATACAAATCTGCATATAAAAGCAAAGAACAGAAAAGCTCCAGTGGAATTGTGATCCTCTGAAAACATTTTTAGCACTGCAGGAACACTGCAGCATCCCGAGCTGGTATGACTGGATGGGTTGCAGAGGACTGGAAATCTTATAAGTAACTCCATACAGCATATTTATTAAAGAAAGAGAAGTTCCTTTCA
Source organism: Leptosomus discolor (assembly GCF_034619465.1). Lineage (NCBI taxonomy): Eukaryota > Metazoa > Chordata > Aves > Leptosomiformes > Leptosomidae > Leptosomus > Leptosomus discolor. The sequence continues at coordinate 55,861,902 of NC_141392.1, read as the reverse complement.
GATTCATTCATCTCAGCATAGCTGGAGCTTGGGTTTCTTCAAAATAACAGTCCACAGTTATTTCCAGTATTGTAGACAGTGTTACAAGCATGACCTAGTTTACGGTCCTTTTGTCATCTTATCCCAGTTTTCCTCCACATATGCATATTCTTCTCAGTGTTTTATCAACCCTTAGTAAGAAAGAGGGAACCAAGTACTTCCTCATGCTCCTGCCAAGCAGCAGCCTGCAGGTGCTTTGGCAGTTTTCCAGCGTTCCCATAGCATATGCCAGTATCAGGTTATACCACACATCCACAGCCTGTGCTCTCTTTTGCTAAAAGTTCCTTAAGACTGTGCTTCAGGCCTCCTCCTCCCAGCATCAGATCAGAAACAAACCAGAAACTAATGGTTGGGTTTGTGCTTATCTAGAGTAAAAGGACACAGTTATTTGCCTAAAACACTTCGGATTCAGAGGTACCTCACCTCATACTGTTACAAAATCACACAGGATTTAGGGACTGCTTTCATGTTTTAGCTTTCTGGTTTTGTTAATGTTGCTGACTTGAGGCTTGTTCAAGTCTGACAGCTACAGACATGTTTACATTGCCGTTACATGTACGAGCAGATACCTGAGCTAGACACAAACTGCCTAACGTGGCACTGACAGTAGGGTAGTTACAGCAGCAAAAAGCTTCAGTTATCCATCTTTATGTGAAAGAGGTGGACAGTGAAGAAGGACTTGGGGGTGCTGGTGGATGAAAAACTGAGTACGAGTCATCAACGCGCACTCGCAGCCCAGAAAGCCAATTGCATCCTGGGCTGCACCAAAAGCAGTCAGGCCAGCAGGTCGAGGAAGGTGATTCTCCCCCTCTACTCTGTCCTCATGAGACCCCACCTACAGTACTGCCTTCAGCTCTGGGGACCCCAACACCAGACAGATGTGGATGTGCTCAAGAGGGTCCAGAGGAGGGCCACAAAGATGATCAGGGGACTGGAGCACCTCCCCTACAAGGACAAGCTGAGGGAGTTGGGGTTGTTCAGCCTGGAGAAGAGAAGGCTCCGGGGAGATCTTAGAGTGGCCTTCCAGTACTTAAAGGGGGCCTGCAGGGAAGGTGGGGAGGGACTCTTGGTCAGGGAGTGTAGTGATACAACAAGGGGTAATGGTTTCAAACTGAAAGAGGGGCGATTTAGATCAGGTATAAGGAAGAAGTTCTTTACTATGAGGGTGGTGAGACACTGGAGCAGGTTGACCAGAGAAGCTGTGGTTGCCCCCTCCCTGGCAGCGTTCAGGGCCAGGGTGGATGGGGCTTTGAGCAACCTGGTCTGCTGGAAAGTGTCCCTGCCCATGGCAGGGGGACGGGAACTAGATGATCTTTAAGGTCCCTTCCAACCCAAACCATTTTACGATTCTATAACTGGACGGTGTGATGAAGTCCAGGCACAGTGCAGCAGCACACCGCTTGTGCTGACACTGGTTATACTGCTTTACAGAGCATGTGTGCTCTCAATAAAGGCTTCATAAGCTTATCCAGGAAACAGATGCAGTATTGGTATATAATGTCCTCTGCAAGGATGGCAACACAGGCAGATCAAAGCTATCAAGCCATGAGGTTTTTTCCTAATTATTTCTTAGCAAATGGTACTTTACCCTCATGGTAGTCACTGCAACCTCCTGCACTCTATCAACAGCTGTTATCATCTGAAGCCATAATGAAAGGTTTGGAGCTACAAGATAACAGGGCAGGCTACAACCTTAATGACACAGTGCAGAAATCAATGAAATTTATCAGAACAGAGTACCGGCCTTATTCACTTTTATTTGTTTCTTGTCAGCAGCTATGGACCCTCTGTTGGCACTGAATCATTTGTTTACAACCTTTGCCTTCACTAGCCTTTTATTGCTTCTCTGCAGTTATGGCAAAAACTTTTAGCTTACTTTATAGGAGAAAAAACCCCCACAAATGCCAGTCTCCTTAGATTGATTTATGGAGGCAGGTTTGATCTAATGGTATTGCAGGATTTTTCCATCCTCTTTCCTGAAACTCTGCAAAAACTAGAAGAGTCTTGCCAGACTGCCCTGCCTTCCTTGCTGGGTTTGATGTCCCCATTTGTCTTTCATCACACCAAATGCATCAGAAGGAACATCTGTTAGAAGCTGCACATCCTGACTACCGTCTCCTCCTCCATAATCACACAAGATCAATCTCTAGAGGAACAAAATGATGACAACACTAAACTCAGAAAAAAATAATTATATGAATTGGAAATTAGAGAAAACTGTCAAGAAAAAGACAAAATGAGCAAAAGTACTTTCACATACTGATTAAACCAACGTTTTCCATGATCAAACTTTAGAAACTAAATCCAAATTAGTGGGACATTTTCATCTAGTCACCCAGGTTTTCCTTTGAAAACGGGCACACGCTTAGCTTTGAAAACGGGCACACGCTTAGCTTTAAAAACGGACTACAGGCTGAACAATGATAAGTCAGCCATTAATGTGGCAATGTTAAAATTACACATTAAAATGAGTCATGTTAATGGTAATGTTAACATAGTGATGCTAAAAAGAAAAAAGTTAAAAGCCACACTGCCTCATAAAACAAGAATAATTTTTTATCCTGCCCTGCAAGGAACATAACATACTATAGAAGTTCTTCGCAATCCCTTTACAGGGCAGGACTGTGCATACACGGGTATCACCAAAGATAAGCAAAATTGTTGAAAGAGCAGTGCTGTTGCATAGGTACACCTTTACCAAAAGGCAAGCACACAAGACACTGAAAAGTTGATTAAATATCAATACCAAAAAGTAAAAACAAACAAACAAAAAACACCAAAAAAACCCCACAAACCATGAAGGTTTCTATCCACCAAGAAACTTTGCCTTCCAATGCCTAAACACAGGCTGCAGGAGGAAACAAAACTGCAGAACATCTCTGTACTTCAGCAACATACTCTTTGACTCAAGAGCTGAGGACTTACATCAGGATAACTCAAGAAGTCTGTGACGAAAAAGTGCCTAAAAATACTTATCAAAACTCCAATGACTTCTAGCATTGCAGCCTGAGTAGGAATATGTGATACTAAATCAAGCAGGACCTAATCCAGGCAGTGCCTTAACACCACTCAGACCTCAGTTTTCTGATACTCCATAGATCTGTGCTACTACTAAGGCAGCTTACACTCCTAGATACTATACCATACTCATTGGCATATTTTTGCCTAACGCCCCTCTTCCCAGCACAGATGACATGATGCAAATCAGATGGCTGAGCAGAAAAGGAACCACTGAAATGGCTCAGCAACCTTGGCCACCTAATCACTACTTCCACATCACTGAGGAAAAGGCTGCAGGGCAGGAGCAAAACATGCCACAAACTGGAACCTGTGTGTAGCCTGCCAGCTAGAGCCATGCTCACCAAACTATCTACACACTTGTAACCAAACAGAAAGCTGGGCAACAGTTGTACAACAGAATAACCACTATAACATGCTCCCCATTGCTAATTCTGCCAATTACATAGGTAATTATAATATGTACCAATTCCTCTTTTGCCTGATTTTTTTTTTTCCTATTCTCTTTTCTTATTAATTATTTATGGTTTATCCAGCATGTACAGCAACATACTCTGAATGCCTTGTGAGTCAAAAATAGCATACTATCCACAACAGGTGGCCAAGGACACTGAATTCTGGTCAGAGCAGCTCACTGCAGCTCTTTTCAATTATTTAAAGTACACCCATACCCTGCCAAGTGAAGATACAGTTGTAAACCAAACATACTTTGCTTTCTTACTGTGGTTCCTTTGGCTCTATGAGTCCAAGGACTGATAGAGACCTTAATCAAATCCATTTCCTTCCCATATCAAATTCTTTTGTCAGGTTTTCTCCTTAAAACACATAATTATCTTTGTTGTCATCACCTTCTGTGATGGAAGAAGCCAAGCCCCCTATTTTAGTGCAGGTCTCCTGTAATCTGCACAGTGGTTTACTTGAAGACACCTGTAGCAAAACATTTCATGCAGCCAAACTTAAACTTAACATATTCCTGACTGCTTTCCTCCCCTCATCTTCTATCTTCTATATTCTTCCTCTTCAGTCTCTGTAACCAGTCAAAGCTGGTCACATATCTATAAGGCAGCCTCATTTTGACTGAAACCATTCTTCCCTTCTGAGAGTGAAAATGCTTGCCCAATTGCCCGTAAAACCATTTCCCACCTCCCCCCCCATGTCAAAGCCCTTGCCATTTTCAGCCATCCAAAGACAACCTGGCATATTCCCATGTGGCAGGCAGAAATCCATGTCTGTCAAGATAACTAGCACCCTTAACCTCCCACTTCTGATACTCCTCTGTAGGTGAAGCAGAAGTAGCACCAGCTCTGCTTCAGCGTCTTACCTATATTGATTCAATAGAGATGAGAGGAATATTACAAACACTCTTTGCTGTGATGGCGAGAATTTGCTACCTAGCAGCAAGCACCTCCAGTTCCTACATGAGTAACACAACCACTAACCCAGACTGCCAGTGACACTATCACATTGTCATACAGCAGGCTATACAGTTAAATATAAGTATTTAGGTGTATTGCCAATAGATGTATTTTAACCATAGGTGCCATTTAAGTGTCATAAAAATCAGAACCATATTTTATTTCTGCTACAGATGTTGCATGTTAATGATGCCAGCAAATCAAAACGTCAAAAAAAGCTTGCACTGTCCACCATACAGCTTCTCTACATGTAAAACCAGAAACTCAGATAAAGAAGAAAATTTCTGCAAGCATGTCTTTCCACCTTTTACTTTTAGTAGAAAACAGGGGGGTGGGGAGTGGTACTTAGTCAGTGGTTGGTTTATAGGCTTTTTTGAGGTTTTTTTGTTTGTTTGTTTTTTAAAGACATCTGAAGCCAGAAAACCTTCACACTGGCCAAAGCACAGACAGGTCCCAAAGATCAGCACCTGTCTGGGGACTATGCACACAGCACTGCAAAGCCCTGCCACCAACCGACAGCCAAAGCCAGGGTCTTTCTGAGGACAACACAGACTTGGAGACACAGCCTCACTTCAACAACGGGAGCAGAAAGCTCCTGGGCTCTATGCGCTTCCTTTCCCTTGATGTCCCTCCATACCTTGAATGTAAGGCTGTCACTTACCAATGCTCTTCCCTGGTGGTAAACAGCTCCATCAGGCCTTGCAGGTGAGCTCCGAAGCACCCACCTACGTGCTTGCAGAGCACGGACCCTGCCATCACGGGAGAAAGGCGAGGAGAATACCTCCCACCACTGACAGCCAGCAAGCCTCCAAACGGCAATGGCCAAAGTTATCTGCGTGCTTTATACAATCTGTTACTAGATACGGTTTGTGATTGATTTCTTTCCTGTCCGATGTCTGCACAGAAGAGCAGAGTCTCTGAACCGGCAGGAGGCCACCTCGCTGGCATCAGTCCTCTCCCTAGGCCTGAGGGGAGGTGGTGGAGGAAGCCGTACCACACTCACCTGTGCTTATCACCAGCTTCCTCAGAACCACCCCGTTTACATGTGCATTCGGCTCACACACAGCCTGCGGGTATCAGCAATAAAGCCGGCATCGTGATGCAGTAAGATGATACTCTGTTGAGTGCATGTAGAAAGGGCAAAGATTGATGGTGACAGCACTTGTGAGAACATGGTATGAAGAAAGACTAAAAATAGAGAAGCACATTTAAGTTTTCTTTCCACTGTTTAATGTTACAGAGTAAGGTGATCATGACAGACTTCTCCCTACACCTTCCACAGTTAGGGGTCTGCAAATAAGTTAAAAGTATTAATTTAAATTTTACTCACTGAAGAGAAAGGGAAGAAAAAAAAAATTTTTTCATGTAGCTATTCCTGAGTGACAGATTTTCAATAATCAACGTGACTTCCTCACCTATATTATAGATATTAAAACACTGTCCCATTTACAGATACTAAGGACTGGAAGCACTGACCCCTAGTAGGTCCCCTTGGCTTCATCCGCATGTATGGAAAGCCAAAGGGGGAGTATGTGTCAGCCAAAATTAGCAGCAAGGAATTCCCAAGTCCTAACGCTATGCCTCGCACCTCTAAAACGCACACTTTCTTTGGTTTAGGCTGCCTTTGAACAGTTGTGCCTGTGTAGAACATAAGCACAGGTGGGGTTGTATAGAAAGTCAGAAATTTCTAGGGCACATCAATGTCAACAGCACAACAGTCAGGAGGTCTTGTCACAGGACTTCCAGTTGTCAGAGTCCAGCTAGACCCAGGAACTGAACTGAAGCATTTGCCCTGGTAAACTGTCAGTGATAGGTCCCTCAGCACTCCCAAAGCTGTTGTGCCAAGTTCACCCATAGGGTCCCTGGGCTAGACAGCCTTGCCACTATGCATGTCTGGGAGATAAGCAGCATAGCTTTCCGCAGCTGTGGATTCCCCCTCACTGCTATAGAGCCTAAGCCTTTAAAGCAAGCTCTGGATGCCCTCTTGCCCCTGCCCCAGTGTCAAACGACGCCCCCTGCCCCAGTGTCAAACGACGCCCGTGTCAGCTTCAGCACTGCCCCACAGCTCTCTCCTAGGACTGGGGGGGGGGGGAGAGGCACATGTCCTACAACGTCTACCGTACCTGTCTAGGGTTTTACATTCTTTCTTTTTGCCCAACGCCTGCTTTCTTCTTGTGTTGTCTGTCTTCCATGAACTATTTTAGCAGGAATGTTGCATCTCTGCAGGTCTCTGGAGGGTCAAAGCCTGCCACCAGTTGATCCTGTGTTGGATGTGCCAGTCTGTTTGGATGGCAGCCTGCTTGCTTTTACAGATTTTTGCCTGCTCTGCTGAAGTGAGCTTTTGCTCACACAAAACATAATCCAAGTTCAGTAATATTCCCCTGTTCAACTGCAGGGATTTCATGCTAAGTCTCCCATCTTAAAGAGACACCTTGGAACACAGGCTGTCAATTAATTCAAACTGTAACGATACAGATGCACTAAAAGCACTCATAAGCTGAAAGAGGGATTCATGGATTGTGCACAGAAAAGCCCTCTAAAATTGTCCATTATCTGTAAAGACAATATGGGTAAATCACTGGGAACAGAAACTCACACGAAACTCCACTTCAACACACTAACTTATTGAAGTTGTAACCCACTGATTAAACCCACATGCCATGTTTATCTTCAGATTATCAGACAGCACCCACTGCTAAATCACAGCTACAGGATTTTTTCCCAGAAGCTGGCACTCAGAATTGCTGCTCAGAGGCACAGTAAGAGGCAAGTTCAGAGAGTGGATGGAGATTGTGAAACATTAAAGAGCTATGTGAGGGCCCCCATCTAACCAACTTCCTAAAGCTAAGATGAAGCAGAGAAGAAATATGCTACAGTAATGAGGACAGCCAAATGAAAACATTAAACAGCAATTAGGATGTCAAATAGTTTGAGGTTGCTAGGCAGATGAAGTCCTCTATAAAGATTTCTAGATCTAAGCCTACAACTGAGGCTTGACATTATTGGTGTCAATTGTCATCATCATTCAATAATCTAAAGCCTTTTACAAAAGTACCAGCTGAAAATGTTTAATAATTAAAAAACCCCTCAAAGTTCATCAGGACATCTGTAAATTAATTCTCACAACACTGCTTAATTGGTCTGATTATAACCTTACAGAACTACAGTCAAACAAAGCACAGAGAATTATTATGGCATATTTAGCCTTTGAATGTTTGAAACACCCAGGAAAGGAACCCGAGTCTTGTGCTGTAGATCCTTGCCCCGTTAAATAAACTTTCCCCAATTTCTAAGGCAAATGAATGTTAACATTCTTAAAAGGAGTCCTTGATATGCTTGCAAGTTAAATGAGACATTATGGAAGAGAAATGTTTATTTTAAAACACAAGAAGGGAAACTGAAAGAGTGTTTTGTTTTCCAAAGAACAAAAATGCAAACGCAGCACAATGGAGAAAATCTGCACACATCCTAAACACACTTAAAACACCTAAGGTAAATACCTTAACCTAGGTAACCACATGATTCCCAGAGGCTTATGGATGGCTTTTATTATTAATATATGAACAGCAACGAAAGGGAAGCTTATAGTAGTGGGTGGTTTGCAAGTGAAAACTTTTTAGAAGTGTCGGATTTGCAAAATGGCCTTCTCATGAAATCACAAAAAATAGCAGCTACCTCCACACCTTAATCCGTGGGAGTGGTGAGAGCGGAAAAGAGAGAGACTGCTACGTGGTTTGTTAAGCCTTCAGGTTTAAAGGTCATGGATTACTAGAAGAACAATATTCACTGACATGTAATATTTAATAACAACGACACAACAAATTTAAAAGTGGTCAAATATTTTCATGGACCCAAAAAGAAACAGCCATAATAAGCAAATAAAAGTCCAGAAACTATGGTCTGGCTGGAAATGCAGAAGTTTGGCTTTAAGACACCACTTTGAAATTGTGAAATTTCTTACAGAAATCCCAATCATTCTGCAAGAAATGTATCATTTTACTAAAATATTTACCAAAAATTTTGCAGCAAAGCTGCAGTTCCTCTCTCCTGCCTCTCAGCTCTCAGACCTATTCCTCCCAATTTTGCTGTCCACGCTTTACAAGGTTGCTGCTTTCCCAGAGCTGCCGCTCTGCTCTGTCAAGCTCCTCATCCACTGCCAGTGAGCAACAGCAGGCTGGAAGTCAGAGGTGAACTGATCTCTCTTTTGTTACTTTCTGAATTCCAGAAAGGCTCTATACATCCCACTAACGAGGGACACGGCCTCCCTGCTCCAGCCTCAGTACAGTCACAGAAGCAAAGTTTCACCCCCAGAGTCCCCTGCCCACCACCAGCACTCTTAAATGACACGTTCTGTATTTAACTACACCTTCCCTTTGCCTCCTTCCTCCCAAAAGAATAAAGCTTTCCAGAACAGAAGACTGATTAACTTCCACCCTTTTATCTATATTCATTCACAGTTAGAAAGCGGGTAGGAGGTTGCAAACAGCACGGTTGAGCGATTTACGCCCTGTTGCAAGAAAAGGGAGGGCAAGGGCAGTGGCAGCCAGGCTTTTTGGCAACTCTGCAGCTCCCTGGAAGAGCAGCAGCCGTCCCTGCTGCTTCTCTCCCACCAAGAGCTTGAGAAAGGCTCACTGTACATTAATAGACAGCTCATTTATTACTGCAGTATAACTCACTCTTTTGTGCTATCCAAACACAGAGCCGACCTTAAAACAAACACAAAGTTATGGCTATATATTTGTGCTGTCTTAACATATGCAACCCCAGCCCTACGGTGAAGCTCTGTAACCACCTGACAAAGACGGCCCCTTGTCCCAACAAGTTTCTACAGTCTAGCTGTAAGATAAGAACTGGATGCAAAGTACAGGTGGAGGAAACAAAAGGCAGTGATGACATTTGACTCAGTGTCTTTCAAATACTTGGGAACCTGCTAAATGAAACAAATTTATGAATGTTACCAGCAGAAATAAGACTGAAGTAGTGATGATTCAGATAAGAAAAAACATCCATTGGTATACTTAACCCTGGCTTTGCATATTTCCTATGAGGTTAGTTTACAAACAGCTCCCTGTTCATGCCACAAGCAGTTGCCTTTCACCACAGAAGTAGTTTGTTAGGTTACTTCTGGTTGCTCACAACACAATATATTCCTATTGTACAGCTGTAAAACATCTTTTTTCCAAAGCCCAGAATCTCTCTCGTGTGCCCAGAAAAACAAGGTTTGGGTTTTGTTTCTGTTTTGGTTTTGGTTTCCTTGAAGGGTACATATGATGAGAAGCTTAAAGCGTACATAGCTGGCAAAATATTTTTGTTCCAAGATCTTGGAGTTTCAGAAACAACCTCATCTAAAACTATCTAAGACACAAACACAAACAACAGTTTGTGTATACTTCCCTTGCTTTAGGTTGCTTTAGGATGTTTAATGTGGCTCACATCCAGGAAGCAAGAAGTCTGCAGGGAAAACTGAATACTCCTACTGCATGAGAAGAAGGAAGTCTCATTTACTTTAGGTATTTCTTTAAGGTTACCCAGAACAGCTGTTTACATCTGTTTGGTAACATACCTATTTCCTATATACCTTATCTCTCAGTCTCAGTATGGATTCTGGTCCTGATTTTTAAACAGCAACTCCAGAAACAAAGCAGAACACTAATGTTCTCCAATATAACTGCTTCCAAATTTATTGCAGATTTTTTAAAATAGAACATTTTTCTGCTCCAATTTATACTGCTGTAACTCTGTTTAAACTTCATGGACTTCAAGAAGGCCTCCTAGATATGTACTGAGAACCTCAAGCACAATTTCACTTCAGCTCAATATTACCAGAGAAAAATCTTCTTGCTTTTAAGACATGCTTTCCCTGAGGAGGCCTATCAGAATTTGACACAGCTCTTCCTTCATGGATGTAAAAACAAGCAGTGAGAAAGTTCATCAGCTCAAAAGTATACCAAATACTAATCACAGTTAAACTTATCACTGTAATAATCATATTTGTTTTGCAGGTCATTTAAATTGCTCATCCAAATTTTCTAAATGCATAAAGAGAAATCCTTAGTCAGAAAGAACAACATGCGTGCTAACCTGCTTTTAACAGCTTTTCAATGTTGTAGCAAGACTCTGAACATCACTGTTTTACTCTAAACTAAACACCTTTTCTCTCTGTATGGGACAGGCTCTGCAGCTGGCCCCAGAGAGGAGAGCCTATTTGTAAATCATCACTCTGTTCATATGGAAATTAAAAGTAAACTGCCTGAAAATCATGCACTCATCACCTGCATTCTCTCTTTTGTGTTAAAGATTTAAGACAAATAAATTGAGGATGTCAGCAATCTTCATCAGACTAGACTTGCAAATCTGCAGTGCCTATACATGAAGCTGAGGTATTGCTCCATAGCTTTACAGGCACTGATATGGCACACTAACTTCTGACCTTAATGCACTGAAGAAAAATACTAATTGTGAGACCACACATCACTTCTCCCTATACCGAGTGAAACAAAAGTGATGAAAAACCTCAGAAGAATGCCATCATTACAGTCCGATGATTACAGCAGTGCCATAAATTCAGGATGCTCACACAGGAGGGACTGGTATCTCCTTTCACATCACAGTTATCTTCTCAGTAACATTCAATAAACTTTCCATTGAAGCACCCTGTGAAATTTCTTATCTACAAAATGCTCACAAAGGGCAGCTCTGCTAATCAAATTTCACAATTTCTTTTTGGTGGGTGCCAGAATTCTGTACTGTGAAACAGAGGCACACTTCCAGAGTAACATCTTCATGTGCAACTTACGTCAGCAATCTAAAGATACCTTCCTCAGGCATGTAGTTTAGCAGCTATAGAAAAAGAGGTTGCAAACGGAAATTAAGTATAATGTGGGAACAAACATTCTGGGATGCCTTCACTATATTGGGACTCCTGCCTGTTGAACCTCGGAGGAATTAGCTTTCTCTTAGTTATGCTATTTGAAAACCCAGTGCGCAAGCAGCTATGCTTATACTAACACACCACAAGAAGTGACAATACGCACATGCAGTCTTCGGAGTTGTCTTTTAACTAATTGCCTAAAACACAGAAAGAGATATCCTCTAACCACAGCACCACAAGGCAGGAAACTGGGAAGAATAAAACTCCAATACTGACTTAGTCTCAGAAGGGCTTCCGTTAATCATTGGTGCCACAACATGCATCTACTGTAAACATCCAGTATTTCTCCTTACAACTCTTCTTCCCCCTCCCTGCCAAAGGGTATATAACGTCTACAGACTTGCTCACCTTGGATGAAGCTTTCCATGCCAGAAACCTACCTCCTTGCTGACCTTGTTTTAAGAGGTTTCAGCAAAAGCATTCCCCTGGGCCTTTTTGAGAAAGAACACCCTTTTTCCCTTTGCTCATGTTGAAAAATTTTTGTGACCTTTCCCCCGAGAAGACAAGCACCCCCAGGCTGACTAGCAGGGACACGAACCATACTCTCACATCTCAACAAGGGACAGTAGCAGACTGAAGCATAATGGAGACTTTCTTTCCAAGAGTATGCCTTTCGCTGTCTTTGTCCAAATCTTCACATATTTGACCACTTTGGGGGGAGGGTGGGGAAGGGGAAGAAGCTCCTCAAATTCACATATCCTCAATAGGAACTTTTAGCAATGGTCTTTTGCATGTTTCAGCTCAGGCTTCACAAGGTCTTAACCCACAATTGCCAGTCTCAGATGCTGCCAGTCACATCTGTTTCAGATCTGCTCCTCTGAAGCAAAAGCAAGGAAAAGGTTGTTCCTATGTCTCAGTGTCCCTCTGCAAACCTTATGCAATGTGGAGAAGAGTTCTGTGCAGTTCCAGGGCACAGAAGACACAAAGAAGTCCTACAGAAAGATAAGGAGTAAACAGGAACAAAGCTTGAGGGATGCCAGAAGATGGAGGCTGAATGTTCAGAGAACTTAAGAGGGCAGAAAAATTAACAATACTGATGGAAACATTGTCAGAAGAAAAAAAAAAAAAAAAGACTGAACAAAAAGCTGAGGTATAAAGGGAGAACTACAACACACCTGGCAAAAAGTTATTTAAAAGTCTTCAGACCCATCAAGAGAAATAGAGAGAGATCTGGAGTCAACAGACACTACAAATATGGGAAAGAGAAAGACTAAAGAGTGGTGAGTTATAGGAGGAAGTGAGACAATATGGACTGACAGGGGATGAGGATGGGATTTACTGAGGACTTAGGACAGATGGGCAGGGAAACCGTAGGCAGAACAGCGTGCAGAAAAGAACAGGACTTTCTAGGTGAAAAGGCTTGAATGAGGAGTCTTAAACATAAAAAAAACAGGGGCAGGAGGCAAAAGATCTGGAGAGAAGATAGGAAAGCGACTTCAACTAGTCCAGTAGCTATGGTTCAAAAAAAAGTCATGTTTGGAGTGAAAGGGTAGAGGAACTCATTCACATAAGTGTCCCAGATTTCAGATGGAGTTCAAGATTCCAACCTCCGTTTACATCTTGTACTTGTGAAATGCACTGACAACGCATGCTTCCCGCCCCTCTAGCTACTGTATAGATGCCAACGACTTCTTACAGATATTATTTTACTGAGAGGAGTTTTTATATCAAATGGCTGAGATTCACACAGTGTATCTAGATGTTCTCAACAGGCTGGTATCACTGTGAGAGTGCATTTAATGTAACATGACAGATGCATGCACTGTAACAGTGCGTTTGCATTATTCCTTCATTTTGCAAAGAAAAACCATAAGTGTAGATGTCTTTTTCTACAGTTACAAGCATTTGTACAAGTTATGAAATGGGCTTCTGACTCCTGTGAACTGCAAGAGCAAAACACATTTTATTAAAAACTCAGGGACAGCATTTTACTCAGGGAAAAAAAAAAAGTTACTTCAGTAAGCTACTCTAATTGAAGTTTATGCCTATTCTAACTAAATTACTACTTTAAAAAGTCAGGCTGGGTCCTGAAGAGAAGGTCTGCAGGTTCAGCCCTGGCCAGTACACCTGTCAGCATGACACAAGCAGGAAGCAGAGGTATCCAATTTCTCATCATAAACTTGCTCAAAACATGCTTCAAGCTGTACTAATTCAAAATTCTAATTATATTTAACAGATCATCTGATAAAACATACCAAACAATGGAAGAGTTCGCTCTATCTTTGTCACAATGCTTGCCTGTGCAAGAATCACAGCAGCATGCCTCAAAACAATCAGGATTCAACTGTTCTTTCAGGCCACAGACAAAATGGCTGTACTGGCTAGAAAAGCAGTTGTTTTTAAAGCATATCCTGAGGTAAGGGCAGCCAAATAGTGTCTGTACGGCCTCCTCTCACTCATCCTAAGCCTGTGAAATAGTTCTTATCAGCAATTTGAAAGAAAGCTGGAGAACCTCAGCAGGTCAACAGTATCAGTTAAAGATCACATTAGCCATGTCCTGTGAAGTCAATTTCTAGATCTGTCTAGCATTTTAGATACTCCAAAGCCAAGAGAAGTTATGCCCTTTTTAGTTTACTTTTATTTATTTACTTACTAATGACCTAACAGCATTAGGTCAATAAAGGCATCAAAAAGGGTAAAATTCTCTTTTCCCCCATTCACTCCATAGTCTCTTATATCAAGCATAATACCTCTACATGTTTTAAGGATAACATAGGATGAAAGGACACTGCTCAAAATCCTATGCTAGGCTAACTCTTAATGAGCTGACTTTGGATAAGATGAATAGTACCAGGATCCTACACGCAATTTCACACCATCCATGTTAATGGGTCATTTGTGTACAGCTGTGGATGTTCTTTTCATTTGTGTACAACTAATCTTGGAAACCAGTTCCAGGAACATGAAGGACAAGAAGGTAATCAAGAATAGTCAGCATGAATTCACCAAGGGGAAGTCAACTACCCTAATAACCTTCTACAATGAAATTATTGGCTTGGTAGGTAAGTGGAGAGCAGTGCATATTGTCTACCTTGACTTCAGAAAGCCTTTTGACATTGCCTCCTGTAAGATCCTCATAGACAAGCTGATGAAGTATAGTTTGGATAAGTAGACAATGAGGTTAAATGAGAACTGGCTGAATGGACAGGCCCTGAGCGTGGTGATCAAAGACACAAAATCTAGTTGGAGGCCAGTAACGAGCAGCATACCCCAGGAGTTAATAGAGGATCCAGTCCTGTTTAAGATATTCATTAACAATCCAGATGACAGCAAAGAATGTGGATGTATTAAAAAAAACAAAAACAAAACCACAAAGCAAACAAAACCACCCACTCAATAAAAACAAATCCCCCCACCCCCAAAACTAAAAAAAAAAAAAAAAAACAAACAAAAGAAAACCAGACATCCCCAAAAAAGCTTGACTGTGCATCACAGGCAAACATACTTTGCATTACACCAGAAATTTAGAGAGTGGGGTAAAGGGTGATTAAAATAGAACCTATTCATTTCTCCCTTTTTGTTCATATGCCATCCTCAGTCTGACATCTCTTCAGCTTTTAGCTCTTTGTACCTGGGTTGCCCTGCTTCTCTTCCTCCCTCCCTCCCTCCCCAAAAAAACCACCCCAAAACAAAAAACCTTTTTTACTAGTTTTAGTCTGTGTACATAAGCTGCTGTATTGCAGTCAGCCGCAAAACTCAATAGAGAGCTCCAGTTCCAGCCAAATTTCATTCTCCCCTCAACTTTCCACTTGCTGGGTTTTCTCTTATTTCCTCATATTGTTTTGCCTCTAATGATCTTCTTTCTCCACTTAGCACTGGTTCATTTGCTTATGCTTTCCTCCACCGAGTCCCATCTTCAGGTATCTCTTCAGTTCCCACAAACTTCTTGCGCAGCAGTTGTCCTTTGATACTTCCCTCGCTCCCCTTTTCCCATTCTTGCCCCATTTCCTAACCAGCTTCCAAAATTTGACCCATATCTACCTGGAAAATAAGACAGATCAAGCTGCTTCCCTTCATTTTAGTTTGTCTCAGCACCAGTCAGCTGGCTGCCAGACTAAGTGACCTCAAGTCATAGATGCCCAGATAATCAAATCCTCTAAGGCTGTGACACTGCAGATGCCTGTGCAGTCTTCCCGTCCTTCTCACAGCCACCACCCTTGATTAGGGAAATCTCTGCAGCATTGCTAAGGTAACTTGTGGAGAAAAGAATCCCAAGAAACACATAAAATGGGCTCTTCTGTAACATGCTTGCAGTCACACCTCTCTCTCCTAAGACCAAACAAAGAACATGCGCAGCCTGAGGTAACTGGTTCCCCAGTGTCCTCACCATTTGGGAAGGAGCGCCTTTGAAAGCCTCAGATCCTCAACATCTACCTAAGAAAAGACGCACTGCTAACAACTCCATCTCTGAAACAGGCTGTCTAGTGCCACGCAAAGCTTTCAAGATTCATGATTTATTAGTTGCTGTAGGAAATATGCTTGGGTGTTTCACAGGTAAATCCCTCCAGTTCTTTCATAACTTCAAAAGCATTTGCCACAGTTACTCTACATCTACTGTAGTGATGTAGAGTATTTCTAGCAAGCATTTGTTGGCCTTCCTACTTGTAAATGGAAAATCTGTTTCAAGATTTTAATGATAGTTTCCAGTTTCTCAAGGTGTGTAATTTACTGCACAGGAGGATGAGTGAGAGCTAAGGTTTCCAAAACCACACAGGTCATGCCTAGTGAATGGTGACCATGCACAGAAGCTGGCTTGCTTCTGCAGCGTACAACAACCTTAAACACTCTTAAGTTTCTACAGTTGAAAGTAGAGAAACAGCAGCAGCTACAGAAACCAATAAAGTCTTGCAGAAACAGCCTTCTTTGTGAGAAGAAAACCCCCACTCTGGGGGGTGGGGGTGTTTAATCATGACATGCATTTGTGTTAACAAAGCCTTAGCGTTTTCTCCTGCTCATTGCTTGGGGAACCAAGCGGTTGGAACTGCAGGTGGGGAGGGTGTCTCCAGCTGACTGATATTTCCTTTTTCAGATGACCTCATACAGCTACCTAAAAACATGAACCTCTCAAGAAATCCGTCTTTGTGAGCAGTCATACACTCATAGGTTAAGTATGTAGACTACAAACAATAGCCACGGGACTTATCTTCAAAAACACAAAAAAACCATGACTCTGATGGCGCAGTTAGAAGTAGAGCAGGCAGAACAATCCACAGGTGGACTCATCCATATTTTTTCCTTGTGCTAGAAAAGGGAAATGAAAGATACTCTTCATCTGGGGATTGGACAAAAACTTCACTGCTGCTAATAAATGCTACACCCATTTATTAGCACCACTCATTTAGAATTATATTAAAGAAAACAGAATTCCTTTACAAAACAGTCAAACAATAGTGTTTTCCAGCAAATACACACACCATATTCAATATTACAGGCCAAGGACATGGAGTGAACAGACTGCAGCTGTGAGCCACATGAAAGGGAGAGTGAAAAAGGCTGGAAAGAACTTGCAGGACAAGGATTTGGGAGGGGAGAATCAATAAGTGAGACCCTTATTTAAAGGGGAAAACAAGCTGTCTGCTGTTTGCTTCCTGCTGTACGTTCTAGGAAACAGAATTGTACTTTTTTTTGGTAAATAAATATTATTGCAAAGAGTTTACCACTCTTTGTTCACTACTGCTATCAACTGTAGAATGTTTTTCTTTTTCATGTTATTTCTTCATGAACACATAGTAGCAGCTTAGATTTATCTAACCAAATAAAAACTAGAAACACACAAGAACAATGATATTACACTAATTAATAAAGACCAGCAAATGCCAATTCCATTGTCAGGCCCACCTGTCCTGCTGTGAAGTCAAACAATATAAAAAATAGCATTATGGAACACTCAACACCATCCTAACCAAGACTCCTACCTTCACAATGCTTTTTAGATCCTGCACATACATCCTCTCTGTCTCCAGAATCTCTTGGACGACTCTGTCTACATAGAGGAGCTTGGGACTGGTAGGCTCTGTAACCAGCGACATTGCACAGGTTTTGCTCACTCCTTTTGGTTCTGCTTTCCTTGGCACACTTAGCCTTTTTTCAAGGCTTTCCTCAGGATCTTCTTGCTCTGCAGGAGCGTTTTTGCGTGGCTTGTTGCTGGAAAATCGCCTGGCTGGGACCAGTTCTAGCTTGATGGCACCCGTTTCTTTATCCTGGTTGAACAAGCCCAAGTGGCTGTTTGAAACCAAGGTCATTCTGCTTCCAAAGGAGCAGTGGCTGTCCCTGGAGGAAGCAGAAGAGGAAGTGGAGCTAAAGCTGACAGGACGGTCACTGTCTGACAGGTCCATGGTTTTTTTTTCACAGTAGTGGAAAGGTCTGCTCTCCTTGTGCAAATCTTCTCCTTTCGTCTTGGAGTCAAGTGCTTCTGTCACAGCTGGTAAGACATCAAGAGGTAAGTGGAAATCATCTAAAAAAAAAAATAAGCAGAAGAAGTAGGTTTACTGCTGCTGCTCCACATAACACAAAAGCTGACAACAGATACTTTTAAAGCTTCTTGCATACCAAACTGCCACAACTCTTTTTTAACTAAAAGATAACCAGAACAATGTGATTTGAGGGTCACTGTGGCTCTAATGCTTTTTAGGTGGTGGGGAACCCCCACTGGGGGCTACTACACAGGCACCGCATACCTCCTGCTCACATATATGTCTGTGGCATGTCCTTCTTGTGCCAGTGTGCTGGGCTTGGTGCTAGCGCATGCACTGCCCAGGCTCAGCACAGGAGAAAAATAAGACTCAAAGATTGTTCCCTAAGGTTAAAAAAAAAAAAAAAAAAAAAAAAAAAAAAAAAACAAAAACAAACCTCTGTCAGGAGCAGTTCCTGCTGTCTCCAAGCTGAGCACTGACCCTGGTTTGGAGGCTTTGGAAAACTCAATCACACAGTGATAGCAGACAAACCTTTCATTTTGAATACTGGAAGGCTAACAGTCAAAAAATAAAAGCAGTTATTAATTAGCAGCTCTGCGGCTTATACAGAAAACACTAAAACCGGAATGATTTCCCAAAAGAGTCCCTGCAGGAAAGAGTGCTGCCAAATAATTCAGTTTTCTACTGAGAAAATAAGTCATTCTAAACCGGTTCAGCTCAAGCCAGAATATTACCCCCTGCTGAACTGCCCCAAAGCTGTTTTTCAAATCGGTGCAACAACAAAGTAAGATGTCTGTCTTCCTGTTGGCGTTTCAATTCTACTTTCTTTTTATTACTGAAACACCCTGCAGGACACTGTCCACAATGCAATGCAGATTTCTCTCTGGCCAAGTTGTGTGTGATGCTTCATGAGAATCTGCAAAAGCAGCTGCAGGTAAATTCAATACTTCAAGGTTTCATGCCAGTGAGCGTCCACCCAAAAAATCTTGCCTTGAACTCAAAGAATTTCAGGATGTCTGTCCTGTGAAAAAGGGAAACTTCTGACACTTTAGGAGGAAAAGCAATACTGAAGCTACCCACACAGTGGTAGCTTAGTCCTTATTTTACTCCAGTGACAACCTCACATTTCAAAAATCATACCAGCAATTACAGCTCTAGACAGTAGTTTCAGTAAAGAAACCATAAAGCCAGTAAGCTCCAAATTAAACCCGCCCAACCTTTAAGGTGGCCCTTCTTAAACTGAGGCAGACATGCTATGTAATTACAAGCTGAAAACTCTCAGACATCACCCCTGCTGCAGCTGGTCTGGGCGGGGGTATGGGAAAGGGAGAATTTCATTCAAAGCAGAAAGCCTCTCTCTCATTTTTCAAAATCAAACTCTACTATTTATTTTAAAATATTTAAAAAACACCAATCCAAAGCAAACTAAAAAAAAGAAGCCCAGAGAAGAATGCTTGATTTATCTGGCCTATCTTGAATGCATAAGATTTTATTTGTACATGACTAATACTGCCATTTCAGCCGTGATGGTATTAGCTTTCTGTTAAGAAGTATTGCCCTCAAGGTAACGCATGGAATTAACACAGAGTAATTTGCTCATTACATGGGTCAGAAATTTGCCATTAGATTAAAAACCTAATTTGGCACCTCTGTACCCCTGGTTTTACCCTTAAGTCTTAAAATCTATAGCCTTTTTTTGTGCCAGGTTCTTCTGGTTTTGGAGCATAGAAGTGTATTTTATTACCTTTCTTGAATAAACCACAAATACAAACTCTAAAATAGAGCAATAAACCAGGAAAACGTTTAAAACTGAAGAATGCAGTGAAGTTCTCTTGTTTCTAAATGGGTATGGACAAAGATGTTTACCTTCCTATTGCTTGTGATAAGAAAGTATGTATTTTTGATAAGGAAGAATGTATTTTTGTTATCAGCTTTGGATCATTTTTCATGTTCAGTTAGAAAGCACAATGTTGCTGTGCAGATGTAAACCCCTTGAAAAAAATGCACAGGATAAACAAGATAACAGGCATACCCTTCCACTAACTTACTCCACAATATTCTACTAAAATTACATGACAAAGAAACACCTGACTAGCCACATTTAGGGGGAAAATGTGACAGTCCATTACTCCATGCTTTTTTCTTCTTATTTCACTTATAGGCAGTCTGTCTCTCAGATAATCTGAAGGCATTAATATGCAATATTTGCTTCACAAACTTTGTGAGGCTCATTAATATAAAAAACAAACTAAACACATTTCAGGTCAATGAAATTAGAGTCAGAATAAATGTTAAAAGTAGTTTTTCACAAGACATACTTATAGTCAGAAGCATTGGGTGATCTTAACCTGTCTTAGAAAAACAAACCAAACAAAACCCCTGATTTTCTTGTTTAATGACAATGACATTGCTTATTAAAAAAACCAAGAAGGCTTAGTTGTAATGGTTAAAATGGGCTTGCTCTTTAACACCTGTATTCCCACTGACCTTGGCGAACCCCAGGCACCTGCTAGGCATGGCTAATTAATTGCATGCAACACAGCTGACAAGTTCCTCCATTTTTTATACAAATGTCTATTACTCCATGTTTCTACACAAGTTCCACCAAGCAAACCATTTGCTACTTGAAAATCTTAGTCTGTTTTGTCTTCAAAGCCTCATCCTGACTGGTAGCCTCAAAAGTTACTTTTTACTTCATTCTTAGTCCTTTCCCACCCAGGTGCAAACTGATCATTTGCCTTCTCTGCAGAAGGTTTTTGCTAAAATTTTGCCCATTATGTCTCCAACCAGCAAAACACGTTCCTCAGGGTCCGCACAGACGACACTGAAGCCCAGCACTCCTGCAGAGTGGCCACTAGGCACCTGCGCAGCTGGTGGACCCAACAGAAAGGCAGGACACACGGGACCAGGGATTTCAGCATGGCACAAAACCAGGATGCAGCTTCCTTTCCTCAGCTGGCAAGTCCTGTACCAAACACTTTGTACCCTGCCCGTGGAAGTCAGGGCCTGCGACAAGCTGTGGCTCTGCCCAGGCTGCAATTTCTGCCTCAGCTACAGGCAGCTGTTACAAACCCATAGCCCTTCCCAATAATACAGCATCTGTAAATCTTCCAAGGCTTCACAGGTTTATCTTCAGACACCTCTCTGAGACCAGGCAGCATGACCCCCGCTGTTGAAATCAGGTATTTTAGACTATTTCTGCAGTCACAAGTCCATCAGAACTAAATCCAGTTCATTCCACAGCCACATGCCCGTTCTCCCCCAAGATTGCTCTCTAGGTATCGTAACTGCCTCGGTGCCTTTGCAAGCTCTGTAACCTCTCACAAATTTCTGGTTTTGACACAAACTTACTATAAAATTCTCCCACACCCTGTAGGACTGATTTACAAGCCCCGTGTTCCCCACCAGCCACCAATTTCAGCAGCAGCACCAGCAGGTAGGTGCATTCACCAAACTCAGGCTGCAAACAGTTTGCATATCTGTAGGTACCCCCAGACCCTCTCACAAGCACACGCTCTGACCAAGCCTTGCATGCCCTGACCCACGTCTGGACAGGTTCACTGCTTTTTTTGTTAGGCATTCTTTTGTTTACTGAACCTTTTCAATGACGAATCAAAATAAAATTGAGATCTTTTGAGTGTTGTGAATAACAGTATTTAACTCAGTCTGGGGAGGAAAAAAAAAATAAAAATTTTCAATTTGCATACTTTAATTAAGGAATAACAGTAATTACTTGTTAGTTCAGCACAGAAAGGAGGATAATTACTAGTTGTCCTTACTTACAAGGAAACACACTCCTCAAACAAGGTCATTTCTTGTTTGTGCCTTTGCATGAATTCAGTTAGCCTCTCCCCTTCCCCAGCCCCTGCAAACTTCCCTGCTCCCTCCTGCCCCACCAATGACACACACATACACTGGCACAGCACAATCCAGAGTGCTCCCAGTAAGAACAACATGTCCCTACTCTACAGTGGTGCAAGGGCAAGAGACACCCATGTTTCACCCCAACAGGCAACAGTAATATTAGTTACAACACTGAACGTACGTGCAAAGCAACTATCTTGGTGTATCTCATGTTTTCAGCATGCAGTCATAAACAAGTTCTCACCAAAAATACATACACTTCTATCACCTACTTTTCTTTAACAAATACCTCCTTCCTGTAACTATATCAATGGTAATAATAAATGGTTTTTCATTATCTCTGCAGCTTTGGCTACTCTAGAACATTAGCATTCATTGGGAAATAAAGTGCTTTAAGTCAATTTTACATTTAAATACAAGATCTCCAAGCCCTATCTAAATATAGGTGCTTATTCCTCCAAGTTGTTTAGTGCACATGACATTTTAAGACATACTGCATGACTAAAAACTCACAAGTCATTTTGTATTCATAATTAATATTGTTGTTGCCTTCCTCCTGGCATGAAAAAGAGCACCTCAGATGTTATCTACAACATCAGCATTACCAGAAATTACAGGCTTCGCATCCTCTGGAAGTTTAGCTACATAAAAGTGGTGAGACTACAAGAAATCTTTCCTGTATATTCCTTGAGATATTTTCATATTTCAAATAAAGCATTCATACTGTGGATACAATTAAGCAAGCCTGCGTAGAACAATTTCTACATTCAGCATCAAGCGCAGATGCAGCAATGGAATTGAGAAACAAAATGTTATACAGCTCCCTGATCGAGAAAGATGAAAATACATCCACTACAAGAATCCCAGCATGATCTTACATACACTCCATATATCCTCTGCTCTGAATATTGTCCAAGTGAAGGTCAGCAGATTTTTAATTACTACATCTTGCATATGAACACAGATAATTTCTAAAGTTAACACCCTCTGTGAACAAAATCACATTAGAGAGCTACAATATTTGCAGGATTAGATCTCTAGTCTGAACTGTCACAAACGATAAGATGCCAAGTACTTTAACTGAACTTTGAGCAACACAAATCCCATTTATTAGAAATCTTATGACGAGGGAAAAAAGTCACCAACTAATGCGCCTCTGTCAAATTACCCCCCCCCCCCCCCATATTTAAAGCAGAATAGCCTCTGTCACAACCAAGCACGCTAATGTCCGAGAACATTATTGCAAGGGAAAATCCTCTGCGACAGTATCTCACCACTGAGGAATGTCTCTGGCTCCTCGCACCATGGATGAACAAGTCCTCTCTATTTTTCCAGTTGTCTCCAAACAACCCAGGACCTACCTGCGCTGCAGAGGAGAGGCACAGGCTCTGCCTTCAGCTGTTCCCGGATTACCTCATTGGGCACTCAGGTAAAACGAGAAGCTCTTACTAGTCTGTACAGCTCCTTTGCCAGAAATATTGCATGAGTCAGCTTTTATCTATCAAACCCCTAAACACAAAGGCTTTACAGAAACCTGATTCACAACTTTCTCACCGCCTTTTTCCCAGCGCACCGACAGCCTTCAGCATCGCTAAGAGCCTTAAATGAAACATGACATCATGCAATTCAGGGACAGGACAATGGGCATCACTGTGGGTAACTTTAAAATGTACACTTCACTGAGCAACACCCACCAACTTCCATTTTTCCACAACGCTGTGAAAACATCAGAGCCCCCACTTCCACAGCATTTATTACACTTTGCTCCTTGATTTGCAGACAATATAGATAAGCGTGTAAAGCAAATAAATCACCTGCTGATATTGTGAAACTTCTGTGTTTATGTTAGAAACTCCCATGAACCTGCAACGCAATAGGATGATCTTCAGCAATAGGATCATTCTGGATCCTACTCTGCCCTAACATAAACAGGAACAGGCTTTTGCAGAGTGCTTGCAAAGCTTCAGTGTTTGTTTTAAAGAGGGAGAGGAAAGACTTTTGGAAGAAAACATGAAAAACAAACCATCAAGTGCTCTGTGCTAAGTCACAATGAAGCAAAGCAAAAGGAAAAACAAATATACTTTCGCAGGAAGAGGACAGTGAAAGGAGAAACAGGAGCAAAGATGCAGAAACAGAGAAAAGGGGAAAAATTATATAGACTGGTGTTAACTGGTGGGAAAGTTGATGGCTCTCTTGGCCTGTGGAGAGGGTGATAGCAATTTCTATCGGGGGATTTGTATCTTGGAACTGGGAGGCAAAATAAGTTAAAAGTTTCTAGCTGCTGGCACCACTTTCCAGGTGTGCTTTCACAGCTGCATGCTCAAACCTAGCCCAAAAAGAGATAATCTATCTTTAAACTCATACCTGAAATTCAGTCCCTCTCTCCTTGTACATAACATGTCCTCTGCTTCATTCTGAGTTTTCCTAAAGAGCATAGTCCTAGGACAACGCCTTTCAGCAGGAAATTGGAGGTAGAAGAAGGAAGCGAAGACAGCCTTGAGACCATTCACAAAGTTGTGAAACACTTTGATCTGAACGTCGGAGTTGTAGGGGTGAAAGTCCCTTTTCCCCAGGCTAAAAGATCTGGTGTTTACAACTTGTTGCCACACTGCCACATCCCACTGACATACTCTCTCTCTCATACGTTACCCTGTCGTTTCCGAGGGTTTTTTTAAGTACTTACATATTTACATTAAAAAATATACATACACATGCACACTTTTTACAAGATCTGTGCAGAACTTCAGACAGCCACCATGTATCTGTAAGTCATGGACACACAGGCACATGATGGCCAACGCTGGTCCCAACATCCTCAGTACATACACAGTGCAGCACCCAGGTGCTCAATCAAATAACCTCAATCTGGCAAACTTACCATACACTTGCTATGCTCCACATTCACATGTATTTCTGGCAGGAGCTAACAATTCACACCTCCGGACCTCTGCTTCCTCAGACCTTGTTCCCACCTTGACTGTGGAGCTTTCATCACCTCTGAGGGAGGTTTTAACTAACTCCTGGGCAGACCTATAGAGCACAAACTAGCCATAAGGCATTGCTTGGTCACTTCTGTCAAGTCCTATGACATACAAACAATACCAGCAGCTTTGTCATTTAGCAATGACAAACCTCCTGAACTCTGAAGGCTCAAGTCAAGGCCAGTGACTGACCCAGAGGCAGCTGGTGACAGAGCCTTCCATGTCTGCTTCAGCAGGCTAGGTATAAGCAGGGGATGCAGCAATGCAGCATGAGCTTCAACCACTGGCCTGAACTGGCACAGTGAACTCCCATGGGCATTACTGTGGATAGAGGGGAGAGGGGAAGAGAGCTGAGGTCCTTACCCTGCTCTGCCTTGCTGTTTCATCTCTGTACATCCACATTTGACCTTAGCTCTCCCTTACATCCCCACATATAAGCCAGCAGAACTTTACCCCATACATGAGGATTTCTTCAAGAACCCCTCACCCTCCAACACTTTAAACATGCATAGCACTGAGAGCTGTCAGTGCAGGGAACTAGAATCTCAAGAGCCTTCGACTTTACTCTCTAATGTTCATTGCCAATGAAACAGTACACAGATGTGCCAGAAAAATTACGGGTTTGCCCAACTCCTCATTTTTTAGCATTTCATATCTTGGATTTTGGCTTTTGTTTACCTACATTATCTTTTAGGAGCTGCATCCCTTTCTCTGCCCCATCTCTTGCTCCTTCCCTCTGTATGTACAGTACCATGAAACTACATTATTAATGCATCAGGAGTTGAGAAGGGTGACCAGTTTTTATTTTGGAACAAAGCCTTGATTTTCCTAAACTTGAACAGTTAGTGGAGTTTGTAGAGGTTAGGAATGGTATTATTCTACAATTCCCAATTGGCTAAGGATTTAATAAAGAAATAAGTTATCCTCAGCAAAATTAAAAAAAAACAAACCCATAACACAACCACAGGGTACATTCAGGCTTAAGGACACACTGACATCTTCACTGAAAGTGCAATGTAATGTATTAATAACCCTCTGCAATGCAGTAGCTATTTAATCTGTATACAGTACTGCAGAGACACCTAACAAAAGGAACAAGCCATCACATGCTGCTGATGTACTGCAATACAAATAGAGCATACGGATCCAACGCTCCATTTATAGGCCTTTTAGAAAGATTATTTTCCATCTCTTTGTGAATTTTGAAGGTTTGCTTCTCTCCTCTTTTAAAAAAGATGGCCTGCTTCTGTGCTATTCTATTCTAAACGAAAGCAAATGAAATTCAGTGAAGACACACAGATATGAATGCATATTGAAGAATATTAGCCTAGATAACACAGTCAGAGCTTTTACATCCTTTTCTTCTCTGCCCATACTGTCATTTAGTGAAGAAAGGTAAACAATAAGTGTTTAAAACTTCAGTTCCATGACCTGAATGAAAATCCACGTGGACACTTCTTTTCCACCTAGCACCATATAGGACCACACCTTGCTGCTGACACATTACTAGTGTCTTTCCATCCTACATCACTGTAATGGTGCTTGGACACCAAGTCTGGTTTCTACTTCTTCCTGGACAAGTCTACTGCTCCAAGCAAATGTCCTGTAATGGTGACAATACTACTGCTAAGGCAAGTTTTCAACTTCATTCAATCCAGCTAAAGTTGCTGCTGAAGTTCACAACCTTTCAAAATGCATTGCAGCACAAGCACACCGGAGGTCTGCACTAGGCATCCCCAACACAGCACAAGACACTTGTTGCTTTACCAAGAACATTGGGATGTTTTTAAGATTTAACAACATTAACTGTCTCATAGCTGGCAATGTAAAGTAAGCAAAATAAACTTGAGAGGGATGCATAGTTTGAGTAGAAGGAAACAAAACATCTAGGAATCATTCTTACTAGTTACAGTGAAAAATTTAATTGTGTGACCACAAAGAAGGCATCTTCACACAACTCAACATTTTCCAATTTAACAAGAACTCGTAAGTACAATATCTAGCACAACAGATTAGCTCTTTTAAACTAATTTTAAGTTTGTTGTTCACTTCTGCCACTGAATCTTCTGTTGAGTTCCAAACCTTTCCAGTGAAAATCCTGCCTGAAAAAAACCCCCACATTTTGTAAAAGCCAGTTCTCTGGAATAGCTTACTTTGTTAAGACGCCAACTAGAAGTGAGTTTCAGAGGCTTTAAATAATTGATGTTTTTCTTTAAATCCAGCTAAATTATTTCTCCCATTTGGTTTTGAACCAGAGACACTTACTGGAACCTCCTCCGCACCTCAGGAAGTTTAGCAACTACAGTTCTGAAACAGAACTGAAATAGTAACACCAGACTCATACTAACAGATGTTCAGATTTACAATAAAATAAAAACTTACTTCTGGGTTTCCTCTCAAATAAAAATTAAAGCTGTAGAAAGCAGCATTCATGTTTACATCTTGGGGAAAAGAATCCTTAAATTCCACCCAGGTTGCAACTAAGACATACTGAACGTCTGACTCCACCACAGACCCGCTCTGGGCTTTCAAGTCACCAGTTGTTTTCTTATGCCCAGCCTGCCAAAAGGGAACATTAGGTCTTATTTTTAAGGTGGCATTACAACAGTAAGCTAACAGCTCTTTCAAAATCACAGTTCAATAGGAACATATTCTATGACAGTTAAAGGACTCAGGACTTAATAAATGACTGCAACATATTTTTGCAGAACACAATGATTAGTATCTTGAAATCTCACAGCACTTTAAATTAAAAGAAAAAGAAATCAAGCAGGTGTTCAAGTTTAAAGGAGTAAAACATACCACAGCTCTTCTCACGATATTGCTTCCATAGCTAAGTACAGTATTTTACATAAAAAAGGTCAAGAAGACTAAGACAGCTAAATGGTGACAAAGTAACTGGTCACAGCAGAAAATCAAGGTGTCTTATTGGTGCCACATACAAGAGTTATTGGTGCCACATACAAGAGATCTGTAAAAATGCAGTCAGCCCAAATCTTCATTTTTTATTTTCTACTGATGACACTATCACATCCCAACTGCTGTTTACATAGATTTAGTCCTTCCCTCTCTTCCCCTCCTTGTCATTAAGCTTTAAGGTATCTCTGTGAAAGCAACAGAACAATGTTTGTGACAAAGAAGTGGCTTTCAGAGTTGCTTTAAGGCCATTCTGCAGCACGTGCAATACTTTCTACTACTTTTTAGCTGTTATTTCACAAAGAAAAACCATGGAGAACAACAAAATTCCTGTCTCAAACAAGCAATACTTTCCTTGGAGCTTTTGTATGCAAGAAGCAAAGCAGGAATTGAGACTATTTGAGATCACTGCGGTGTCAGTGTACGCAGCGGTGTAGCCTCTGCACCCATGTACACTTAGCGACGTATCAGTATTCAAGATTAAGAGTGCCAAGAGTCACGCTTCAAAAGCTACAGGGCAAGAAGCAGATTAGAAGCTTGGACTTGCTTACAATGAACATTTGGTGCATAATTCACAGCGACTGACTTATGGAGTCATAAGCCTTCCCCTGCACTTTCTTCTTATTAGAACAACAACATGCTTAATTCAAACCAGAAAGATAGTTGTTTTATTAAAACTGTATCTATTGCAAAGCCCTATGCCTTCTCTATCAAGAGCTATAGATAACAATCCTATGGACTTAAAAGTATTAAAATTCTCTAACATCCCTGTTCAGAAGTATTTTAATTGAATTTTATACACAGATAACACCCTACAAAAAGTCAGTGAAAAGGGATTTTTAGATTTCTGCTGACAATTTGACTTATTATGCAATTTTTTTTTTTTGTCAATCCAGAGGAGAACACACCTGACATACAAACAAGGGAGAGGCAGGAAACCTCATACATAAAAGCATACTGCTATATGTTTTACAGCAAGGTATGAGAAATTTAAAACATTCATGAAAAGATATCAGATAGTAACTGTCTGCTACCATCCTTCTGCTTTCCTGACTTCTACAGTCAGTACCCTGTTACTTCTCTTTTGCAGCCTTTAAACACTTTTACATTGGCCAGTTTTCAGACTGCTTGTTAATTATAACAAACAACATCTAAATCTGTCCATGTGGCCCAAACAACTGCTGGTATTCAGTAAACAACTCAGATGAGTCTTCTCAGTGTTTAGATCAGAGACAGGAACACAGAAACTTAAGACTTTTAGTTTAAATCCTGTTAGTACAGCTAAAGGATTTATTTTTCTCAGATTTCTCCTTTACACCGTATCTTTCTTCCAGATAGGGATATCCAATCCCACCATTTTTCTTGTTGTTTGGGTTTTCTACTTGCTTGTTTTCTCTGAGAAAGAGTAGCAAATCCCTTCTTATTTAAATATTACAGCTGGGATCCTAATCGAAATCTCAAATCCAAAACACACAGCCCTGACTCAGAGAAATTTGGCCACAAAGGCAAATACTGTGATCTAAAATGAATCAGGGTGGGGGCTGAGGAGGGTAGGTAGCGTATTAATGCTGTGGTGGA
This sequence comes from Leptosomus discolor, assembly GCF_034619465.1. NCBI lineage: Eukaryota > Metazoa > Chordata > Aves > Leptosomiformes > Leptosomidae > Leptosomus > Leptosomus discolor. The sequence continues at coordinate 55,832,747 of NC_141392.1, read as the reverse complement.
ACTGCACAGTTTTCCCAACAAGTCACGCTGGAAAACAATTCCTTTTGTTGTTCCTGTTTTCACAGAGAACACGAAAGGTTTCTCAACTCCGCACCTTCTGCACACGGGAACTTAGAAGGTAATTTGGTGCATGGTGTAGCATTAGAGCCATTCTCACAACTTAACTACTCTCTGTTTATTTTTCGAAAACCTCACAGAGTAAAACTTCTATTATTTTTCCAAAACCTGCCATCAAATTAAGTACATTAAGCTGTAAATCCTCGGTGAACTATCTTCTATTATGCCTGTGATTTTCCTTACATTCAAACGTCACCTTCTAACTTCCCCAAGGGAAAGCTTTCCCTTAACGTTCAACTGTGAAACTCAAACAGAGGCGAGGGGACAAAAAAACAACAAAAAAAAATCCTTTCCCCTCTCTCTTGTCTTCTCCCATTGGTAGACTGCTGAGCTGTAAGATCCCTATAGGGGACTCACCACCTACAAGCATGAAACTGGTACAAGCAAAAGAGCAGGGGGGAATGGCTAACTGCCCCTAGGCTTCTTCCAGCCCTGTTACAAGGAGGCTACAAGCTGAAAATCAGTTTCCCTCGGTCTGCCCTGACATCCCAAGAGCTCCGAGACTTTTCATGGCCGAACAATGCTGCACATTCACTATTGAACTCTGAGGCACAGAGACACACTGAGAGGCCACTACATTGGTATTATTCCACTACGTTCAGCCTGTTACCACAGCTATTAGCTGGCATGCTCACTTTTCAAATCCCCATCTCTTTGGAAACCCTGACTACCATTATTTTGTTACAAAGAGGCACAGGTTAAATGAAGTTAAGTTGGGCATTTTCCTACTCTCCCCCTTTGGCATCATCTATAATGCATTACTCATGTAAGCAGAATTTCAGCAAGAAGCATCTCACTTTTACAGTTATTCAGAAACCCTGTAGCTATTGAAATATTTTATTAACAAAGATTCTTACACAAGATTTGTGACGTTTGCATAACTTAAATCAGTAACAGAATGCAAACATGATCAGCCATAACTATTTAGTAAGATACTTGAATTGAATCAGGGCTTGCAAATAATTTCATTAGCTTTATTCAGTAAAAACCAAGGACGGTGGTTCTCCTCCATGTCATCAATTTCTATATACAGTCATAGATGAAATCAATTATACTTATTTCTGCATCGAAAAGTATTTATCTCTCAATACAGTAAGCCATAAGAATGGCTATATTCTTACCTAGGACAAGTAGCATAAGGAGAGTAAAACAGGTCCCCTTTGCAATTGATCAGCATCACTTAATAGAGCACCAAAGGATACTAAAATTTCCACTCCAATGATTTTTCAGTGAATATATGTTCTTTATAACCTACAACTAAAGGACCTGAAACATTTTGAACTTTCAAACTACCTCAACAATTACAAATTCACTACAAAATATTCTGAAGGTTAGAAAAACCATCTGGGAGAAACATTCCCCTCCTGATGAAATTACAGCAAAGTTCTTTGAAAACAGTGACAATGGAATCTGGCACTGAAGGCCTGAACACTGTATAGCAAGATCAAACTGACTGTGGTCATACTGCTGCTTTTTGCACAGCAATTACTATAGCTGACCAACTCAGAAAAAACCCAACAGTTCCATTGCTAAACCGTGATGTTCACATGTACATTAATGGCCAAAAGAGAAGCTGCCAATGGATCACCACAGGTAAGAGACCTTCAATGGCAAAATTACCACAGACAGTGGAGTCACAGCTGTAAGGATAAAAGCATCTCTCAAGCACAGCACAGATCCAATGTAATTATCAAGACGGGGCTTCAACATCAGTATTCCCATTTGCCCTTTAAGGTACAACAATATAAAACCTTTTTTTAGGATTTGATGAACAATATTGACACAAATTGTGTTTCTAGAAGACAGACATCTAGCTTGCCAGAAGACTGCACAAACTCTTAATCCAGTTTAATCACTACATTTAAGGTATGTTGATTTTGTTATATATGTGTTGTATTTATAACTTATTCAAGCCTAGGGGAAGAAAGATTTCCTGTTTTAGAGGCATATTCAAGACAAAGTCCTGATGCTGTGGATTATTTGTTGTTAATACTTTTGCATCTTCCAATAACTCTGTCTTGGAAGAATACTGCACAGGGAGGAACAAGGCAGGATGAAAGCCTAAGAAAGCTAGAATGGAAGTCCTACCCTCTCAATAGTCCTAACCAGTCACCACTGCCCATGTACAGGACTTTGAGTTGTGGTCTCCCATTTTATCGGTTTTCTTAGCACTCACATGCTAACATTGACATACAGGGATGGAAGCAAAACAAACATCATGGGGATTTGCCAGATTTCTTACTGGAGGGGCCATGGGGTTTTTTTGTTATCAGGTTCCATACACCCTGAAAAGGATAGTTCAAACCCCAAGTCCCACTATGTCAGCACTCTGTCTCTCACATCCAGAGGTGGCAAGAAGCATATTTAAGATAAAAGACCTGATAATCACCATTAGCAAACAGGAAAACAATTATGGAGTATGCGCCAAGTGTGTTACACTGGAGCCCACCATTTTCCCCCTGTATTGACATTCCTTTCTCTTCTGTTTGCTTTTCTCTTTTCAGACTAACACAGTTGGTTTAGGAACGTATCACTGATACTGGTGGTTCTGCTTTAAGCCTGTAGTATTACTCTGCACATAGTGATGTAGCTAGGAATCCCTCCTTAGCACTCCCACTTGCCCCATCCCCTTTGTTCCAGAAGTGAATGAGCATGGGAAGTGTCAGCTTACACTGTTAGCTTTAATAAAGGTGATTTGCTAGGCAACTCCACATTCTCATCTGAAATAGATTCAATTTAAGAAAAAGAAAAAAATCTTCAGACTTGCCAAAGCAGAACAGAAGGGATACGAATGCAGCATATTGGGGTTTTCAGATTTCCAAAGTGCTTACCATGGACTTTTCCAATACAAGTTTTAAGGAAACATTTACTGTATTTAAATCAGAAATTTGAATAGCCATCCTACTTATATTAAAAAAAAAATCATACTACTTATTACTAACTAGGTAGCAGTAGCCCAAGAGAATCATTTTTCACCCACTTAAAAGACAAGCTGTTCTTTGTCACTGGGAGGTACCGCATCAATCACACACTAGGCCACCTAAAGGGTTCAGTTGATATCCCACCACTACTTACATCTAAAGCTTTAAATAAACAGTTTCTGAAAACAAGTTTTATTCTGACCTGCCATAAAAGGTAAATGGCTTTGGCATTTTTTTTTATGCATGTAAGTTCTGAGCCCTTAATGTGAACCATTTACCCTTTCCCATCCTCAGAACAAGTGAACTGATGCAAGAGGAGTGTAAAGCCTTCCACTACAGCTGATACCCTGGGATCCATCTCACAAGTTTAGTTAGATGAAAAACAATCCACAGTGGAGAAAAAAAAAAAATCATCCGTTGTTCTTCTTTGGATTATCTGATGCCATAACTTACATGTGGTCTTGACTGGAAAACTGATATTGATTGATGGCAGCCACACAGCTCATCAGAAATTCCCACTTGAAACGCAAAGCATTTAGTACAGTTTTAAGAAATAGGAATAAAGCATCACAGTGAAGGCAGACACTATACATAATGAAGTTTTAGCACTGCAGTTAGTCTGGCAATTTTGACATTCCTCTCACATAGAGCTCTATGTCACAGCAAGGGAATTAGGCCCCAACTTTCAGAACAGCCCTTTGCTGAGGGTTTCCAGATTTGATGTCCCTTGTCAATGCTAAGCAGTCATGGCTTCAGGCAAGGGGAAGCTGAAGGAGTGCAGTAAACTTTAGAAAACAGGCCCTGAAGCTACAGTTTATGAAAACAACCATAACTCATGGACTTTAACAGCTGACAGAAATATTTAAATGGCTGTACAGTGCAAAGCCCAGTTTCCATCTGCCATAGACCTTAATTTGCTGCATTAGAAACAGCACCAGGTGTAAGCCTTGCTAGGCAAAAGCCTAAAGAGGCCATGATCTACTTTGCTATTGCAAAAGAAAGCTTCTCTATACGAGATTAGCTTCTTTCCTTACACTGTTGGTACTTGACACACCAAATGCGGAGAGACAGCCGTTCTCAACCTTCCAATTCAAGTGGTCACCCTGTCATCGCAGCCTAGAGGGTGACGCTGCAGCTTCTGCCAGTGCTCCTAAGCTAGGGCAAAGCAAGCTCTCCTCCAGCATAGCCATCTGGTCCCTCTGGCAACACAGACCTCAGCTACTGAATCTGTGAGGTCAGAAACAGAATTATGCCCATTTGGATACTTTGGCTGCAGTAGATAGTCCCTTATCTGTTCCTAAGTTTAGTGTAGAAGCTCTCACACATGTTTATGACATGTAATCGCTGTGGTGACCTCCAGCATTGCAACACAGACACATTTTTTTATGACATAGGGAAAGAAAAAAGTATCTTTCAACTTTATGCATATACTTATGCATATATTAGTAACACATTCTGTTACCAGATAATACAATTTAGTTTGAGTGAGAAGGGAAAAGGGCAAAAACTTGACCTGTTGTCACACCACACTATTACAAACCTCTACTTTTACTGGGAAAATACAGAAAAGGTTAAGTAGCTTTGCTGTAATGTTATGCTTTCCAAGAGTGATAAAAGTAGAATTAAGTTGCTGAATCCTAAAGGTTTGATGGATATAATAGCCAGAGTCAGAAGACAGATAAAACTGCTTCTTTCTTCAGCACCTACATGCACCAGACTTAGGACTCTCCTGAGCCCGGGGCCAGAGACACCAGGCCATCAGAAAACACTTAGCATGCAGATTCTGTAAACTGATTCCTCTCTGAATGCTTTAAACTTCTGCATTTCCTTGCTTATTACAATGGTAAGGGCACCTTAGGATCGTCATGCAGAGGTCAGTGGTCGTGACTTTTCAGACTTGCCTCGCTGCCACGAACAGAAGGAAAGGGTAGTCTCAACTTTGCTGAGCCTGATTTTATAGTGAAGAATCATCAGTGTAACTAATTGCAAGTCAATTTTACAGTCATATATCTAGGATAGGCAAACGACTTTAAAAAAAAAAATCACCTTTTATTATAGCACATCAAAGTTCAACAGGCAATCACGTGAAGGAAGAGGAGGGTCCCTCATTCAGGATTTTTTGTGTATGTGTAAAGATCTTTTATGTAAGCATACTCCCCCCTCATTGCATTAGGCTTAGTTTACACTCTGATCATAACAAAAGATGTTTCCTTCTGTAGTTGTTACTCTATACTTCAGTCCTCCATCAAAAACAGCCGAGCTTGTAAAAACAGACATGTCAAAAGGTTAAGAAATGAACAAATAGATTTTCTCCAGCTGTAGAGAAGTAGCTGACAAACTCAACTTTTTGGATCACAGGAGAGGCGCATTACTAAACCAAATGTCTGGTGTTGATTTAAAACGGAAATAAAGGAGTGGATTAAATTAATCTAGCAAAAAAAGTAAGCAACTGCATGAAAGAATACTTTCAATTTGAGCAAACTGGATGATCTCTCTCCGAGTAGGAAGAAAAGCATCTTAACAGATACAAGATTTAGTATATATAATAAATACAAAGCAAAATCTTTTATAATAAATACCCAGTTTAAGTAAGCATTATTGAAATAGTAAATGGAGTATATTAGAAATAATCATGTACCAGAATAAAGGTTGTTCAGCAGGGACTACAAACATTTTAGAAACCTGACATACTCATTTATGTAATGCTCCTAAATATTTGATACTTTGCTTTCAACATTTGGCTTTATGAAGGATGCAAAGTGATCTGTATATTTTTCCTCTGCTTGCACCCTTTAAACTCAAACAAGACTTACAAGGAAAGCTACCTTCTTTGGCAGGGTGGGGAAAGGGATTTCCTAAGGCCTTTCTTTTATCCTCTTTCCTCCCCACCCTCCGGTAAGTGAAATTAAAGGTCAGCAAGTATTCAGTGTAGTGGAAAGCCCCAGGTTATAAAAATAAATTAATTAGAAAAGCTGTCCAAGATTACAGTAATTGGCCATGTACACTCTAGACCATTCTCAAATCCCAGACTTGGTTGTGGAAATACACGAGGCATCCTAACCTTGCTAGCAACACAATTTTGCTCTCTAACAGCACAAGAAAAACATATCTTTTAAAAACAGAAATTATTTTTTAAATATTCTTTGAATATTTTCTTACTCCTTTTGATAGACTACAATAAAATATGCTAATCAAAATCCTTGCAAGAGGATTAAACACTAACATGAGGATATCACAGACAACGAGCAAAACATTTAGGTTCTTAATTTTCAGACCAGTTTGGTCTCAGGGCACTGTTTTGGGGCCACTTTAAATCCCTGTTAAGCCCACCTATGGGCTTGCTTTTCTCCTCTTGCTCTGGATCACACATTCTCAAGCCCCATTAGTGCTCACAGCAGCTGTAATGGTCCTGTGGCCAACCTGCTCAGCTTTCACTCGCGTGACGCTTCTGCTTAAATGGGGCAGGCTACATGACTGTTCATGCCAGAGGGAAAGAGTGGCAGGAGTATGTGGCCCAGGGGCTACAGGGAGAAGAGGGTTTTCCCCTCTATCACTGCACTAAAGTGTTTGGAAACCTCTGGGAGAACAAAGGTACCTGCACTCTGGAGCTGCACAAACCATCAGGCACAGCTGTCCCAAAGACTGGATGCCTGATTTTTGCCAGTTCAACTAGAATATTTGCCTGTTGCCTCACCTATCAAAGGACCTTTGGGGAGGTGTTGTGGGCTATTAAAAAGCATAAGAACTTCATGACAGACTGACAGACCATATCCTCTTTTTATCCTTATTTAAATATAGGCTTAGCTTTAGGCAGTCTTAACTGGAATCATGAAATCTAACAACACACGTGTGTGCATGTGTGCATGCATAAGGGCACACACAACACATTAGTTTCTGGATAAAGATCATTTCCTATCAGCTAATTCAAAAACCAAGTTGCAGGAAACCTGAGTAGCTTCAGAGGTACAGTGTGGGAATTTGTATCTCCTGCTAGAGATAGTTTTTTTTGGGCAGTGCTAAATGCATCTTTTTGGGCAGTGCTAAATGCATCTTTTTCCTTTCTTCCCAGCTTCTCCCACAACAAGTATAACTTCACTTCAATCCATCTTCTGTAGAGCACTGACACAGAGGCCAGCACATACAAGTGGCTTATTTTGAACCATACAAAGGTAAAGTATTGAAATTGGTTTTCGCTGAAAGCCAGCAAGTTAAAGGGAGAATGCTTCTGCAAGGATTTTACTAAAATTAATCTAGAACCTTTTTCTATAGCTAGCAATTTTTAGTGACAGCAATTCTTCCAATCCCAAAATGAAACTGGAGTGGTATTTGAGACCATGATCTGCTTGATCTTTGATTAAACAAGACAACTACTTATACTTTCACACCCCTGTACAACACACTTCCACAAATCAATCACTAGAGGTAAAACAACATTAACAGTGACAGGAATAAGGCATTGACACAAAAAAATAAATATAAAATATAAATATATATGCCAAAAATAAAAAATACTTTGCACTTCTATGGGTTCTGTAAAAATTCACCACAAAGCATGTCTGAAAAACTCTGCACTTTCTCACTGTATCTTCCTCTTTTTTTCCCCCCAATCTCAAAGAGAAATGGCAAAAGAAATACCCAGTGTTACTTAGTATCATCGTAACACAGCTTTTCATTCTTACACAGCTACGTCAACCCACACAAAATGCAATTATGATGATTAAAACAGCCCCACAGCACTTAATATTTGCCACTCAAGTAGTGACTTAAAGACATTTGGGTACATCACTGAGATGACAGAACACATGTATACCGAGATGAACAAGCTGGTCATCCCAGCTATGCTAGACTCAACAACCAAGTCAGGAAAAACCCTACTCAAAGTTTTTGGCATAAAAATACAGGGTATTGGTATTTGTAATTTTTCTTGCTACTTCATTCTGTGAAATTAAAGTTCCCTTAGAAATTAAATGAAGTATCACAGTAAAATTCCTATTTTAAATTACTCAACAGTCTCCAAGTGCTTACTGTATTACATTATATAGCCAGCCATTGACAAAAGAATGACAAACCAAAAAAGTTCCATATATACTTTTACAGAACAGCATTACAATTTTTTTTATTTATAGAAGATTCTCTGTTATTAGGGTCTTATAGGAACTACAGATATTGGTAAAAACTTTTAGAAGATGCAGGCAAAAGTGAGAGAGGTGGAAAAGGTAAAAGAAAAGGAAAGGCTTACCTGAAAAACTCATCTGACAGCAAATGCAGATCCATTTTCACTGTAGGCATAACTCTATATACACTATACTTCTCATTTAGCCCAACAAATAACAGATCATTAGCTGCTGCTGTTTTCAAACATTCTAGAAATGTTACTGTCCAGAAACATGCCTGCAGAGTAAGCCCCCTCGCCCCCCCATGATTACTGCTGCACTTGTAAAGCCGTGTAACTAGTTACTCTCTTGGAGACATTCAGCACAGCATTAATGAGTGGCTAAGAGACATCCTTTCGTTCCAATTTTAAAACTGCAGTTTTGATACCACAGCTGGACACCTGCCATTGCTGCAGGCCTCAAAGAAGAACACAGCTTTTAAAAAAAAAAAAAAAAAAGTGTTTTTCGGGAAAATTCCCCATCCGCTGCTCTGCAGCATCTTCAGCCTCCTCTGGGAGCACATTTATTCCACTGCCAGTTTTGCCTTCCAGCTCCAGAAAGCTGCAGGCATACCAAGCAGTATCTTTCAATTATTTAAGTTTGGGAATCCTCCAGAATTGCTTTCCATAAGCTGTCCGGGAAATGCTGCTTGGCAAGTTATTTGCACTATGCTAGGACTCAAACTCCCTGTACAGACTACATAAACGACTGATGAAAAAGACTTTCTTAAAATAGTAACATTCTCCCCACCACACACACACACAGCCATAATCTACACTGACATAATCTGGCAAGTGAAAAGGGAAAAAAAAAAAATTCTATTTTCTGCCAACAAAAGAGGAAATTAATCAGTTGGCTAGTAAATAAACTATAAGAATTTAAGAACAACACCACCTCAAACTTCTTAAATGCACATATTTACAGGTCTTTATTCTTTGGTTCCAGACACATGGTTGAGTTACTGAAGTTACCACGTAGCACCAAAGCCACAGAAGCCACATACATGGATATCTCTCTGGTAAAACAAAGTACGATGTACCAGCCTAATTTCTTTCCCCAAGGTATGTATTAATACTATATGTTGTTTTTCTCAGAGTTATGGAGAAACAGAGTGTCATCTTCTGCTTTGGGGTTTTGTTTGTTTGTTTGTGAGGGTTTCTTTTTTAATTATTATTATTTTTAAAGTATTTTTTTCCTAACCCAAAACTGAAAGCCTGCAGATCTTTAGAAACAGCAGAAATGAGAGGAAAAGAAAATATTATTGCTGTGTAGCTACATAAGCAAGAAGGAGTATTTATCTTTTTTCCTTTTGAACAGAAGCAGCACTTAAATGTGAGCCTTAATCTGGAGTGAAGAGTTAACTCTGTAAACAAAAGTGACATCTAAATTAACTGAGGATATCCCGACAGTAGATAGTACTCCTTGCTAGCAAAGACAAACTCTTGCTTATTACAATAGGCCTGTTTTACACATATATAATGTTAGTAATTAGCTAAGAATAGAGAGCCATGCATAATAAGGATCCAGCCACTGACATCTGCTGAATACATGGTAATCAAAACACAGACCTTTCTATTAAATAGAAACTAAAATTTTAAGAAGTACAAGAGTTTAGGTCCTAGAAGCATACATTAGCTATTCAATGGGCAGGGTACACCAGACTTGCAATTATAACATATTCTAAAACACCTAGTATTGCTCACTATCACTGGTCGTGTTCACTATGGCTTATATTATTGGTAGTACAACGCGTACCTGAGTAAAGTGTCCATAAAGAGTCAAAATATTACTTGAAATTATCCTAGCATTAAAAGATAAGTTCTAGCTGTTTTGAAGAGCAATACATATACTGCCTAAGCACCAAACTGAATTACAACTGCAATTTATCGCGCCATTGATGTTCAAACATCAGCTATGTTGTTCCATGCATGCCAAACAGTAAATTCAAAAGAAAGCTCCTAAAAAATACAGTGAACCAACTGCAGCAGTTCCAGACATCACCAGCTACGCATTTCCATGTATTTATTAAAATACACTCCACAAACCTAAGTGAAATACTTCACAGGTCAGGGCCAGCACCCTGTTCATTTGAGCTTCAAGGAAAACTACCTGTCCCTCCTTTCATGCATTCTGACCAAAGTTTGCAACAAGGAAGCTGCAAATGGCAAAAGACTAATTAACGCAGGTTTTTCATTAACTCTTTTTAAACTTCAGAGCTGTGCAAATTAAAGATAAAGTAATTTTACTCCCTAGAAATTGTATTCAAGTATGAAATGAGTCATAACGGAAATCATATCTTCAGATGGGCTTTACAAAGCCCAATTTTAAATTGAAAAAAATGTCAAATCCTGAGGTTTAATTAATCCTGGTAGGTCTAGAACACTGAGGATATTTCCATAATTTCAATCATCAAAGTAATTATTGAAGGTTTCAAGGTTGGATGGTGGGGAAAGGAGATGGGATAGCAAAGGGGAAGGAGCAAAGGAGGCAGCTTGTTTCTCACCGCCACCACAGCAATATTTAACTTCTCAGTTCTGTACCTAACTTTGATCAAAAAAGGAAAATAAACTTGACCCAGTGATAACACTCAAAGCCTCTGTACAAACAAACAGAAACCTAATTTAATCATCTTCCAGCTCTCGCCCTCAGGCAGCACCAAGCAAATGAGCTACATCTTCCCGAACAAAAATTCATAAGTAAATACAGGGTTTCTGTTTTCAGCTCCTTCCTGTACAACCAGGAACAGATTTGTTCCTTTCATTACTCTAATGTGCACTCAAGAATTTGGAGATTTTATATGACACTTGTGCAAAAGTGAGTTATTTGACATATTTCATACCCCTTTCTAATACACCTGAAGAATCTGGAGGAAGCAGGGTTTGAATTTCAGCTGCACACATCAAAAAGGAAACAACCTCTGTCAGGTAATACCTGACCCAGTTCCAAGTTTCACCTATTTTTAACAGCCTTGGATTTGGCCACCATGTTCAAATACTGATAATAGCCCCAATTCAGCAAACAGCAATGTGCACTTTCATCTTTAACACACATGCTTAACTTTTTTCTTGTAAGTGAAGAATGAAGGTCAGAGCAATCTCACTTTTCTTAAGCAGAGTTCCTCACTTTAATATTAAACGGATATGTTTACGTGAGTTTACTTAGAACTTACATGTCCATTACTTCACTAGCAACACTTCTTTTCTTTTTTTTTTTTTAATTAAAAGCTCTTTCATCGCAATTACACAGGTCACCTAGACTGTGACTATTAAAGCTCTATTGTGAACTGTATTATCCTACAGAGACATTTTCTGAGTATGCATTTTTACAGAGTAAAAACACAAAAACGATTCCTCAAAATAAACAGGAAGGCCAGAGACCAATACATTAAAGGCAGCACTTACAGACATACTGAGGAAAAGATAGATACCATCACGATGACTTTAGCTACTGATTTCTGAGCATGCATTTACAACATACAGGTGCAAATGTAGCAGCGGGAGGGTTATCAGCTCTAACATTGCAGCTGAGGAGCAGCCACAGGACCACCAAGTCCTCACCACCATTCTTGGACTATATTTAATGCTGATTTAAGCATATACTATCAGTATAGTCTAAATATAGAATATAAACATATGATCTAGATTCATATTATCAAGGCAGCAAAGAATAATACTATTTTTACAAAAACTAGGATCAAATGCTAAACAAGGATTCGCATTTGTAGTTTACTTGCCATATTGATTAGAAACACCTCATGAATTATTTTTAATACAGATCTAGCAAGTATAAATATATGAAATATAGTCTATGTTGTATTATTACATTATATCAGGCTACCACACAGAGAAGCTCACCAATCTTGTAAAGAAATAGGCAAATCCTGAATTTTAAGCATTTACAACATTTCCAATTTTCTTCAAGTTAAGCATGTATCTATCACCGTTCACCTTGTACAACCTAGAGTGGAAAGAAATAGAAACTGCAGCAGTTATATCCTTATAAACGATGTCTGTGTAATTTTAGATTAAGAACTAGTTCAGACTAATGATGATAACATAAAATAAAACATATTCCCCGACTTCCTCATAGCTTTTCTCTGCCAAAAGCAATTAAGAGTACTGCACCTTTGGGGAGTCATGAGGAAGGGTGGGAATGCTTGATGAGGTTATGACCCTTTCTCTGATAAAAACCAAAAGAACTCTGACCCCATTCCACAAGAGACGATACCAAAAACTATTATACTTCTGATTTTTCCGCTGGAATTGGTTTGTTGTTCTTAAGTCTTACAGCAGACCAGCATTACATTCAGATCTGTGGGCTGTTACATTCTAAAAAAAATTTAAAAAATAAAAATGATCTCAAAATCCAAGCGAGTCTTTTGGTTGAGTTTGCTCTTTGATTTAACCATAGAATCATTAGGTTGGAAGAGACCTCCAACATCAAGTCCAACCATCAACCTGATACAACCATACCCACTAAACCATGTCTAGAGACGCTACATCAACACGTTTTTTTGAACACCTCCAGGGACAGTGACTCCACCATATCCCTGGGCAGCCTGTTCCAATGTTTGTCCACTCTTTCAGTAAAGAAATTCTCCCTAATGTCAAATCTAAACCTCCCTGGCACAACTTGAGGCCATTTCCTCTTATCCTATTGCTCGTTACTTGGGAGAAGAAACCAACCCCCACCTCACTACAACCTCCTTTCAGGTAGCTGCAGAGAGCGATAAGGTCTCCCCTCAGCCTCCTCTCCTCCAGACTAAACAACCCCAGTTCCCTCAGCCGCTCCTCACAAGACCTGTTCTCCAGGCCCTTCACCAGCTGCGTTGCCCTTCTCTGGACACGCTCCAGCACCTCAACATCCTTCTTGTAGTGAGGGTCCCAAAACTGCACCCAGTATTCAAGGTGCGGCCTCACCAGTGCCGAGTACTGGGGCACGATCACCTCCCTACTCCTGCTGGCCACGCTGTTTCTGATACAGGCCAGGATGCTGTTGGCCTTCTTGACCACCTGGGCACACTGCTGGCTCATTGACAGCCGGCTGTCAACCAGCACCCCCAGGTCATTTTCCACCGGGCAGCTTTCCAGACACTCATCCCCAAGCTGCATGGGGTTGTTGTGACCCAAGTGTAGGATGCAACACTTGGCCTTGTTGAAGGTCATACAATTGGCCTCTGTCCAGGTCCCTCTGCAGAGCCTTCCTACCCTCAAGCACATCAACACTCCCACCCAATTTAGCGTCATCTGCAAACTTACTGAGGGAGCACTCGATCCCCTCATCCAGATCATCAATAAAGATGTTAAACAAGACTCACCCCAATACTGAGCCCTGGGGGACACCGCTTGTGACAGGCCACCAACTGGATTTAACTCCATTCACCACCACTCTCTGTGCTCAGCCATCCAGCCAGTTTTTTACCCAGCTTAGAATGCATCTGTCTAGACCATGAGCATGAGCATTTTAACAAGTCAGCCCCAAATTCTGAGTTACTTGCCTCTGAGCAGACGTATTCTGTACTACTGTTATGTATTGCACTCACAGCAGAAATAACATATTCATGAGCACTTAATTTCATTGGGGCTAAAGCAGTATTTTCCTTGCTGTCTTCTGCCAGCTGGAGCCTCAGTGGTCACTTTCAGGTAAAACATCTGTGGCCAAGGCCATGGCAACTGCCTGAGGGTCAATTCTCAGCAGCCCCCCTAAAGCTCAGAAAAGTCTGCAAATATGGGCATACATAATTCTTCCTTCAAACCCTGAATGCAAGGAGTATTAGAGAAAAACCAGAGGCAGTTATCCTCCATTGCACAAGGGAGATACAACATCTTAGTGTAGCCCAGTTTTCTCCATTACACACTAATAGCAATATTGCTTCTTCTGCAGTACCTTGGGTAAGAAAAACAAAACAAACTCAAACCAAATCAGAATTTATTTTATTCTTGTAGGCAAGGCACACACCACAGTCTAGTCTGTAACAGTAAGCTACCTGGTTCTTGGCAGGGGAGTGGAAAGGCAGCAGCTTTTTCAGGTATGATGCTTACAAGCCTCTTTTACCATATAGGGCATAGCTAAGCCAAAATTATGATTCCTTTACTTCTGGGTGATTCAACTTCTCATCACTACTATCTTTTAAAAGAAGTGTCAGACTGGACATTTTCTCTCACTATGGGAGAGAAGAAAGTAGTAGCTTCTGCCATACTCCTTGTCCTCCTCCTACGACGGGATATTCTCAATTAACCAGTTGTCAGTGCAATCATATACTATTATAAAACCAGAAACATGAGAAATGGAATACAATGGTTTTACAGATTTTCTTTTTCAGCCACCTCTATCAGGATTCTCTAGGATTACCTTTAATCCTATAATCAGAAAGAGCATTTCACAATGGGGCTAAGAATTTATCAAAACCAAACTAAACTGATACCTTTTTATGCCAAGGGACTAAAGTCGAGTTAGTTCCATCATTGTAAAATGGAAATAGGCTACTGTGTTGTTCATGCTGAATTAGAGAATACTGTGATCTCATCTTGCTTTAGAGGAAAAAAAATCTACCTGCCCGCTAGGATTTCACATTGAGATTGCTATCTCAAATTAGCTATTGTGGTTTAACAATTCCCTTCTTTTGAATACTGAAAACATAGCCTTGGACATCCGAGTAACAAATTCAGTCCTCTCATGCATAAACACAAGAAAAGATTCCTTTGTAAAATGGTACAACAAAAGGTAACAAACCATATCACAGGAATAAGCACACTGCTGGCACTCCTTCTGAGGTTAATCATAGGCATCCAACCTGCCACCAGTGAGAAGAAACTTATATTCATGTGTATTATTAATTTGCTTACCTGCAGCCTCACTGTTTACATGACAGTCTGTTCACTTCCCATTTATACTGGGAGAGGTTACAAAAAGGCATTTCAAGGGAAATTCCAAAGCTCAACATAAATAAAGGATTAGTTGGTGGATACTACTTTCACGATAAGGAGGTATATACCAGCAGTAAAGACACCTGAGCTAATTAAGTCCTTCCAACCACAGAATGTTTACTCTGTACAAAAATTGGCTTCAAATGCTTTCAATGCAACTGATAGCTACAGAACAGCCAACAAAAGTACTACCTGTTTGCACAAAATAAAATGAAAACGGAATGAGAAAAAACCTTGTCTGGGTTTGAAACTCAGACTTGTTTGATTTCAGCATTAAGTTACTCAGTTATGAATGGGGGATGAAACAATGGTAGCCAGACAGAACACGCTTGAGTAAGCAAAAAACCCCTTTTAAACAGGATTATACCAATCACTGAACAAATATTGTTAAAAAAAATGAAAATCCAGCAAGAATACATCTTAAAATCCGAGCTCCTGTTTGCTCTGCTTCAGACAGACTAGAGATTTGGAGAGCGCAGATCATAATCACAGGTTTTATTTAATTATCATCGTACAAAGAATAAGCTCGTCTGGCACTGCATTCCAAATACAACCAAATAATTATACCAAATCATTGATAAATACAATACCAGGACTTTGAAAAGTAGCACTTACTCCTGGAAAGCCCACACATTTATGCTGTATTTTACAGCAAATCCATTTTCCTACATCATTTCCCAATCTTTAAAGTAAGGGCAGGGTCTTCTTTCTTCCACCCTTTATAGATGCAGTTTCAGAGGAAACCCCCAGTGACTTTTTTGTTGTTGTTGTTGTTGTTTTCCTTAGTGTTTTATTTGGACATTGACTTCTCCAAACTGGGACAGTTTAATCTGTCAGTAAAGGCATATCTGCCTTTCTCCTGGTCATGACACAGATTTAATTTTAAAAAAAAAACCCAGTATGTTTCATGCTTTCTATTTTGGATTGTAATCTGCAGTACAGCAGACCTTCCTGAATTCTAGTACCATGATGCTCCTTCCCTTTAATTCAAGTGGAAGAGACCTGTGAGGGCTTGAGAGCTGTAATACCCAACTATCATTGTAAAAATGTTTTTAATATTACATTTGTATATTAAGATCATCTTTTGTAAATCCATACCCAAAGAGTAACTATCACTGTAATTTAATCTCTCAATCAAAACTCTCAACATTTTCACAAACTCATTGTGCTACACTGTGAGTGAAGCTTCACCTGAAAAAGACCCAGCCACCAAGCCTCAGCTTTCTGTCCTAGTCAGAACTTACCTTGTTCCAGCTGCCACCAACCATCTCCTGTAACAATATGAGCAGTAAGCATTACAGAGCCTTATAACAGTGGATAGTTACTACTCTGCAAAGAAATGATTGGCAGCAGCTCCTTTTTTGCCTCAGGATAAGATCTGGGATGATCCAAACAGATAAGGGTGGTGGGCAGAGTGAAACATCATTAAGTACTAGCTATGAAGGAGAAAAAGAAAAGAGGAAATTCCCCTGAGATGTCAGGTTAAAATTCTTCCCTATGGGTTGCCCAGAATACAGTCAAGTTCCTATCAGGTTCCTTAGGCAAGTCAGGGACGTGTTGAACTATTACAGGCAAGGAAATAAGCAGACCCAGATTTCAAAGCCTCAACCCAGAGGCAATGAAAACCCCGCTTTCCCTCTGCAAGCTGTGCCTGTTGCTCTGTGCAAAGCTATCATTTACATCCTTTCTCAACTTGGCATTAAAAGTTTCATATGGCCCTGGCTGGAAGAGAAACAGTCCCTCATCTACTTTAGATGCAAACTATGTTTTTATTGCTTGAGTCTGTAAACCCTATTATTTCATTAGCATAGAGTTAACACCACTGAGGAGGGAAAATGAGCTACAGCCACTCTTTCAGCATGTGTGAAGCAGAAGAGCCAACTAAGTGCTGAATTCATCTTGAATTCAGCCTTCACATTGCATAAAGTTGGACAAATCCACTCCACAAAGCATTATTTGTCCTGCAAAATATTTATAACCAACACGGACCATCAGCAGCAAAGCTCCAGAGCAAGCTCGCTCAGGGACAGCTAAACAGTTCTGATACCAAAAAAAAAAAACCAACAAAAAACCCAACCAAAACAAGAAAATAACTACTTTCCTGCTGGTCTTGTTCCTGAAACATCATGGTTTGCATGCTTAGTGACAGCAAGCAGAGGTAGGTGAATAGATAACTAAAGAGAGGATGGGACTGTTCCTTTTTATGGTACGAGCAATACATCTGCTTAGTTGTATCATGAAACCATAGGTCTTCTGCAAGGTGGGAACTGTGATACAAGCATTTAGCCACGAGCATGTCAACCTCTCTAAAACTATGAATCCTTCATTCATTTGAAGTTAAACATTTGCTTAAGTGCTTTGGAAAAAGAAATCCGTAATACTGAGTCCAAATATACTGATTTCTGTTGCAGCAAGCACTTTAAAACTGTATTTTCTCTATGCTAACACTAGAAATCGCCGTCATTGGCAGCACAACTTACAGGAGGCATTTCAAAGCTTTCTTCTTTTGCTTTTTTTAAGCTGAGATAGGGCATCTATAGTAGACAGAAGTTTTCTGGACATTCCATTCCCACATCTCATTTAAATACAAAGTATTGCCGTAACATCTTGACATGAAGATCTCAAAAGTATCTTAAAATACACTGACTAAGCTTCAGAAGACTATTCTGTGATACCAGTCACAATTATGCTGTAGATACAAGGACACAGCACAGTGATATTAAGCAATGCGACAAGGTCACACAAGAAGGCAGTAGCATTCGTGTGCCAAAACCAGCACGTGAGCCTCCTGGGTGCCAGGGTTGTGACTCAGCACCAGCTTGGATGTCTCCTTGCCCATGATGGTAGCTCCACAAAATCCAGCTGTGCTACTGGAGCCTGTTACTGAATACAGGAGGAAGGAAATACAGCATGAGGAAGGAAATACAGCATGTAACAATGCAAGCACTATACATGATTTTAAGCAGGCCCCCAATCTCAACCAGATGCACACAGCAAAACCTTTGCTCTACACAAAGAACCTTCAGTGTCCTCCACACATAGTCTTCAGAAATCACCCAGATAAGACTGGAAATAGAACAGGGTCTACATACACACATGCAAACAACCATTTTCAACTGGCTCACCAGTTGCTTAACCATCCCGTGGCTAATTAAGACAAAAGGCTAAGTTTACAATGATTTAATTTGGAGGTTAGGCCTTGGGTAAGGAATCAGTGAGTTCAGAAACTGCCTGCAGGCACTTGGACTGACCCAAAATAGACAACAAATAAGACCTTTTTTGATGTGTATTTGCTTTAGGACAGTTTCTTCAGAAGTGTTTTTTCTTGTTGTCAAAGTTGGTGGTCCAGTGATCAGCCTAAATTACACACCTTCCAGTGCAACGTATTAGTCCTTTGAAAGGGACACATTTTAAGCAGAAAATTGGAGTTAAATGCAGCATCATTAGAACTTTAACCAAAACGTGTGTATCTGTTTATTTACCACAGTGATAAATAAAGCCAGTCAATCACTGTATATTTCAACATTTATTGCATCAGACTGTTTAACAGTATCTGATATTGATAAAGAGGAATATTGGCATTCTAGAAAGAATAATCTCTTAGGAGAATCTGAAAAGATGACAAGAGAACTCTCAGCAACAGAAGTCATAATTAGGACTGAGACAACCAGCAAATTTATGAGACATCATTTAATAAAAATTTTGATCTCTAAGTCATATGCACAAGATTAATAGACATAATATGCAAAAACACACGAGTACTTTGAAGCAGCAGATAATACTATGAGTATATACATAGCTAACTAAGCAGCTATTCAACATTACAGAAGTGGCAGGGGGTTTATGTTTCTGTAAACAAGTGTTCTCTTGTATAACTTCTAGGAACACCTTCACTGATGACTTCTAAACCTAACTTTCAAAATCCCACTCAGTTTTAGACAAACTCATTTCACTTTTGAATCAGCTTCATAAGGCTCTTGTGCTAGGAGGAAAAAAAAAAAAAAGAAAAAACCCGCCAAAAACTACATTCAGGGCTATATTACACACAGGAACCAAACACATATTTCCAATTTGTTCAGTAAGTAGGCCACAGCTTTTTTTTTTTTTTTTCCTTCTGAAACTCCTCCAACTGAAAAATCTGAGCTCTTTTTCAAGCTTTGTTTGGTGTTTAGATTTCAGTGGCCTGTATACAGAACTACCCAAGAGCCCTCCCTTGAATTGTCATTAATATTTGCAATACAGCATACAGGAAGAAAGAAAGGTTTAAGCACAGTTAAAGGAGAGAGACCAGCCTCTATGCTCCTCCCAGTCTACTTAAGCAACACCTCTTGGCCAGAAGGCACTTCTTTCGTGGGGAGCTGCAAAAAGCAAGGCAGAAACACTGAATCCTTCTCTCCTTTCCAACTCTCAGGCAGTCTGATTATCACGGTTTTCAAGTACTATGCCACGGTACTGAGAAAAAGATCACAGGATAAAGTCTAACAGCTACAACTGCATGACTTAACGAAAGTGACTAAGTCATCAGGTTCAGTACCACTTCCTCTAATTACTGGATCATTTCCTATCTGGGCATTTATAGTTTTCAATTGTACAGCTGCTAAAATACCTGTGATCACAGATGACTGCTATATTCAACAGCATCCAAAGTTCAAGGTAGCAAAGTGAGCTCAACGTAGCTTTTATCTTCCTTTCCCCTTAACCCTTCAAATACCCCAAGATAGCTATTTCATAGTAATGTCAGATACTATTTGTCTACAAACTGCTAAAAAAGGGGAAAAAAAAAGGAAATCCTACAAAACCCTCTCTGGATCTAACCATTATCTGTAAAAAGGGCTCTTATTTAGTAGTTTAGCATAGTTTTGCTCTGTAATCTGCATTCCATTCAAAACCTTTCGAATCACTTTGGACCAGACCAGAGCTTTAAACCAGGGATTGCTCACTTTTTCCTACCTAAGAGAAAAAAAGAAAATAAAGGAAGAAAAAAAAAAAAAAAAAAAGAAAAAGAAAAAAAAGTGCATTAATTACAAGGGACTGACTGGCCTGGATTAGCCTTTATTCCACATCAGCAGAAAAGAATTCCTGACATCTGCATCAATTGCAAGGACAGAATAGGCTGTTCCAAGTGGATTTCTTATGAGAAATAAATAAAGAAAATAAAATAAACTGTTGGCTTATTTGAGTGCTTAACTGTAACACTGTGCAATCTACTAATGAGCTAGTACCCTTCTTAAAAAACCTTTCAAGTTATTTTAGGAACACAGCAATATTTAACCTCACCAAGTTTCTGCCTGTGCTCTTTAAGTTGTTAGAAGGCCAGATTTCCCTTATTTACAAATAATCGTAAGCATTTTAATAGGTTTTTCAAGTGGGAGTAGGGAAACAATGCCTACTCCTAAAAAAAATAATAAGAAGGGGGGGCAGGATTTGAATATAGTCAAGTCTTAGAACTTACATTTCAAAAAGAACAACGAAAAATTGCAAAGAATGCAAAACAAGGCATGAGAATCATTTACTGCCAGAAACCCTACATTATACTGACAGACAAAAGAAGCTTGATCTATTCAGCTTACACGGTCCATAAGTACCTGTCTGAGGGTGACAACCATTTCTTCAATCAGACAAAAGTTTAATGTTGGAAGCTAAACACACAGACATGTTCAGTCTAGAAACAGGACTGAACTGATGGCATAATTAGGGGTAGTCTCTTTGTCATGGTTGATTCTTCAACATAAATTATTGCTTTGAAGACTGTATCTCTTTCTAAAATGTATGATATAGCAGAAAAACCCTTGCAATTCAGGCCTTCGGTTTCCATAGACCCCATTATGCAGAGGACAGGCTTGAACACCTAACTGCAGTCCTTCCAGGGTTTAGAAATTCCTAATGACCTCTAATAGGTGTAGATTTAGCATTTACTCTGTCAGGAAGTCCAGCTAAACCAGAACTCATTTAAAAACTAAAAATCCTCACCTTTCTTCCCATGTACCAAACCCAATTGACAGACAGACACACTACTTTGGACACCAAGATCCAGCACTGGATTTGGAAGAAAGGCCAATTAAAATTTACAATCAAAACTACAGAGCAAGCACTTAGTTTCACTTTCATCATTTTAAGTTTCAGGCATATACTAGATATGAAAGTATCAAAAGTATTCAGATAATCCCCTTCCAATACAGAATGACCCATATATAATCATTTTGCAGTTTTTCATAAACTCAAAGTTAAGACAATGAGGATGTCACCTCTGCAGGGACAGACTGTGCATTTCAGTTAGGTTAAACACTTCAAATCCAAGACTTGGAAGATGTTGTTAATTTGAAAAAAGGTAGAAAAAAGGTGACAGCCTTTTGCTAGTGACTTACCAAATGTTATTATACATCGAGTACAAAGAGCACAAATTCTGTAAAGCTTTACATGTTAAGTGTTTCAGATCAAATACATAGTAGCAGAAACTGACATTTAAGTGGAAAATCTACTTCCAGATATGTAACATACTATAAGAAAAATTATATCTGATGTATAAAGTGAAATAGCAATTAGTTGTGCTTCTCTGACAGATTGTAAAAACAACTATAGGCTGAAATGTTTGAACTGGGATTTTCATATATCTTTACTTAGTAACAAACTAAGTCTGCCAAATACAGTATTTGAATACATCCAGACTTGAAGAAACTTGCCAGAATGTCAAACTTAGCAGAAAAAGATTAAGCAGGATCTAGTCTGGTCAACAGGCAGTATTTTCAGCCCTGCAAGATTCAAGGGTTTTCAGGTGGGTTTTTTTTTCCCCCTGTAGTTTTAATCCACATTAAATTCTAGAAGAATTATAAAGGCTCAACCATGGAACCAAGGAGTTTCCCTGTATATCAGTCTTACAAACATGTTTGTTGGCTTATATCAAAGGCAACCCATGTTATATTTTTTTTAAAGCTCAAAAGAAAAAGGCATAGAAGTAAAAGCAGTATTTTCCCCCTCCTTATGTTACCTTCATTACCCTGCCCCCTCCCCGTCCTGTGTATTTCACATTAAAGATTTCCTGGTATGACATTATCAGTGTGGCCTTTCCAGCTCTTTTATTCACATGCAGAGAAGGGTGTGGGTAACTTATAAAAGTAGCTGTAAAGTAAATATGCCTATAAACTTTGACAATTTTATAAAAGGCAGTTATTTGTCTATATTCAGAAGTGACAACAATACAGTGACATTTTCCCACCATAGATAAGTGCAAACCTGGTTTTGGGTATCATACACTTCAGTCACACCAGTAATTCCATGGCTTTTAAATTCATGAACTTTAAAATCTTGTACACTGATTTTTACTCTCAGCAAAACTTTGATTCCCCCACGTCTCAAAGAAGGGACCTACAAAAGTCATCTCACAGCTATCTTCCAAAAACATTAAAATCTAAACACAGGCTCAGCATCTCCAAAGGGGAAGAGAAGTGAAAAATACAAAGACAAAAAAGCACAAGAACAAAAAAAAAAAAATTGTTTTCATTTAAAGAAAAAGGCACATTCTCACATTCTCAAACACCAAGAGAATGTAAAAAGCTGAGTCAGATCCTCCCAGCAAGGCAATCAAGCTGGGGGGAAAGCACAGGCAGGAAGAATCTACCTGCCTTCCAAACAGTCTCAACCACTATCTTCAGTTTGCTCATGAAAAGGAGGGCTCAGCACTTAAAAGTGTGCAGTAATTCTGGTGGGTTTGGCTCACTCTCCTGTGTCCTGGTTACACAACCACAGCTGGGGCCAAAGCTTGCTTTGATAGGGTTGTACCGCTCCTCTCCCTGGCCAGGAGAGCTCAACCTATCACAAGGCAGAGGAACACACTGGGATAGCTGGATTTAGAGCACAAAATGACTCCAAAGCATGACCTGAATCATATCCGCATTTCTCCATCTGTCTGAAAGATGTGTGGCAAGATGGACTGGAGCTGCTGTATTAACAATGCGGATTCCAGCCAGGCCTGAAGTGATGAGCAAGTCGCAGTCTGTGATAAATGCACAGCATCCATATATATTACAGAAGTTGAAGTCACAATAAGAGATTGCAGAGGCACAGCTGTATTTAGAAACAGTTGTTTTCAGGGAGAAAGCTAGACTCAACATACAAGTTTCTGGAAGTGGTGTACAGAGTGTTTTCCCCAGAAGCATAGAGCACCCTGAAGGATGCTCTGTGAGTTCCCACTGCTGCTTCTCTGCACCAAATGAAGCTTGTCATATCATCATGAGCCCCTTTAGCTTTAGGTGTAGGCCAGAAAATCAGTACTCTCAGTACACTTCCAAACTGGCAACGTTGCATAGTAGACAAACTCTATTGTTAGAAAATGTTAGGCATAAACTTAAGACCTGTCCAAAAGTCATCAGTTCCTGCTGTCCTAGCTGTAGCCAGGTCTTGCAGTAAGAACTGCAGAACCGTAACAAACACAAGAACTCAAGGTCTCAATGGCATTAGACTTCTTAGCCCTATGAAATGCAGGCATTATTTTCATTCAGCAGTTCTCCTATAAAACACTTAAAATACTTCTCAGCACTTCATTAAATGCACAACGTTAACAAGAAATATGCATCTAGCCAAATAATTATATTTGTATATCCCAAAATTATAATTTCACGATACAACCTAAAACCTCAGACCTGCTACACAACTCTACCATATAATTCTGTGCACCCACCCATTACTCCAGAATCTGCAAGAAACCACCTCCTCCCAGACTCATAACAGTGCTCTGTTAACACCAAAGTCTGGAGAAGTAGGTCCAGGTATGAGATGTGGGTGTGTGTTTTTTCTTTTGAGAGGTGGAAATCAGAGGGGATGACAAGCAGCAAAACTAAACAATTACTTTTAATAACAAATATGGCTTTATAATAAATTTAGGACATTCTTCATAAATACTTGAGGAGGGAAATGAGCAACAAGTTCATGACAGACTTCACGCTCAAGAAAATCATCTTTCTGTCACGTGGAAGGATTTTCTAGCTAGCAGCTGTCAGTAGAACAAGTCTTTAAATACTTTGCCTGTTTTAGCAGGTCACACAATATTTGTGTGGTCAGGGTGAGAACGGCAATTTTGGGGCACCTTCAATTTCATATTCAAGTACCAGTGCCTCTAGTTAATACTGCCACTTCTTTGAAAGTGGAAAGCCTATGATTACCAAAAACTTTAGACAGCTTTTAAATAAAAATAATTTTACTATTTCTCAATTGTGAAAAAAAAAATTACTAAAAAGACATGAGACACAAGAGAAAACATTCCACTTACACATATCTATACTTGCAGCCCAAAGAAGGTGCTCTCTGCATTCCACTTTGAATGACTACAGAGCTCCTAGGGCTGGGATCTAATACCAAGACTGTCTCACTGGGTAGGGATTCTAACGGATGACAAACCTTGAAATGCAGCCATTTTCTTTCTGGGAGAGTCAGAGCAGAGTCGTATCTTCCTAAAAGATTTCCTGTAGCCTACAAACTGTATATTTAATTTAAAAAAACAAACAAACAAAACCAACAAAAAACAACAAAAACACAACACAACAAAAAAACCCATTCAAGACAGGACATCCCATCTTTAGCAACACTGGCTTGCTTCAGACACGACCAGACAGAACCACCTCCTGGCCAGTCATCAGGCAAAATTCTCTAATGATTAGCCTCATACATAACTTGATTCTTCAAATATTGCTTTCCATTGTGAAAGATATACCCTCTCACGAGATAAGATGTAACCTTCAACATGACATTTTTATACAGTGAAAAGTACAAATACATAAACTGATAACAACCCTTACAAACATAGACACTGAGAGGAAGCATGTGGTTTGCAACTATCTCAACAGAAACTAGACATAACAGAACCCAAATAACTTGGATTGCCTGGCTTTCCTGAACCAGGGAAGTCCAGACTTGCTAGGAGAGAGGTTATATTCAAGCTCTTACCACCTTAAACAATTTCTTAGTCCTTCCATCATCTGAAGCATGGACTACATGGTGTGCACATGGGAAGAAAATTGTGTATTGCACCTGGAAGTTGTGTCCATTTTTAATTATTCTATAAAATATATGTTGCAGGGACCGCTGCCAAGATGTGTGTAATGGAATTTATATTAAGCCCTGTTCCACAAAACCCACAACTAAGAACAGCTACTCTTTTCAAAGGGTTTGGTAACTTTTAATGTCTTGAACTGCACAATGAGTTTTACAGCATGTTCTGACCAAAGAGGCTACCAGAACATAATGTGGCTTTAATTTAAAGAATAAAAGCCTCCTGTGTGCTAAATCCAACCTCTTCAAGGCTCTTTTGCCTGCAGCTCTAATGGACCTGGGTATGATGCAGCAGAAGCAGTCTCCCACCTTTCCTCTCCTGCTCTCTCCAGCTTGCTGATTCAAGAAGCTGAATTCAGTAGTTTGACATATCACTCCAAAACACATAGAAAGTTTCCATTGACATTTTATCACTCATAAACCAAAGGTAGCTCCCCTTCTGGTTTATCAGGAAGTAGCTTTTTTTTTTTTTTAAGCTAAATTAAACTACAGGGAGCCAATTAAAAAAGCAAAACCTAACAACTAAGCTTTCACCTGTATTAATCTCTCTAAATTTAGGATATATCAAGGCCTATCAGCCCAATTCTAATGTTAGCGGTATAGTTTGAAATTATTGTTAGACATATAATTAGGTGACTACAAGACAAAAAAAAACCCACTACAACCTTTAAGTGACAATTAACATTAGCAGGCTTGAATTTGCTAGACATTTAGTACCTGTCAAAGCTCTTCAGAGTCAAGTGCTAAATAATTGGGAGGTATCTGTACTGCTGCACGCCTTGGCAAATCAAAAGGCAAAAAGTATTTGTATCTATTTTTATCACTTTAGATTTCTTGGTTTTAAGGCTGTGGTCAGCCCAAGAGTAACCTTGACAATCTAATTGATCTTAAGAGTTGTAGCTTACTTTAACTAGTAGTTAAGTAATCAATTTTTGCCTCTTATCCTTCGATGCCCTCTAAAGTTGCTTTGGAAGAAATATGGGTGGGGAGGAGGGGAAATCAAGGAATCTGAAAACAGACTTCTGGCACGTCACTTGAATAAAGCAGTAAGATAAAACATGGAGTAAATCTTGAAAGGGGAAAAAAGCAGTGTTGGGGATGAGAGCTGATTTACATTTAAGATACTGCTGACTTCACATTACTTAAAAGTATTTTAAACCCTATTAGTGTAATTAAAATCAAATATTAACACTAACAGAAAGACTGTTACTATTGCTCTTTTTCTGTATATTAACCCTGTGCGGTTGGCAGCACACTGGAGTTCTTACCACTATTTGTGTCCCCACAGAACAACATGGGGATCAGTAAAAACCCTGGAATATACAATACACACACAAAAAAAACCCCAACCAAAACCCCACAACAAAACCAAAACCAAACAAAAACCCCACCTCCCAAACACATGATGAAACTGGCAAAGGAAACCACTTTAAATCATAATTTCTAACATAACAATTTTTCTAACTCCGTCTTTTTAGGGTTGTCTAAGTACTGCAAAACAGTAACTTAACACATAGTAGTTGCTTTAACAAAAATAACTGTTCTGTTTGGTGACAGTCTTCCCATTAAAAAAAAAAAAAAAATCTCAAGAGAAGCAATGGCTACCACTCCCGAACTAGAAAGAGGAGATGTAAAGTATACTGCTAACATTTGTAATCACAGAATAGTACTTCTATATTTTGACTCCAGGTCACGCACAGCTAAGGCTGCAGTATTATGGAGATACCAGCATACCCTCTGTGCGGGATCTCCTCCAAGAACTATTATGGTTCTCAAATTGTTTTTAAACAGCAAAAGAGAATTTAAGCCTGCAACAGCTTCTTTAGGATCAGCAGTGCATTTCCAAGATGGTAAGCAAGACACGCTAAGCCCAACACAAAAATAAAAAATGCTGTTTATGAAAGAGTATTCAATCGATCATTTTCTTTTAAGGATTTTATATGCATAGCTTAGCTCAAAATAATTAATAAATTTACTAATTAGACACTGTTTATCATCCCTGATGGACATCCACTATGAAGGGAAATGTTCACCCCTCCAATCCCACTGAGAAGCACTAAGGGTGAGCCATGATTAGAAGGCTGGGGCAGGAGCTGGGGAGGAGAGGGAGTGCTGGGTGCTCCCTGCCTTGCTTCACCATGCAGGTGGCATGGCTGGGGCCCCATCGCAGCTGTCCTCTGCCTCCACTGGCAATTTCGAGCAATGCAAACAGATCACTAAAATTCCTGTTCCGATCAGAAATGCAGACACTAGGAACTCATTTATGGCATCGCTGGGTTTTACTTTCAGGCTCTGTTTGTGAAGCAATTTGAGGGTGGAGTTGTTTCTTATGTAAATGTGATAAAGTTGAGAATCATATCATTAAAAATTCTGCTGGCAATATTTTACTCCAGATAAGCAAGCTCAGCTTTAAGTCAGGCTGATGGTCAAATTACAGTTTGCAGCTTAAATGTAAACATTTTTTTTAAAAAGTTACAGTTAGGAGAAGGTCATCTTCACCAGTTTTAAATCGCATCCAACAGAGGAATATTTACCCTAGAATACACAGAAAATTAGTACACCACTTGTTTCTTCGCTTTAGCAAGGAACTTTTGCTCCTCCAGGAACGTCTGCATTGTTTTAGATTTCTCTCAACTTGGAATATCGATTTAGATATAAATTTGACCATTAGCATTCAGAAGTGCTTTAAAGAAACTGTTTTTCATCAAGATACATCACATTTGATTGCTTTACGCAAGCCACATTTAGTCTCCCTATTTTGTACTACTCATAATTGGTTATTTAATATATGCACATTATTTATAAATCGTAACACAGAATTTTGTATTATGTACAATTCACTTAGACAAAAGCAAAAATGTGCATCAAACTCAAGCGCTACACCTCTTAATTGCTTGAGAACTAAGAATTAATTACCATTGAAACAGAAAAGCAAAAGTAATTCTTTAAAAGTGGGATCATCTTTACAAAAAAACCTCATAGTTTTCCCAACCTGAAGTTCAAGCAGTTCAGGCCACATAAGCTTTCTACAACTCGCGGGTGCCTGTAACACTGATATCTGGTGGGATACCAGCCTGCCCAGACACCAGGGAAAGCACTTGGCATTTGAAGAACAAGTTATTCTACCTGCTAATAGCCCAGCCTTTGTCAGCAGTGACTTAACCACCATTATATTACAGCAGCTGTATCTTCACTTCTGATGAGGAGCAGGCTTTACTGTACTCAAGCATTTCACAACATCCAGAACAGTCTACCTTTCACTGCCCTTCACTGCCCCAGATTAAGGGAGCAATCACCACCACCTCCTCTTCACTCCACTGAGCTGAGGAAGTCTAAAAGCCCATCTACTTAACAGCCCCTCGGCAACCAGGAAAGAAAGCAGGACCCAACCAGTGTGGCTTGGTGACTAAGGCAGATCATCAAAATGCTTTCAGGAAAAGAGCACATTGAATCAATGTTGTGGTTTAATGCATTATAACACTATCAGAGAATGTGAGCCGCGCTGCAGAGCACAGGGGCTGCGAACAGTCCGGCTGTTGCTAATGCTCAACTTCAGTGGACTGGAGCTAGCCCAAATTTCTCAAGAGAGTTATGACAAGAGTCATTATGCATTATGACAACAGTCTACAACCAGTGTTTCGAAGAAAGATGTGCCAACCTCTCACAGCGTGCAGAGAGAGGCCAACAAGTTAGTGAGGAGTCAGAAACAGAATATCCAATTTCATCACCCTTGTGCTTTGCTTTTCTCCCATTTCCAATCAGATTTCAAATCTGCTTTGGCTTCACCACCTCCTTTTATAAGCACTAGGGTTAAGAATCTCAGATATCATCTTTATACAGACACTTCCTCCAAGATATGATTTTCAGGGGATTAAAAGCTGCTACAAATAAGGCTATGAATAGTAAGTAAGGAAAAACAGTCTGGCACAGAAAGATTTTATTACTGGGGACAGTGAGAACATAGCAAACATACTATATTTTTCCCTGGCATTCTTCTAGCTTCCAACCATTTTCAGCTAAAGGGATTTCCTTGGTTTGCAGCGGCTCATTTATTTGGAGCTGTCTTCCAGAAACTCCCCTTCAACTCATGGGAGTTTTTTACATTCACGATATCCTTCGGCAGGGAAGTCCACAGTGTCTACCACCTTCTGCATAAACAGCCAAGATCTTTTCTGTTGAATCTCACCCATATAATGTTATCTGATAGCCACAAGTTCTTGTCCACAAAATAGCACAGCTGCTAAACACCATTTATTCCAGACATCTCTTCCTTCCAGTTAGGCAGCATGAAGCTGCAGAAAACAGAGAATGCAGCAAGGAATAAAAAAGAAACCAGTTCCAAAGAACAGGAGCAGGTAGACAAAGTACACCATCACCACCCCTTAGCACACAGATGTGTTTGTGCCCATCTCAGCCCAGTGATAAAGCCTACGACCGCACTATTACCATAGTTATCTTTGGCTTCACGCACACTTAAGACCTGAGAAAGCCTCAGAAGAGATGCTTCATTTCCCCATCTACTTTTGTATTTCTTTAAAAGGGATGTAGTAATAATAAAGTGTAACAACAATTTTCTCCATAAAGATGGCACAAGACAGTACATTGCTATGTGCCTGCTGAAACCCTCACAGCACTGCGCAGGAGGCAGCACGCAGCATTTACTAACCTGAACAACCACACCCTAGCATTCCTGTCATGAATTAATGAGTCTTAGCAAAATTTGGAGGCAGAAATACTGATGCTATTTTCTTCACTGTATTTGAAGGGTATGATCCACTGGGCGGTCTACAGATTTACATAGCTGCACTTGCATGTTTTTCCTGTGCAGCGTTACACGTACAGTTGCAGAAATAGCATGCAAACAATAAGTCAGAGGAGTTATAAAATTAAATGAGTCTTATCATGAACAACAACAGCAACAGCCGGTAGGCTCCTGCTAGTGCCATCAAGTACACAATGCAAGGAAAAACACTGCTGTTACTATAGGATATTTTATAATGACATAAGCTGGTTGTCCACTAGGATTTGTCAGTGGCTGTTTACAAAGCCCAAGTGTAACATTTGTTTCCTTCAGGATGTGAGTTTGAATCAAAGTCACTGCTTTTGCTTAATGAAAGAAGATGGAGGGGAAAGGAAGAAGAGTTTGGGGGAGTTTAACCTCCTCACATCTTTCTCTTCAAAAGATATCTCATTTTAAGGCACAGAAAAACATCCAGTCAAGCTGACTGGAGAAACCTAATAAAGGTTCCCACATCCATGTACTTTTTCTAAGCATTTTGCATAAAGCTACTGCTAAGATGGCACTTGACTGATACCCCAAAAACTTTTGAGCGTGGAAGCCTTCCAAATGGGTATGCTACGGTAGACATCATCTGATTTCTGGTCAAAGGTATCACAACAAAAAAATTAATGAGCAATCCAGAGGACGAAGCACTTGGTTTTGATACCATTCAGTATCACCAAAATTTTGTTAAGCTATCACAAAAAAAAATGTTTTAATCCTGTAAGAAAGGTAATCCGTAATGAAAAGTCTACAATCTTTTCTCTAAATTTTTGTGCATGAGCAACTCTGCTGCTCCACATACATGAGCAGTTGCTGTGAGCCACAGCAGCCTCTCTGCAAGTGAGAGGAGGAATTTCTGCAATGGGCAGGGTACTCCTGTCACAACCTAATTTCCAATCGTTAACTATACTAGAAGTTTAAGAGTGACTTTTCAGCAAACACAAGCAGAACAAATGCTAATTCCTTTGCGAGCTAAACCAGAAATACAGTCAATCCACTTCCTGGTATTGACATAGTACATTGTTCTAAATGCATCCATTGTAAATAGAATATAATAGCTTTGCTGCAGGAAAACTGTTAAGAAACATGTGGATCATGGAAGGGCTGGTTTTTTGGTTTAGTTTGTTTGTCTACCAATCCTTGATAGCTACACAAGCTTCTTGAAAAGTATTTTTCACATGTGATATACACTCACTTCCACCTTTGCACAACCGAATCTCCAGGTCCTGGGTTTGTTCCCCTCTGTAGCACAAAGCAAGCCACTAGTGACATCTATAAATTTAACTGTTGGCTCTAAAGGGTTTGACAGAAGAGGTGGCAGAAAAGCAAATAGTCTGCCTGCTCACTGGGGACCCTCGAGTCAAGGACTAAGTTACAGTAACTTAATTACAGGAAACTCATTTCTCAATTGTCTGCTTCTGTGTGCTTCATGGCTTAACTCTGGAGCAGTGGGTCAGTGGGTGAGGGGCAGGGAGGGGCCCTGTTAGGTTAAAGCAACACTGACTTTCTATAAGTTTCCAGATAATGAGTTATCTTGCCAACACTTTGCTCAACCCAGCTTGACCCTTATAAACATGAAAGGTTAATTGTTAGAAGTTTGTAACAACAAATACGCCTTTTTTAAAAAACTAATGATATCAAGAGTATTTCTTTGGAAAAAAACCAAGCAGCAATAAGATGTCTGGAAATAATTAACAAAGTTCACATAAATGTTTATGCATGTAAGTAGCAGTGATATTTTAAACATGAGAAATTAAACACTCGCTTCTTAATTCTGACTTAGTCATAGCAATGAAACATTTATACATACTAGTAAACTGTATAAACACTAAGTAAATAGAGACGCATATGATCAAAGACTGTGGAAGTTTGTAAGTCAGTGCTAGTGCAGCCACTGGCATATATGCCTGGCAATTCTTTTCTGTAAACGTTATCATAATATTCTTTGAAAGTAAGAGCATTTATGAGAATAAAACAACAAAACCTCTCAAAGTTCTAACTTCCAGCACTAATGGTTTAGTATCATTATGTTTTGTCTTTAGTAGACTTTCATCAAGACATAAGTACAGGTCTCTAAGTGAAGATTCATTTTTATTCATTATTTCACCTTTATTTTTTATTTTTTAAATCTAACAACTAATTTCAGAAGAGTGATTAAAAACAAAGCAAACAGATTAAATCAAGTTTTGTTTTACTAATTGTATCTGTTAAAGCACGTTTTTGTACAGATTGCTTGAAAAACTTTGTAAGCTCTTATCGCAACAGAATGCAATGGTAACTGTAATTTGAAAATGAAGACTCAGAATTATCTCAATTTTAGTTATCTGTATTTTATTGTATACATTTCTGACTTCTCCAACATCACTAGCAACCCATCTAGGTACCTGAGGATATGTTACTACAATCTAGAAAAAAAAAAAAAGTGTTGCAAGTTGTTGGTAGTTATTCAGCTTTTTCTCCTCATGCCAACGGTTTATAAAACACATCATGAAAGCCAGAACACTGCAGCAAGCTTCACTGAACTTGCCTGTTGTACTTCAAAACCTACAGAGCTCATTTCCATAGACAAGAAGTTTATCTGGTTTTGGTTCCTCACAGCCGGGTCAAAAACCTGAAGTATTAGATTAGGGAGGGAGGGAAGGTCAGTATCATCTGGAAACAAAACTAACATGGAGAAGTTAGACTATTTCCAAAGACAAACACCCAAGTTGAAGCACAGCGTGCCACAGAAGGCCCTGCCACGTCCACGCCCGCTGCCTTGGGAACCCTGAAGCTGCACATCCACGGAGGCTGCCACTCACCATGTCACCCATGGGAACAGCTCCCTTAGAATCTCATGATTTAAGGCTATATATATACCTACATTCACACATTTCTATATATGTATATACATGTGTATATTCGATGTAGGAGAGAATAAACAGTCATACAGCCTTATATGCACAGTTTCTTAACGACCCAGACAGTCATTTTTCATGTGTCTTCTGTGTATATGGGAGATTTCAAGCCACAGGAATCTTGTACTAATTCCCTCAAAACGTACAACAAAGCATCCATGGAGAAGTTTTTCAGTCATGGTATCCCTAAACACTCTAGTCGGAGTGAAAGCTTTCCAGTTTTAGCTTTTTTTGATAATGTGCAGGACACTATATTACGCGTCTGCTTGATTAGGCAGACATCAGAAGCTATTGAAAAACACAAAGACCTTGAAGGTACTTAACAAGATCCTCAGGGCAGTTTCTAGATCCCCGGCTAATTGCCAAAACATTTCTGGAATATTTTTTACCTGTTGGCAGTTCTGATGAAATGAAACCACATTTACAAAAACAGACCAGAAGGTTTCATGAGTATTCCAAAAACTAAATGAAACACGCAGCTCCCTGCCTCCCTCTCCTATACCTAGAACAATCCTGTGCCATGAGTGCTGTGTTCAGTTTCAAGCTTCTAGTTTGGGGTTTCCTAGCAGGAAAATAATACGAAACTGGTACCCGGGATGTTCTGACCCCAAAGACCGTCTTTTCAGTGTCTAACAGATGCACACTCTAGCTCTGCATCCTCAATCATCCCTCTTCAGAGGCACCAACCTCCAATTACCAGCATAAGGAAGAGAATCAATCTTTGTTTGATGGCTATGTGATGCCATCAGTGACTCCATCATTAATGATGCTTGTATGATTCTTTCCATTCCCTGCCCTTCCTTCCCCCTGACCTCTGCTCTCAGCCCATCTACAGCTCTACGCTATTACAAGTCCTACCCTCTCTAACTCCTGACGTAAAGCCAAAGCAAACCTTACAACTTGCTCACTGGAAGCTGCTTACAAGAGAAATAAAGTTACCTTTCACAGACAGAGTGAGTTTTCCCCAGATTTCACCTGAAAGTTTTACATCATCCCTATGTCTCGCTTAATTTATCAAAGCTCTTCTCGGAGGCTGGACAGCTGAAACACTGTTCCACAGCCAGAAAAGAAATTCAATATAAAACATATAAAATCAATTTTAACACATTTAGATTTCATTAATACCCAAGAGACCCACAAATGCGATCGCGTGGGCTACTTTTAGGGAAGCAACCAGCAAGGTACATGACAATTTGTCCACATCCTAACTCACAGCACAAGTGTAGGCTTTGGTTCTAAGTAGACTGCACCACAGTGCTTTTAGCATGAGGATTTACTTATAAGGGGGGCACACAACATATGAATCAGAGCGTGCTCAGTCTTTGAAAGACTAGCTGTAACTGCTTCTCCTCTTGTGTCAAGAGTTCTCAGAGTAACATGTGTTTAGCTTTACAGTAAATTTAAAGACATTAATAGAAAGGCCTTTTGCAGTTAAGCATAGCTTAATACGCTTTACACAGAAAGACATTTGTTTCTGTGCTGTTATTGATGCGCTTTTTGAAGTTATTATTGCAGCATATTCCTTGATGCCTTTCAAATGTAAAAACTGAAGTTCAAATGCAACAAAAATATTTAAAACTAGATTTTGATATGTATATCTTTAGATTAGAGAGAAAGCAGTATAAACCAGCCTGAGCTGCAAGCTTTATTCAAACTAAACCACACATTTAAATGAATATGGACCTTGTGTGAGGACAGTAATGATCTGGAAAGCAAGTGTATACAAGAGCTACTAAAAGTTTTGCCACAAAACTGTCAGAAACACCTCACAACTGTCACATGAAATAGCAAATTTTTATAAAATACTTTAATGAAACATTCAGCAGCGATTCTGAGGAAGGCCTCAAATTAGCAGGATTATAATTGTTTTTAAAGAATAAATTTTCCCTGAAACCAAATACCAAACTTTCAGATCTGGGATTTTAAAGTTAATGGACCTTGAGAAGAAAAAAAAGGGCCTGATTTTCAGAAAGACTGAGCATTTCAAGGTTCCACTGCTTTTCATGGAAATCATACATATTCAACTCTTCCTTGTATCAATCATCCCACATCTTAAATGTCAGCTTTGGTTCCATCAGACTTAAGTATCCCATATGAAAAACTAGCCTCAGTCAACAAGTCACTTTATTGAAAGGGGACAAAACATCTCCAAAGCTGAATTCTAGCAGCCCACTAGTCCTCTCCCCTCATTATATATTTTGTTACTATCACAAACGATGGGCTAGGGAGGGAGGGAAACAAACAGAGAGCAAAAAGTTCCTGCTATTTAGATAAACATGCACACGTAAAATTAATTCAGCTCTCCCTTAAGTTTAAAGCCAGTAGACGAAACTCACTTTTTGACTTGAAAAATTCTTCACAAAAATCACAACGCTGCTTCTTCAATAATTGGTCAAAAAAGTGAAAGAAAACTACTAACCTTCACTCCTGGGGACAGGTTCTGTACCACCTGGTGTTTTATCCGGCATCTCTGCAGCCACAGGTTTAGTAAAACCTAATAGACACAAAGCAAAGAAAGCATTCTCCATCAAGACCAGTACATTTCAGTAGGACACCCCCCTGCCTCATGACCCCCCACGAAGGATGGATTTTCAGCTTTCATCATTTCCGTGATTGTATGCAAGATATGTAAACAAGCAAAACTTCCTAGAGATTAACTGCAACACCATCCAGTAGACTGTCATCTGGATGTACTGCCAAGTAGACAGGCACAAAAGGACCCTCTAATAAACTGCAATGGCAGATCGAAAGCACTAATTACATCTGGTGAACTTCTGTCTGAGTTTGGATATTTTTTCCACCTCAGTGAAGTTCTAGTGAGAGCGCTATGAACTGGGATAGAAGAGCTGCTTACACTCACATACTGCTGAAGTTAACGAAAGCATGGCCACACAGAGGGTCACGTCAGCCTGCATTAAACATAAAATTCCATTAATTTAAAGCTTTCCTACATTGTAAAGCATGAATATTTCCTCCATCCCAGTAGCAGGCAGAGAATAAAAGGCTTCTCACGAAGGCAGTACCTCTGTGGTACTGGCTGATGGTCAACATGCGGCCAACACGTACTGACTAGGATTTTGTACCCTCTTTTTTAGCACCTTTGAATATTTCCCCATCACTGGCTGGACTGACACTCCATTTTACACAATGAAAGCCTGAAGCTCACGTAGGAGGCATCAAGAAAAGACAACTCAAAAAGAGCAGGATTCTCTGCTCAAAGGAGACAGTGAAGCACTAAGTGGAACAGGGACTCCACATCAGCTGACAACTCACATTGCAGTACTGTGTACAACACTATAGAGCGCGCACAGCATTGGAAATATTAACAGTACAGCCTTAATTCTTAAGTCACTAAGTCATCTTGTTTCTAACAATGTTGAGCCAGAGCTGATTTGGCGTGCAGTTTTCAGACAACATCAGATCCAGAGTTACGGGAGACCTCCCTGGCTCACCCTGCAGCAGAACTGAGACTGAACACAAATGGCCTTTTTTCCTCCTGCTTTTAAAATTATTTTGCTCTCAAATTCATATGGCTTGTTTTGAATCCTACCACCAGACCTAGACTGAAAACATTTCTGCCCTAGCATCCAATAAAGGACTTGAGGTTTACATTAAAACCAAACTATACAAAATACATAGGATTTCTTAAGCAACTTAAGTCACAAAAAGTATTTCAGGTGTGCTATCCAGGGCAAGTATACTTGTCATACTTAATTCACATATATTTAAAAGGCTTAGAAATGTTACATACATCTGAGGCTACAAGCCACTAGCACATCCTAGAGTACAAACTAATTCTTATTTAGCTGACGGAAACTCTACTACATATGATTTTCTACATCAGCCAATTCATCTCAAGATAAAAGTCCACCAGGGCTTACTCAGGAACTACTTTGTCCTTGACATAGATGTTTTATCCACACAGCATTATACACTGAAGATTTGGAACTAGACGGAAATCTTCTCTCAACTCCCTAAAATTAATAGTGATAACACTTACCCACCTGAAGGTCTATGCACATGAGTTCATAAAACTACAGCTGGACAGCATCACAAACTAAAACAAGTATGCCCACAACAGAGAATTTAAACAACTAAACACCTAGCGGTCTCTAAAATCCTTTAAGTTTGCTGTAAAACAGAAACCTACTCTCCAGAAGACATTTTAACAAACAAATTTGTTCTTCAAGCAGATTACTCAAATTTCATTATCTATGCTTATCATCATGAAACAGTTGCCTAGAATAAATACACCAACTAATTCTAAAACTTGGCAAGCTCACATCCAACACTCTGCATTCAATGATGCACTACATATGGCCTGTGAACATTGCACCAGTTTATATTCCAGTTATCCAGTGATTTACTTGTCAAGTTGGTAGGAACTAGTTAATCACATAACCGCATTTGAACCAAGAAATCACATCAATAAATACAACATTTACTTTTTTGTAAAAGTAAATTCACAGAAATATTTTCTGCAAATTCTACATTATAAATAAATCATTTCATATCACAAATTCAGGGAACTACATCTTTAAAATAATAACACACAGGTATCCATGTATTTTGTTTTCTGGTTTCGGTTGGTCTGAGTAGCACAGAACTGAAATAAACACATAAGCAAACTTCACCATGAAAATACTCATAGAGTAACTCACTGACACATTATTGACATAAAATTGGTAGCCTTAGAAATAATTTTGGGTTTCTTTATTGACATTTTCTAGAGGTCCTAAAAACAAACAAGAAAATAGACTTTTTCTGGCCTCTTCAGTCCCTATTTTTATTTATGCAAGTCCAATTCTCCTTGTCTAAAGTAGGCCAACTTTTTTTTTTTCTACTTGACCTTCTAAAGAAGTGATAAGGTTGCTTTTGTGTCATCAAAACTCAGAAAGCATTACACCAATATAAGACACCTACCAACAATCACTTGTCTGGAATTTAATGGAGTGCCTGTGCTCATCCCTATCTGTAGAGCAAGACCTATCATTCCCAGTACAAAAGCAAGCACAATTCAAACAAGCGTTGAATGACTTTAGCATTTTTAATAATGGAATGGTAAATTAAAAGCTAGATCATTCAATTACTGCACACAAACCAGGGTATTTATTGAACAGGTTCAGACCCTCCACAGCTACGACAGGTCTCTGTTTCAAGGCAATTTAAAAACTACTGTCCCACTAACTCTTTTGCAGATTTACCAATTTAGCAGCTCTGCATTCTGCATTACAGTAAGTGATAGCAAAGGAGGCTTAACAGAGTTCTAACAAGTTGAAGAAAGTCAGCCTCTGCATCTAGAAAAGCATATCTTCCAAACACTGCCTAGAAACACTTCTCACTCTCTGTAATGGTTTTCAGTAACGGAACAGTCTGTGAAATGCGTTGCTGTTTCCTAGCTTTTTCTAAACCGCACAGATTAGTAGTAAATGAACAGTTCAACCAGGTGCAAACATGACAAGACCTGTACAGAGCCTTCAACGTTTTCCTGTAGCATTGTCAATTCTAAAAATTACACCTAAAAACTGAGGTCCAGTTACGTAGCACAGAATAGTACTTCGTCAGCAACGTGGACAGTGGCATCAAGTGCACCCTCAGCAAGTTTGCCAAGGACACCAAGCTGTGTGGTGAGGTTGACATGCTGGAGAGAAGGGACGCCATTCAGAGGGACCTTGACAGGCTGGAGAGGTGGGCCCATGCAAACCTCATGAAGTTCAACAAGGCAAAGTGTAAGGTCCTGCACCTGAGTCAAGGAAATCACAAGCACAGATACAGGCTGGGTGATGAGTGGACTGAGAGCAGCCCTGGGGAGAAGGACTTGGGGGTGCTGGTGGATAAAAAACTGAACACGAGGCAGCAATGTGCGCTTGCAGCCCAGAAAGCCAATTGCATCCTGGGCTGCATCAGGAGAACTGTGGCCAGCAGGTCAGGGGAGGTGATTCTTGCCCCTCTACTCTGCCCTCGTGAGACCCCACCTACAGTACTGCCTTCAGCTCTGGGGACCCCAACACAAGAAAGACATGGAGCCGTTGGAGTGAGTCCAGAGGAGGGCTACCAAGATGTTCAGAGGGTTGGAACACCTTTCCTATGACGACAGGCTGAGAGAGTTGGGGCTGTTCAGCCTGGAGAAGAGCAGGCTCCGGGGAGACCTTAGAGCAGCCTACCAGTGCTTAAAGGGGGCCTACAGGAAAGCTGGGGAGGGACTGTTTACAAAGGTATGTAGCAATAGGACAAGGGGCAGTGGTTGGAAGCTGGGAGGGGGCAGGTTTAGACTACATACAAGGAAGAAGTTCGGCACCTTGAGGTGGCGAGACACTGGAAGAGGTTGCCTAAGGAAGTTGTGGATGCTCCATCCCTGGCAGTGTTCAAGACCAGGTTGGATGAAGCCTTGAGCAACCTGGTCTAGTGGGAGGGGGGTTGGAACCAGATGACCTTTGAGGTCCCTTCCAACCCAAACCATTCTATGATTTTAAATGACTTCTTTAAAAAGCACAGAAATCTATATATTTTAAAATCTAAAGAGTATGCTTCCCCCTTCTCTCATTAATGCAAACCAGTTCAACATTGTTGCTAGAAATTGTAGGATATACTAAACAACTTTTTAAAGACATTTTTTTATAAAAAGGTCTATTTTGGAACAGGTTGCCCAGAGAGGTTGTGGAGTCTCCTTCTCTGGAGACATTCAAAACCCACCTGGACATGTTCCTGTGTCATCTACTGTAGGTGGTCCTGCTTTGGCAGAGGGGTTGGACAAGATGATCTTTTGAGATCCCTTCCAACCCCTAACATTCTGTGTTTTCATCACTCCTAGTCATATCACCAAGTGATCAAGATTTCTCTTCATGTAACCACGATAAACTTAGTTCTTGTAAGATTTATTTTGCTTTTGTCTGAGAGGTATAACAAAGCTAGTGGAAGGAGGAAAGTTTTAAAGAAAATAAACATAGGACTCCACTTTTGTTTTCTGTAACATACCAAGTTTTGAATTACTAAAAAACCAGTAGTCAAAGTTTATAAATAAATAAATAAAGGAATGCTAAAGTTTCTAGGTTTAATCTAGGAAGGAAATACCTGACGAATACTATTGATCAGACTAGGAAAGCAAATCTCCTTCTGCAGTAAGCAAGCAGAACTCATGTGAAATCCAGCAGAGAAGCAGCACTTGCAGTGTAAGCTTGCTAGAAAGGTGTAAAAGAAAGTGATTCTTGCTCACTTTCTATACACATAATCTCCACTTATCCAAACAATCTGATTGTAAACTTTGGGATACCACTATTACTATTTTCAAGATCAATCACAAAGCATCTTATAAGAAGAGTCCTGTTAGACCCTTCCAAATACTCTTGCAATACAATTAGCAATATAGCTTTAATTGTGTCTGCATCTTAGGCTCAGCTATTCTAGTAGTCTATGGGGTACCTGGTATTTCTGAATTCATCACTCAAAGCTGCTACCTATTGCTTACTCCTCTGAGCACTTTTTCATAGAACAGGCCAGTAAGAGAACCTGAAATATATATGCATTCATAATTTATGAATACACACAGCCATGCTGTTTACATTTCTTAATTAAGCAAAACTCTTTAACAGTAACCAAAAACATTCAGATGTATGACCATGCATTTTCACAGGCCATAATCAGCCAGGGCCACCCAAACAGGCATACTGGGAGGTCCTAGTTCAATAAATTTGTGGTTTCTTCTATTAGATTGGTTTGCCTTTAAATCCCTGAGCTGCTAAAAATTTCAGATCAGTTTTAACTTTATAAAAAAAATAAAATATAGTCTCAGTTCCTTTAAACACAGGATCTAAATCAATAGCATGCCATAGCTGAATTCACAGAAAAACTTATTAAAAATTTAAATAAATTTAAAAATTTAAATAATTTAAAAAAATTATAGCGCATCAGCGACTAAAAAATACTTTAAAAAAAGCATGCTCAGGAAAAATATGGATTACCTGCATTTCACAGACAAATATAGTCCTTGTCTATTAACTGTATTTTGCTAAAAAAAAAAATACGGGTTTCCAATTATTCAAAATAGCTATTAATTGAAGTATCACAATTTTAAGCTTTAGTTTCATGGAAAAGTTTTCATTGAAGAGAAGGCTTCTGTTCCATTTTTGTTCCCAGCAATTTATCGCTGTACTCTAAAAAAAAGCATCAAGCAACTTGAGAGAAACTATCATTCATCATCGGACTGTCTACAGTTATAACTATGAAGTCCAACTATATATTTATGTGGAACAATGATCATAAACTAAAATCTAACCTGAATCTCCTCCTTTGTGTCAAACCACTGGCCCATAGTCTACATCTGTTCTAAATAGCTGGAAGTGACCATGTTTAAGGAAGTTGATTTAATTTCTTCAAAAACTTTCAAATACAGTGCCTTAGACACTGAATTTATCTCCCATCTTCCAGAGGCACAACCAGCATTAATACTAAGATTCTGCTGCAGCCCCTTTATTCGCGATCAATATATGTGTTCCTTTAAAAGACTGTATTACATTTTTAAATGCAGCCTTTTACAGATTAAACAGTCGGTACTTCATGAATACAGATAATACATGTAAAACAACTGAAGCCCTAAAGTTCCACATTACACACTGTACTGATAACAGTAAAGCCATCTTCTGGTTTATTTTTAAGCAGTATTTGGATGAGTTCTTCCTGCTGTAATTAAAAAAAAAGTGTAAAAGTGGGTGGGGAGAAAATGGATAATAGTAGGTCTTTTGACACGAAATATTTTGTGATCAAACAAGGGCACTTAGATGCCCAAACACAGCCTGGACAGAGTGCCACACCTCAGGTGAATGGTATCAGATGTTGCGTTTCTGAATGCAGAACCACTCACGGAATCCCAAATCAGCACTCAAAGTCTCAGGTTGCAGGATGAACTCCAGACTCCAAGGAAGGCTACGGCAAAATTCCCCCCCCCCCCACATTAATATGACCAGAACTTGACATTTGGCTGCTAAATACTGCATATGTCTTTGTTAGTGAATAAGGACATCCGCCCCAGATCTAGTTTTTGCAAT
This sequence comes from Leptosomus discolor, assembly GCF_034619465.1. Classification (NCBI taxonomy): domain Eukaryota; kingdom Metazoa; phylum Chordata; class Aves; order Leptosomiformes; family Leptosomidae; genus Leptosomus; species Leptosomus discolor. The sequence continues at coordinate 55,790,868 of NC_141392.1, read as the reverse complement.
TTGTTTGCCTACAAAATCCCTTCTGGACCAGACACATTGCTACTCTGAATCCCACGAGAATAGCTTTGATCCCAGGTCACATAAACCATAAAAGCAAGTTTATATGCCAACACTAACACAATTCTTTCACATGAACCAAGAAGTGACACTGAAAGAAACACTAAACAACACGGACAGAAAGGACAGAAGTTATGAGGACACAAACCACTACAAGCCATCAAGCTTCACTGCTGCTCCTATTCACCACCATCCCTCAGCCCTTGTAACACAGCAATACCTGTTTAAGACTGAAGTGTTATTTCAAGTTAATATTTATTTCTTCAAAATTGCACAGAATTCTAATGGCTTCTTTCATTCCCTTCCAGCAGAGCTCTGGATGTGGGTGTGAGTTATGGCTTCCCTTCTCCAACAGTCCTCTCCTTCAAAGCCCCAGAAAAACCTCCCAATCTTTTTTCCTCTGCACATCAACACATACTTGAAACGTTCCAAGTGTGGTGTTCTTTTTTGCATTTGTTTGTTTGGTTTTTTAAGATGCTACAAATTTTGCTGATTTTCCAAAACCAGGTCACCTTTGCACCTTCTTTTCTATAGAAAGGCCAGTAACAGTGGCACTCAAGAGATGACCTGGGTCCAAACAAGACCATCTGATCTATGTTGGCAAGAAGGAACAAAAGTTCCTTTGCACATTGTTTGCCCCATTGATAAAAGTCATAGTAATGTCACTCTTTCTCCTGCCCCCTTCTTCAACACAGCATAAATCTACAGCATTCTTTACCTAGTTTCTGGAGCTAATCATCCACATTGCAGCTGCAATCCAAAAAACCAATTTTTTTCCCCATCAAGCAAAGACCAAGTCACAGAATCCCTTTGCCACTTTCATTCCAGTTTACTGTAATTCACTGTGTTTGGATGTGAAAAACATCACAAATGTTCCATTATAAGGAATGAGCTGTCCGGCTTCTCTGTGGTTTAACTGCTACGCATATATCTTCTCCCTCCTCCAGTCTCTCCAATAGTTCTGAATCCATTCCCAGTGCTATACCATGGCTTTGGTCATGGTTTTCCAAACCCACTAAAAGATCAAGTTCAGCAGCTAATCACAGTGTTTCCAGTCTGCAAGTCAAGACAGCATACTTTTTACAAAGTAACACAGGATATGAGGTCTAGGAGGGAATGTGACACAATAGCTTCCCCTTCAAACTTTGCATAGAATGAACTCCTTGAAAAGATGAGATGTACTCAACATTTGGTCAGTGTCCAACCACGCTGCAATGCTCCTTACTTAACACATGCTGCTACTATGCCAAGTGAAACAAAGAGGTAACCTTCCCCACAGGGTCTTCTGGGAGGAAGAAGAGGGATCAAAACCCTGACTGACATTCCCCAAATACCCTTGTGAAGCGTAAGTTCAAAGCCTAAGCAGAAAGATGTCAGTTTTAATTGGTGAAATGCATGTATTTACTTCTGATGCATTAACTCTGCGTTGATCACAGCAGTTTCTCAGCTCAGCAGAAGCAACAAGTTTCAAACTCAAGTAATTTCAGTGCAGGCTATATGAAATTACTGCGTATAACCACTGTTATTATTTCTGTAATAATGAACCATTAAGGACTATTTTTTAAAAATTACCCCCTTTCATACATTCAACTTTGCGCAAGATCAGCCCTACATTGCATATAATCACGCTGTACTACAGAAAGCTGATAGACAACCCAACACCTCTCCTGTGGCACTAGTAAATCGTGACAGTGCTTTCCCATGATGACGCATCTCTGAACTATAAAGCCACCTGTTCCAGCAAAGCTCCCGCAGGTGGCACTAGCTGCTCCTTACAGTGACAGAGAGAGCTCAACTTGCAGACAAAACCAAATACTTATAGCAGAAACTGCCTCTCCCTTCTGGTCAGCATGCCAAGCAAGTGCTACAAAATCTTCTAACTTTCAGATATCTGAATCTCCCTGCTTACTGCTCAAGTCTGGATTTGGGTTTGGATAGCCCGAGGGCCAAGCCACTATACCACCTTTTGCTTATTTCAAACCTTCCTATCACCAAAATAAACCACAGTTCTTTTCCAAAGCACTGGGCATTTTTCCAATTATATAGACATATATTGCTCCACCTTTGTATAGTGCAGTTAATTTCAGCAACCCCCTCCCAGGTCTTCACAAGAGTTAAAAAACCCCACACAAACAAACAAAATAATCCATCAAAATATAGTGTTTCACTTAGACACAGAGCGTCTGCCACTTTCTTTTGAATTTAAGCTTGAGAAAGGGTAAGGTGGCTCAGCACAGGACATGCCTGACACACACTCTGATGAAAAACAAGGAAGAGAAGAAGTACGTCAGTCCCAAGATATTTAGGGACTTACAGGCAAGTCCCAGCACAGGCTGTATGACTACAGCAGTAGCAAGTCACAGCTGACAAGTACAGTTATCTTATCACAAAATACTGCTGTCATCTACTCAAAGAAATCTGATACTCAAGAAGCTAGCAATATATTCTTTGCAAACCATTTTCTGAGCAATTTAAGGGATGATGCCATGTAATGCGTTACACCTAGTTACTCCACAAAAAACAATCAACAGCATAGTTTTTATTATTGAAACTTACAAAGATGGAGATTAAATATTTTAATTGAGCTTCCAGGACATTATTTTCTAATTTTTTAATTTTTTTTTTTTTATGTAATAGTAATTCTACTGTTAAGTGCTAATCACGGCCACACAAAGAAAATCGAATTTGAAACACGCCCATTTCAAAAGAAAGCCAAATGCCTCAGCACAGGCAAGAGCACAGAGTTCAACATTTTCCTTAATAGTAAGAGTTTATTTCCAGTCCCATTAAATTGTGACTCCTCAGAAATGTACATACCAAGTGCTGAAACAGCACAAAAAGGCATTATGCACATACACCAGTTACAGTGCTGAAGAGACTAAAGGATTTTAGGGTATGAGCCTTCACATTGCCAGAACAGTCAAACCCATAGCCAGAACCATGACAGTTGCCATAAGAGACTACATGACTTTTTCCTTTACAGATTATCCAATACTAGAACTTACACAGTAATTTTATGTTATCACCTGAGGGAGTTACGGCCAAATACAGAGCCATTAGCTTTACAGCTGCACTTCTGCCTTACCAACCATTCACACTCCAGGTAGGTGTCTTGACCTGGTTAATTTTTTTTTTTTTTAAATCTACATTTGGTATTTTCACTGGTCACTAGCATCCCCTCTTCTTACAAGATGCTTTTCTCGAAACTTTTTGCATGAGAAAATACATCTACAGATGCATTAGGTCTTGGTTTCCAGCAGATTTAATTCTAGTGAGGTACACATCATAAACCTTGCTACTGGGCCAAAAATTGTGGCTTGATTAAAACAAACAAACAAACAAACAATCATTCTACAGCTGGATAAGAACTTGTCAAAGTTCAGCAATAACAGAAGTTGCTTTATATAGTGCACACAGTTAAGGAAAGGAAACTGAAGAGGAAAGAATTTCATCAGTGTTGATCCCAGAATTACTCAAATTCCTTCAAACTATGCTACAATTAGGAGAGATGTTGATTTGGCTAATAAACAATCACGCAGATGCACACATGTGAAGTTTCCCTCTTTAGTCTTTTCCACATGCAAGCCTCTGGTGCTCAGCAGCTGCAGCTTTGCCCTGAGTAAGGGCAAAGGCTGCAGCTGCTGCTCCATGCCACTCTCCAACATTTAAAAAAAAAACCCAAACAACAATTAAAAAAAACAAACAAACAAGGGCAATAACCCAGCTAGGTTCCAAACAGTCCTTTTGTAATCCCATTTCTCTGTTAGTCAGGAAAGAACAAACAAAACCAAAGAAAACGTCAGACTTGTGTCTGGCATACATAGTAAATAATCCCTGATACCTGACATACTGAAGAGTCCCTGATGTCTGCTTTCACAGGCTTTAACTCTCCTTCAAACTACTTTTCTATTACAGATGTTGTGTGGTAGCACTTAAAGAAGTATTTCTCTTTTTGCTTGATAGCTGGGCTTAGAATATCACTGCACACTGTCTTGGACCACTGTTGTGCAAATTCACTATTTCACCACAGGTTCAAGTAGCATAGGAAACAAAAACAGGCTGCAAGGAAGCCAAGCACAGTTGTTGGAGCACAAGAATCCAATCACAGCAAACAAGTCAAATAACAGTGAAAGTAAATTATAATACACAAAGCCTTAAATGAATTTGAATCCAGTTACAGAATCACAGAGCATTAGGGGTTGGAAGGGACCTTGAAAGATCATCTAGTCCAACCCCCTGCCAGAGCAGGATCACCTATAGTAGGTCACACAGGAACGTGTCCAGGCGGGTTTTGAATGTCTCCAGAGAAGGAGACTCCACAGCCTCTCTGGGCAGCCTGTTCCAGTGCTCTGGCACCCTCACAGTGAAAAAGTTTTTCCTGATGTTAATGTGGAACCTCCTGTGTTCCAGCTTGTACCCGTTGCCCCTTGTCCTGTCATTGGACATCACTGAGAAGAGCCCGGCTCCATCCTCCTGACACTCGCCCTTTATGTATTTATAAACATTGATGAGGTCACCCCTCAATCTCCTCTTCTCCAAGCTAAAGAGACCCAGCTCCCTCAGCCTTTCATCATAAGGGAGATGTTCCACCCCCTATGTGCTGAATTAAGTATTACAGTGATGGATAACGTACCAATAGATTCCAGCATATCTAAAGAATTTTGTTACTACAGGAGAAACATATTTACTGTGTCCGCATGCACTTCACCTTCTGACGCTTCCTTTTCACATCTCCATTTGTTACAGGAAATTTCTTGACACCCACTTAAAGTTCACTAACACCATCACATTTTACTTTATAGAAAAAAGGAAACAACTTTGCTATCTGCTTAGTAAGGACATCAGGCTGTATAAATTACGCAGGGTAGTCTCTTCTGAAACCACAGGACTATGATAATAACGAAGGTTTTTCTGGGGTTTGTTTTGGTTTAAATGAAAGCTTTATAGTCCTCTTACAGAGAAACTCTTGATATGTTAACATCAGTAGAAAAGCCAATATCTGTGGGACGAACAAAATTTTCAAGTATTTTAACTTTCTGTAGGGCCAGAGTCAAGGCACTGAGATAGGGAATGACGTCTTCCTAAACTCAAATAACCACTATGTAACGCAAACCTTGAAACCACATTCACGGACAACTTGACAAAGAGATAAGGTGCATCCAAAAGCAAATACTCAAAAACTACAGAACAGCCCAATGCTTTTTAAGAGTATAAATATAGACAAGTCTATTTCAAAGTCAGCTGGTTTAGGGGTATTTCTTCACTTAAATATATGTTTCTGAAACCTCCCTAAAAAGAAAACACAAAATGCTGCTCTGCACTAAATCAAAATCACAAGTTTATTCTCGCATGCATACATTTTCCAAAGCACTGCTATTTTACTTGCAATTTCACTAAGAACAGAGCAATTAGTATGCATCAACTCCAATTAAGCTGGGTTACCTGTTCTAGAAAATGCTTGTAGTATGCTTGGCTTCATTATATATTTTCAAAGAATAACTTCAGACCTCATTATAGAAAAAGCCCATTGAACTTCGAAAAAAAGATCATGCAGACAAAAATGTCAGCGCTGTCCAGAAGGTCCATTTACTTTGTTAAAAATTTTCCTAAACAACATTAATTCCAAGTAAACAAGAGAGAAAGATATTTTTCCCCTCAAATGTAAACTCTTTTTGAGAGCTAGAGAGAGAAAAAAAAAAGATACAAAGGAATGTTTGGTTTGGCATTGCAGATGCTTGTTCACGAAGGGGAAGCCTACTTAAAACCAGGATAAGGGATAATTATCCCTGTACACGTGGATCCTCCACTACTTTTCTCTCCATAACCCACTGTGACCCAATTACGTTCTGCAAGGAAAGGAACAGGCACAGATTCACTGTCAGAAGGGCTCCTATGAAGCCCATTTATGTGCTTCCTTCAACTGTAATTGCCTGAGCACAGTATTACTGCTGAAATGAGAGGTTTAGACATGGATTTCAAAATTATTAGACAAGTAATACTCAGTTAGCTTTTCCAGAGTCTGTCATTTGAATGGCTAGCCAAAGTACAGCCATGCATAAACAAAGTTACTTACATATACCTGGTGAAATATATTTTTTCCTCACAGCCATCAGAAAAAACCCATCTAACTTTTTGACTACAGTAAAGTGTGATTAACGAAAATTTCTGGGGTTTTGTTTTCATCAGTGTATAACATCAGCCAACCAACACAGCAAATACCATAAAAGAGTCAACGATTAAAGCTCTCTGAGCCCTGACACATTCCAGCCACCTGAACGCCGAGCCTGGCGGCCCCCAGGCCTGACTCAGGCAGCTGACCACAGGACCACTTCATGTTCCTCCAGTTTTTCCTTCTCCCTGCTTTAAGGATATGTACATCTGTGCGTACGTACATATACACACACTTACGTACAAACTACACTGCACACATGGAAAAAAGGGGAAATTAGTAACAGACAAACTAACAGCACTGTGCACATTCATTTGCAGTTTGTCCAAACGAATGGCCTCATAACTCAGACTGGGACATTTCCTTTGAAAACACTCCACTATTTATCAAGCCAATCCAGAGTGCAACTGTTGAAGCATGGCTTGCAAACAACTTATTTTCTAGAGCCAAAGCTTGCGGTTATCTACAGAACACTCTGAGTAGTTGTGATAGAGAAGCCAGGGCCCTCTCACTGTATATTAACTTTGAATACCACGTCCCCAGCCCAGCAGAGTTCTGTAACTGCAAGCTTAGTCACTTTTGTGGCACTGAAATGCCTGTGCACAAGGCAGAGCATGGAGAAACTACACAGTTTCAAATAACATTAATTCTTAGCCTCTGGCAAACCACAGGTTTTGTATATACATACATAAATATAAATACACATGCATACAAATATATATATCTCCACTATAAAGAATATGGAGCATTAAATCGACTAGAAAGAGAAAGGAAATTATTTCACACACCTATGATCAACACAAGCAGAAAACCTAGGAGACTAAAACTGGTAAAAGGGAAAACGACACATAGTAACAATCTTTAACCTGCCACAATCTCCAAAGCAATTTGAATGGCCATTTTGACAGAAGCAGCTGACAAATTGCTGAATAAACATTTCTTTTGGGTTAAAAATGCAGTATTCTCTAGAGAGGGAAACTCCCTCTCTAATTCCATAAACATACAAAGCTTCTTATCTCCAACACACTTTCTTAGAAAAGCTGTATTTATTACTAAACATTGCATGCCAAATGCAGACCTTCCCTGGCCCCAGATGAGAACACTATTTCCATTCAGAAAAAACACATAGGGAAAAAACAACATCACTTACAAATGTTATAGTTGGAGATGTGATTTCCTTCAGCTGAATGTTCTTCTCCTTTCTACATCAATCTAAGAAATACGGTTTGAACAAATCAGTTGTTTATAAGTGATTCTCAACTGCATGGAGTCTGAGCCACTGTGCATTTTGACAGGTCTCCATCCACCTTCTCAGAAAATAAAACAAGTAACTAGGACTTAGCTTCAAACACAGAAACAAAGAAATACCTATTTTGCATAAAATAGTCACCTGACATTACCTTATGGACAGCTTATAAAAGAGTATGCAAATGTTGAGTCTTTCAGAGATTTCTAAGATTCTTGAAACAGTACTAGTTAATTCATAGCTTGTGCCAAGACAGATCCTTTTTTGTGAACTGCATGTTGTTTTGTAGCTTTCAATAAGATAGGAGAAAAATCACTCCACATCCTTCAGTGCTTTAGATAGAAAATTATTTCAAGGATAGTGATCATTAGGAAACATCATGTTTGAATATGGGTTGTTATGGGGTAGTCAAAGGCTCCGTTAACTTTACCTCATAGTTTTAGAAAGTGTTAAGGTTACAAACCTTTTCAGATATCTACAGTAACAGACAATTTTCACCTAGGAAAGGAGTCCAAATTCTCCTCTCTTCACCTTCTCCACCTTCTTGCACCAGTGATGAAGGTCACCTTTCTTGCCTTTCCATTTTAACCACACTAAACAGTGAAGCTTTTTCTCCTCCTATATAGTTAGTCGAGAATCAGAAATAAATCATGCATTCAGCAGTCAGCTTTGCCTGCTCTAGCCAGAATTAGTGATAAAGGGATGTCTCTCTTCCTATCATTTTACCAAGTAAAATTTTACTAGAGTGAAAGATGGATCACATGTACTTCATCAACACTAGAAAGTGACATGAAAGGTAATAAAGTATTTCGTTTCTATCCTGAGAAAGAGAAGGTTATGAAAAAGAGCTAACAGCCACATAAAGGAATTCAGTTCTCCTTAATCAATAAAGTTAAAACCAATGTTATTCCCTAAATTACGTCAAAATGACACCAAATTTCAAAGGACATGTAAATACTATGCACTGTATTAAAAGTGTGGAGGGACACAAATAAGACAACTTCAAACCACTGCACATGAAACCTTATAGCAAAACCGTACATGAATTCTTGTAGCAATAAGAAACCATCAGACACACTTCCTTCATTTTTATAATGTGTGTGTCAACACTGCAGTTCCAAACACAACTAAAATTCATGAGTTAGTGTTTTCCCACTGACAATGCAATACTTCTCTGCAGTACAATAGATAGGTACATCTTTCCAGTTACCTCAACTTATGTAAACACAGAACATAAAATCAGGCCACAGGAATACAACTGACAACTGAAGAACCTATTTTTAAGAGGCAAAGCTTTGTATTTCATTGGTCATTTGATCTAGTACTGGAAATCAACACGAATAAGGACAGGGTGGGAGGGGGATCTCTGAATAGGCATGACTAAAGTGAATATTCAAGGGGTTATTACTCAAGTCAGTACCAAGAGCTTCAGCCAGTTTCCAAAGCCTTTTGAATTCTCAGAACTAAGCCTGGTGAATTCAGATGAAAGTTGCTTTTCTTCTGCTTTTAAGGGAAGAAATAATTTAAGTGAACTTTCTGCAAAACAGCCTCTGAAGTTTAGTAATTGGAGAACAAACCTAAAGCACTGCCAAGACACACAAATAAGCATTTATAAACCTTAATGGTTTACTCAAATATTAAGTACTAATGTACTGAACCAAAAAACACAGAGGTATTCCAATAATGCTGTTTCAAGTTATGTAATTCCATCCTTGGTACATAAAAATCCCACTTCCTCCGTTCTTGCTGCCTAACCCACGTTCTGTACTCTGAGAAACATGGGCACACAGGGCGCATACTAATGACACCAAGTTTCCGCTGAATCCATCGAGAGGCACGGCTAGGCAAGGACACCACCTGGCCCTGCCTCAGCTCCGAGATGATGTCAGCCTATCCAGCAGGGCAACAGGAAAAAAAAAAAGAAAAAGTCCCTGCTGTATTTCAAACACACATTAAGGGCCATGTATACTACCACATCTCATCAGCAAATTAGATTCTTCAGCCTTCCGAGCCTTACTGCATTTAGGCAAGAGGAGTAGGCAGAGGAAGAAGCATTTGCTCCCTTGAGATTTGATGACAGTTACTCACTCCATCTCTCTCCTACTCCTGTCACTGTCCCCACAACCTGTGCAGTATTCCCAGGGGGTATCATCAAGCCACCACCACTTTTTGCCCAATGGTTGCCACTACATACTGACCCACGAGGGCCTGTCAATTTAGCAAGTGCCAAGCTAGTTCCAAATTCTTCTCTTTTCTTAAAAAAAAAGTTTCCTGGGTTCCTAGCTCCCCCATTTTTCCTACAAAACAAACAATCCAGAAAAACCAAACAAAAATTCCATAAATAATCGCCACACTGCAAGGCAACCTTACTAAAAAGTCTGCACAGCAGAGAAATACTGACTGAGAACATGCACTCACATCAAATGAAGCGTGACCCTTGATCTTCCCCACAGCGAAGACACTCACAGGACTGCTGAACCAACTTGCAGATTCTCTGATGCTGAATAAAGGTTGAGCTCAAGTTGCAATTTCATCATTGGAAACATAAAAGCTATTTTTAAGTTGATGCACTAGATGAGCCCAAAAAGTGTTCCTGGGTGCAAAAGCAAGGTGGGACAGAATAGCCCACACCTGTGCTAACGAACCATCAGAGCAAGAGGTGTCCCACAAGGAAGGTTCAGAGGCAGCTGCCCAGCCCTCCTTTAGCGAGAAAAGTCCGCTTAAGGCTGTTCCAGACACAAGCCTGAAGTTTGGGCATCCCCGTGACACCAGCAGGCTAACGCCAGCAGGAAATGTAAAGCAGATTCTTAACGAAAGGGAGTTTTTTGTGGTTTGGGGGCTTTGGGGTTTTCTTTTAAAATCCAACTCTAGTACAGTTTAAGCAAAAAACATTAAAGTTTGGGAAGAAGCTGTAATGAATCATAGTTATTACAACACAAAAGTCAAATTTTTCAAAACTGGTTAGTCATTTTAGCTTCTACTCTAATCTGTGGAAAATAGGAACTCTGCATACTTAAAAATAACTATAGTATAGGTTGAAATAACTACCAAACTTCCAAATTATCTGTATTTCTTGAAAGTTTTGAGTCTTACACCTAAATGTAAGAAAACCTTTATCTATTTTAAAACACATATCCATGTAGTGCTTCTGTCAAATCTTTCTTATTATTTGGCTTTATTTCCAAAATAGATACAGGAGAAAAAAAAAACCAAACACACAACACACACAAACAAAACCAAGGACTGAGGTTTGGATTATGTAAACCCTGGAGGGTCGAATTAATATAACTTTCATTGCATGTAATTTTTGCTGACAGCTAACTTGGGAAAAAGGCAAAAATAATTCTAGACATAGTAACTTAACTATTCATTTGTTATAAAAACTACTAGTGAAAACAGATTACCTGTAACTACCACCTTCAAATCTCTAAAGGTGAAGATTCAGCTTATTTCTTTAAGGAAGTCAGTCAACTGCTCCACTTTTCAGAGAAGTAACTACAAAAACATGGTTTTCCTTTTCCAATTTAAGCATGTATTAAAACTGAAATAGTTAATAAAGTCCATTTCAACCACATACATGTTTTGTGGGCTTTTATTGCAGTTTTGCTCTTTTTTTCTGCCCTGAAAGGACCCTATCAAAGATCTACTTTAACTGATGCAGCAGAGTGCTTATTTGGTAAGATGCCAAGTGAAATAAAGGTTTTCAACCTTTCAACTGAAATAAATGAAAAAAAGATGTAATAGGAAGAACACTAAAACGCCAGACAGATTCAGAACTGGAAGGAGATGGCACGTGGGTTCCCCAGTGCCTGATTATCAGGCTGTGTTTTACATCCCATCTGGGCTGCCTGCACCTGACTCAGGAGGGCTGAGCTCCCCTTATTCCTAAAACTGTAAGCCTGCTATTGTAAACTCAGCAAAACCCCTATATCCAAACAGCATGAATTAAGCACTAACACTCTACATAGAGTATGAAAAATACACTTTGGAAACCTTCCACCCTTTAATTCATCCTATCATATCAAAACAGCGTGGACACTGGCATCTTCAAGATATCTACCATGAAGTAGATATGGAAGCACAGATTTGCCATCCTAGATTAACATGCAAGACTCATCAAGGCAAAATTACTTGTTTACTTTTAGTGATTAAGATCAACAGCAGGAAATACAATACTATAAAGATATTAAAATATCTGTATTTTGCCTATTTATTAATAAATGTATGTTTACATTATGCTTTCCACATATACAGAATGAAGTATGCATTTTTCTATCAATGCTGACAATACATTTTAAGGAAAAGCCCCAGCTACTAATCTCATTTTCAGCAGGCACGCAGCAGGCTTGCGTCACTCACCTTGAAGACCAATATGCAAGCAAGTAGGGAAGGAAATTGCTCATGCAGGGGAATTTCATGACTCCTGCATTTACACAGTTATTTACACTACACAATTTACTTTACTATCTGTATTCTTATGTCTGGTAAGAGTACAGACAAGACAAAATATGATTTGACCACATCAAGAAACGTACACTACTCTCAATGTCGAGAGGCTTGAAAACAGCTTTATGAGAATTACTATTTCAGGCATTCAAACTACATCTCAGGTTTGCCACCTAGGTATGTGGAATAAGTAGCAACAGGGATGAAGAGCTGAGGACTCATCTGATTATCACACATGCCCTGTTGCACCACAGCAGATGAAGCACCACAGCACTTGTGTGGGGCTCCTCCAGTCCCCAGAGTAAAAAGCATTTGGGTTTTTTACCTCTCCTCTCTCCTGGGGGGTGAGGAAATCAGGAATGGAGAATAACTAGAAAACAGAAAATATCACTGAATGATAAATTTGGTTGGTAGGGTTTGTTTGTTCGTTTTTGTTGTGAGTGGGTTTGGTTTTGGGTGGTTTTAGTGGGGTTTTTTTTGGTTTGGTTTTTTTGTTTGTTTGTTTGTTTTTGTACTGAGCACTCTCACTCCACTGGACGAGCAGTAAACTTCCACCCCTGGAAGACAGACCTGACACACAAAAAAATCCCACCAAACAACACTTACCTGAATTTTATAGTTTCATCCAGCTTTTTTTTTTTCCTTGTTCTATGCGTAGCAACAATACAGATATTAAGCTTAGCACAAGCATGTTACCACAGGCATCACTATCTCTTGAAGGCTGCTGGACATTAACAACCCAGCAGATGGTCATTACTCCAAACTCCTCACCCTCCATCATCATTAATTCAGGAGCAAACTCATTTCAACAGGCTAGCCCCAATTCATAAAGAACTCATTGTCCTGGCTAAATTAATAGCTTTAGATCTTGCGTTACCAGATGTGCTTCAGAGAGACAATAGCATTTTAAATTATAATGTGCTGTTTAAAGTCCACTTCAATGTAATTTCTCATAAACATTGGTGTATGAGGCAAGCTTTAAAACTATGAACCTATTCTCAAAATAAACACAGAAAATTCTGCATTTTTGATTTAGATTCTAGAGAGATTTGGCACAAGTGTCCTCAATTATCCTGCAACCCGCTTGATCAAAAGCTCGCTACTCTGAGACTAAAAGTGGCACATAGTCTTTTGAAAGGCTTCACTTCACCCTGAAGATTAATAAACCCTCAATATTGGCACATGCAATAAAGAGACAGGCAGTTATGGTGCCTATTACATAAGCAACAAAATTTAGACCAGTAATAATAATAATGACAATAAATGGGACAAATCAAATTTGTAAGAATTCGGACTAGGTCTTAACTTCATCGATAAGTCATCAGTAAGTGTTTTAATACATATCAAATGGGGAACAAAAATGAGTAGGAGGAATCATTTGCCATGAATGAGTCATGTCATGTTTGACATTTGTCAGACTGTTCGCATTAAAGTGACAGAAAAATCTCTTCCATAGGAACAATTTGCAAAAATGAATGTCAGTACAGCAGAAGTAACTAGCAAGCTACGGAAAAAATAAGAAGCAGAATTTTGAAAACATCTATGTTCTTCGTGAGGCAGAGACTGTTAAAGGACTATAATCCAAGTAAACATAATAACTAAAAAAACAGAGACAGAACTTTCCAGAGAGACAATGTTCACTTCAGTTTTAAATTCTATCGTTATTTCTCCATGGAACTGAACCACGTTTTCTTACAATCCTGCATCTCAATAACTTCTCTTGCTGATAGTCTCATTGAAAACTGTCTTTTTCTGGGTGAAATACTCCATTTTCAATAAATTGCTATTTTCCAACAAGCTATTTTTGGCTGAAAAATTGATAACTGGCTTCACTTTTAAAATCATTTCTCAAGTGCAACATTTCATAAAGTCCAATGCCTTTCCTTACTTAAAAGCCTACATTGTGCATTTGAAAAGATATCCACTTACTCTCACACTGGCACAAAACAAGCAACATTTAGCATTTAAATCTGTAAGGATGGAGGGTATCTTTCCTAAGTAATCCTCTTCCATATGGACAAAGCAAATATAACAGTTACAATTTTAAGGTCTTTTCTATTCTACCTTGAAGACAGGATTAGAAACTACATCTCCAACAATCCTTAAGCTCCAGTTGATCACAGAAGACTCTGATACTTAGTAAAGATGGTTGTATATTTGGGTAACTTCACACATCTAAATCATGCAGTAATTAAATATAATCCAGGCTGGATTTAGTCCTTGAAGTACAGTTCACAGCCACAGCTGAAGGAAAGAAGTTAGGGCTGAAATGTCTGTGGGGGTGACAAACACACTCCCTTGGGAGGTGACAAGGGAAAGATGAATATTTTCTTTTAAAAAGGAAACAATGAAAGTAAAATCATAGTTATGTCTCCTATCACCTTCCATACTGATATAATGTTTAATTACAAAAGAAACCCACGAATGAAGAACAAAACAGCATCTGATGTACTGTACTTGCACAACAAGACGCAAAGTATGCAAAGCAGGGTTTTTTCCATGTATTAAATATTTTTTCAAATTCCTACATAATGTAACTAATAAAAATATTTACTTTTACAAAGGGTCAAGTGGACAGAACATAACTCTCCCAGAAGGAAACCAGATGTTTAGTATCTTCAAAGCGATGTTCATGCTGATAAAAGCAGTAGCTAATCTTCCTTTTAGAGATTGAAGTTCTTGCTGAAGTTTCTTTTACTGAACTGCTATATATCATGCTTTAATGAATATTTGCCTCAACAAAACAAGTATTTTTAATACGGTTTTGGTTTGCGTGTATACTCATCAGCACATCAATACTCAAAAAGTTGTCTTTGAAAATTTTGTAAAACAATCTATAGTCCTGCTCCAAGTCATGTATTGCACCTTTAGCTCAGGATGAAAGAAGTCACATCTGTTCCCAAAGTCAAGATTCCACAATAAAAACATTTTAGCAAATTTCTATATAGCAATTAGAATATATTAAGTCACACAAATATTCAAGTGTTTCTCACAAGTTATGCAAGAGGTGCAGAATAATACATCAATGTAGTGCTTAGAATTGCAAAAATCTCAAATTAACTATTTACTATCTTTCTTAAAACTTACCATAATGCATTAAGAGATCCATAAAATGGAATTTACAGAGACTTAAGCAAATAGGTTGCAACTGATTCTGTGGGTTTTTCCTGTATTACTTGGCTGGTGCCATGACTAATATTTAGCTACAACATAATGCTTGCCAACAGATGCAAGATAAGTCTGAAATCCTATGGGGATGGGCTAAATGTTTAAAAGGCTTTGGAGGCATGAACAGGGTCTCTGTGTATCTCACTCAGAAAGCAAAAGGATTATTTAGTTGCTTAAATTACCCTTAAGACAAGCCTACCACAAAAAAAAAAAAAAGAAAGAAAGAAAAAAGGGCCAGCTTTACCACTAGAAACAGGGAAAACCCACCCAACTTCAAATTGTTTTTATGGCACCTGTTTTTCCATTTTCTGAAGTTTGATCTGATCGAGGAAAAGCAGCAACAACAGAAGTTTAACCTTATCTATGCTGGACAATTATGTAGTTGATTACTCCACTTCACCTACAAATTTAGAGTGCAGAACGATTCGTTTATGGTGTCATGAATTTTGTACTCAGCTATGTCGATGTTCACTTACAGCACAGTATATTCTTGCTCACTTTACCCATCTCTATTGGCCATGTGTATCTGTTATTTGAAAAAAATCTGTTTAGCTCAAGGAAGGGTGTAAGCTTCCAGCTAAACAGCATCTTATGGATACAAATTTGTACATCTCAACACCTCCTCTGTTAAGTGATAGGGCTCTTCTCAAAAGGGCAGGGACAGAGCAATTCTTGGGATAGAAAGTGACAAGAAAGGGCTGAAAAAAAAAACCCAAACCCCACCCAATTTTATCCAAGACACATCAGAAACCCCCAAGGAAGAGGGCAGCACTACCCAGTGCACTAACTAGTTAACCAGTTTCATCCAAGCTCAACATAAGCACTACCAGCCTAAGTACCAAAACACTTAGTCTGTGCAAAAGCAGAGTACTGGCACCTTGCTTACAAGGAAATGTTGCAATTAAACACAGTTAAAAGCAAAAGAAAGGACCAAAGGACAACAAAGTAAGTGGTAAAGACTTAGATCTACAGAGCTCTTTCATTTAAGGGTTTTTCAAGCACATTTGGCGGCAAGAGAGAAAAGGTTCCCTGTAGGCACACTTGGGGTTTGCACAGAACTCATCCCACTTCCACTTGCTTCTTTATAATACAGGAGTCAGAAAGAAAAAAAAAGTGTGGAAAAATTGTGGCTGGTGTGACGCAGAGGACAAGCTGTGACACACTCCACTACCATCCCATACCTGGTTCACCCAGCTGCTTTACTGGCCTCTCAACCACTACCCCAGACATCCATCTTCCTCACCTTCAAGTCCCCTTCTTGTCTCAGGCCAGACCCTTTCCTATACTTCATCATTCACCTGTCCTTCAAATTTCCTTCTCTGCAGTCTGTAAAGCCAGGTAAGGAGCTTCTCCTGGCTCCATCCCCAGCCCCTCTCCAGGAGGGCAGGGGCACACCACAGAGCTCCCCAGCGAGTTCCTCAGCACTCTCAAGAGTTATGCTGCAACATATGTTCAAGCAGGGAACGGACAACAGTATCAGACTTAGAAACTGCATCCTAGAAACTGTAGTAAAAGCTGCGCGAATGTTTCAGCTTTTGGGTCCTGGCTATGAGTGCTATTTTGTTTCCCCCATTCCCCAGCAGAAGCCATTTTCAATATAATTTTGGAGTGTTAAACATACAATGCTGTGACTATATATATATATATTTTCACGCAATCGAAACGCAGTACATTCCTGAAGTCTTCGCAAGATTTCTTTTTTTTTGTAAAATACACTTATTTGGATAATATAAACAACTCATTCTCTTCCAGTGTGCAATTTGGTTTTGGCCTCTGGCTACACCTGTGACAAAGGAACAATACTGTCACATGTCACCCATACCCCCTCTATTAACTAGTCCTGAAGAGGAAAAAAAAAAAAGTAGTCTTCAAGACAGTTTCACTGCTGTACAGGATGCTCACCAGAAAACAACAGATGTGCTATAATCACTACTGCCCATTCATTTCCTTTCTGTCAGAAAGAAAGCAGCAGTCATCAATTAAGAACCCCTATCTACTGGACACAAAAGGAAGTATACACTTTTCCTTGGTCATTTGACTGTAACAATAGGAGATGGCAGCGGGAAAGGACTGACCACTCTGAGCAAGCATGGCGGGGGGGAAGATAGGGGTGAGTGAGCTTGTCTTTTTGGATTTTTTTAAAATAAAGATAGGAATTTTTTTCAACACTTTAATACACAAACATTTAAAAAATAAATCACTTTGTCTATAGATTATACAAAACCCTAATTATATTATTCCTGAATTTGTCCAGACAATTCAGTTAATCTTTCTCACAGCAGAAAATCCCAAACATGTGATCTGACAAGAGAATTAAGCAGCATCTGGAAAAGCTGTTTTATCAATTAACAAAGCCTTTTTTTTTTTTTAAATAGTTACCACAGTTTTTATGAAACTGTTAGCCTAAATGCACTAAGAGTTTAGACTTTCAATATGTCACTGGCATAAGTTATTTGGATTAATATTTTAAGCAGTCTAGTCAGATCTGTGGATCCTTCTCTTAAAGATTACATTCACTGGTCAGCTTCATCTCTTTGAAATAGAATGACAGCTTTCATAAAACCACCACCAACAGGAAACCCTAGAGATGCACTTTATATTATGTCTGTTTCAGTCTGACTACAGCCAGCCACAAAGGGTTTTGGGGAAACGTATTAAAAATTGCTAGCCTTAATTAAGATACAAGGCCCTAATCTAGCATGCTAAATTAAACCCCACATATTGCTGTGGATATAAAGCAACTGCTCTAGGAACCTGGCAGGCACTTCCTGCAACATGAAAGCTTTTACAGGTCTTCACATCGCAACTGAACCCCTGTTTCTGCCCTGCACCTCTGCTCCATCGCATACCAAAAATAGAACCGACTTACAGAAAAGCTCACACGTGGGCATCCATCATTCCTCTCCACCCCCACACAGATTTGCAAGCCCTCATACCGTTAAAGACATGGCCTAAACAAAGCATTCAGTGATGCACAGACACTTGAGGAATTTTTTCGTGTAGTGACTTTTAGCATAAACACACTGTGTATCTGAATAATCATCCTGAATTGTTAGAACAAAGTATACTGATCCGACATTTCCTTCTCTGCTGCAACAGATGTTATGATTTTAAGAGCCCCTGAAGCCTGTTTTCATTCTTTCCAGAAATTAGTGTGTTCTAAACATCAACTTACTGAATCAATTAAAACCAGAAAATACTGTTATATAAGTCAAATAGATAATACCAAAATATTAACAGATTTCATAAAACATCTCCCCCACCACCCCAAAAAGTTCTTCAGAATGAACATATTCTTAAAACCCCCAGACTTAAGTCGGGCATGTGAAGCAAATCTGGCAAAATTACCAATGATTATTTGGTACAGATTTAAACATCGGTCCCTCAATTTCTATCTGCCCAAATCATTAAGCCATTCTTTTTTTTTTTTTTTACAGAACACCACTCCTCATATTTAGGTTCCTTCCTCTTTCCCCCATGAAATTAATTCCTTACTAAATGCAGTTCATCTAGTCCCTGAATGCCTTATCCCATTAGCTGATACATTCCCACACACTCCAGTTTTGTTGATACAACAACTTTCTGAAGCACTTCACAGTGAATGCTTGTCTGCCATGGATCCCAGAGAATCTTAGGAAATCCTCCTCTGCCTCTTAGGACACACGCACAAGCCATGTTATCTCAGCTTTCAGAAAAGAGATTATTCAAGTCTGACAGTCTGTTTTAGCTTTTCTGTTAATCATGAAAACACATTAAAATCACTGCAACTCAAAGCCAAGGCCATGCAGCACAGTTGAAATGAAATGGAAAGCGGGGCAGGGGGGGTGGAGGGGGTGGGGGGGTATTTGTGCAAGTAATTCACTTTCTAAGCTCACATGCATTTGGATATGCACAAATTTCAAGCTAAATAAATAAAATTATTTGCAGTGTGGAGCCTGGGAATGTACAGCCCCTTGCATTTGTGGACAAAAAAAACCGCTACTAATTACTATCAGAAAATAACACAGACAACTAGTGTACTGAATTTAGGTCATGCCAATTATTTTTCCTCTAATGTATGTTAAAAAATGCAACTTTATTCAAATCTTGCTACTTTTAGAAAACACTAAAGAGGAATTTCTGGTCTTTCCTCTCTCAGCCTCTGCAAAATGTTTTCCTACTTACAGAGACTGTTCTCCCTTGGATCCAAAGGAAAGTAAGATTTTGCTAATGTTTGTCAGATGTAAACTTCAACTGAATGCTACGTAATCCTGCTAGTGTCTTAATTAAAGCTATGCAATCTCAAAGCATTGGATCCAACATAAAGTTGCTATTCTCCTCAAATTTTATAAACATTTGAACACAATTAGATCATCAATATGTACTATCAAATTATATTACAAGCTCCACTATCAGTAGGGTAAAATAATAAATATTAATTAGCAGTCTAATATAGCATATTAATATTCTCTCTGCAGGTCACAGAAGCCAGGGTGGCAATTTACAATGTACTTTTTTTTTCTTTCAAATTTTAAACTAATCCATGCTACACTGGTTTAAGCACTAGCACTAAAGTAAGTTATTTATAAGTCATTGACTTTTTCCAAATAGCAGTGTCTGTGCTGTTACCCACAAAGCCCATCACTGAATGCCTGCCTTCTTCAGAGAGAAGAACAGACTCCTTTGGGTTGGCACCAGTACTGAGGAGGAAAGGAGGGAGAAAGGGATCTTGCCTGAAGCTCTCTTCTTATTTAATATTTTCTGTGCAGCCTCCTGCCAGCCCTATCATGAAGACTTCTGGAATGTCAATTTGTTTCAGATAATCAAATAAGTGAAATCAGTTATTACAATCAAGTTACATTTCCATGGCATCTAAATCTGCTTTTCCTATGCTCTCAAGTTCCCCAGGTCACCCAAGACTTTCAGGTAGTAAGAGTACGTAAACAAAATTAAACCCCTGAGGAAATAAACTATGAAAGATCAATTTCTTCTCAAAATGATATATAGTAACATAGAAAATCTCAGGAGAACACAGAAGTCCCAGATCTCCCCAGCCCCATGAAGAGACCATTGTTTCTTCATGAAAGTGGTACTTCTACCTCCAAAAGGACCGAATCAAGCAACCAGACAAAACTTCAGCTATAGATGTTTAGCAAAACTTCAGTTACAGAAGTGCTAAAACTAAAGATTTAACCTCCCCTAACTGCTTAGGTGCCCCAAAATTCTAAATTAATTAACATCAAACCCCACTATCATGCACATTGAGAAAACCTACTGTCTTGGCTAACCAACATTTCAGGCCTCTACAGTACAGCGACCTATTGTGGATTTCCATATGAAGCAGTCTCATGGTTAACTTGAAGTATGTTCGCTGAACACCAATGGTAATTACCTCAGCCAGAGGCACAAACATCATCTTTTATTTTAAAAAAATTAAGAATTAAAAATTCAAATAATAATAAAGTTTACCTTTGGTAGAGCACTCACCAAAGAAATCACTGTTAGATCAGGCAAAACGGAGTCACTTTTCTTCTCTTTTGTTGAATCTCTGGCATTCTGCAGAAAGGAGCATAGAAATTACGGAATTAAAGAAAGGACAAAAGGGAGCACAACTGCGCAGCTCAGTGGGGGGGCCACACTCACCCCAGTTTATGCCCTCTAAGCCATGCTCGCTGTACTGTCTGCCTATGCTGCTTTAAAGAGCAGCTGAATAAAACATAGCATGGGCTGAATCCAGTTCAGACAGGCTAAAGGGTCAGATTTTGAATAGGAATTAGACACTAATGTGATTCTGAAAATCCCATTAAGAGTCTTAGAACCTCTGCAAGTGCCTACCTACATATCAAAAAATCTAGATCAAACAGTTTGTCTATGGTTGTGTTGCAAGTCTGTGGCAGAGCAGGGAAATGCTGCTGGGTTCCCAAGCTCTAAACCTCAAAAGCTTCAGGCCATGCTCCTTCTGGAAATGGTTAGCACTGATTTTAAATTTATTTATCTTTAATGCCTGGAAACATCTATCCAAATGAACCCTCACTTTCCCAGTGAGCAACAGAAGGACACATCTCTAGCTGTTACAGCAAACCAGAACCATGGATCACTTTGAGGTCTGGTTCCTGCATCTGATCCAGATATTTTCACAAGGTCAACAAAGAATGATAAATATCCATATGAAAATACTGTTTCTCCTACCACTTCACAAAAAGCAGCTATTTAGATACAACTGCAATGCAGCTTTTTAAACAGAATTTATTAACCTACCTTGAAGCCTAAAAAAAAAAAAACAAAACCAAAAAACACAGGATACTTGATTTAAGAAGGGAAAGAACTCATTTCCTTTGCTAAATTTGTAACCCTTCCCAGCTTCAGAACATCGCATCAGCTGGAACATCAACCAGAAACTGAACAAGGATACCTTTTTTATTATTTTCATTTCTCTAAGCCATTGCTTTATATTCGCCTGTTACAGAGTACCCCAAGATTAATTTACCTCTCCTTCTTAGCTATTTCTGAGCTACGGACTCAGCCAAAGGTGACAGTGAAGAATCCACAGAAACCAAACATCAAATGTTCTTGCTCTAAACTTCCAAGAAGCTATTGAATGTAAGATTGGAATTTTTCTTTTTTTCGCCCCTCTTTTTATATCACCATAAGGCCTGTTTATATACTTGGAGTGGAAACTGTGCACATTCAGCTGCAATTGATTTCCTGTATGGCAAAATACCTCAGGCATTCAGCTGGCTGGGAACACTGCAGAGGCCTCTTACCATCACCAGTTCTTTGAGACCAGGAAGCTCTGCCCCATGCTTGTTCTTACGCCAGAATAAATATGACTGCTGAGCATCCAAGTTAATTTGGTCTGGAGAAACCAAATCATAAACAGGCAAAATTTTTTATTTCAAAAACCCATTTTAAAAATATTGGTCTACTTTCAACTTCAACAGTAATACAATCAATTCAATCTTGCTAATGTGGCATAATGTTCATCTCCAGACCTTTTTTAAATAGAAAAACTGCTCCATCTGAGATTTTTTTTTTTTTTTTAATGAAGTATCAATACATTTTCCCTCATCCAGTTGCTATATTTACAGCAAAAAAATCAACTCAAGGCAGTTTCACAGAT
Source organism: Leptosomus discolor (assembly GCF_034619465.1). NCBI lineage: Eukaryota > Metazoa > Chordata > Aves > Leptosomiformes > Leptosomidae > Leptosomus > Leptosomus discolor. The sequence continues at coordinate 55,768,683 of NC_141392.1, read as the reverse complement.
TAAGACGAGTGTATTTTTTCCCCTTTCGGTATCACTGAGTGACAATTACAATAATTTTATTTATTGCATTTAGTTTTTTCCTGTTCATAACCAAACACATAGAACAGCCTCCACTACCATTTCTATGAATCTGAAGAAGGAAATACGTGAGTAGTCTTACCAGGTTCCTGTGGTTTGACTGTAACAATTGTAACATTCAAACGTCCAACCACCTCACTGTACCTCAGATTGTAAATTAAGCAAAACAAAAATATGAAGTGAGCTGTAATTACCATCCCACTTTCCATTTAGTCCATGCAAGTTTCCTTAGTCTCAAATCCTCCAGAGGCAAAGGACTCCAACTGCTAGAAAAAGTAATTTAAGAACCCTAGAAAGAGACAGACCGGCAACACAACCACAACCATTTAAATATACACACATACATGTATATATGTGTGTGTATACATATACGTGTGTGTGTATATACAAATGAAAGTCAGGAAACCAGATAACCTTGAAGAAGCCTAGACTTTTTATAGCAGCACTCTTGTTTGGTAGAAGTTTCATCAGTAACAGCTTCTTAGTTCCAGAGTAAAATTATCCAGAGTTAGATCCTCTAACTCCCAGAGGACCCAACAGCCTTTCAAAGCCTTTGGATAGATGACTTCAGACAGGGTCCCACAGTCACATCCAAATCAACTAAAGCACAAGCTATTGGGTGCTACAGTGTGTTCTATCAACCTTCTTTAACTTTTTCAAGAAGGTTTTCTGCAGATCTTCATATTATCACACATGTAACAGAACAATACACAAGGAAAATTAATTTTTCCATCCTGTGAATTTTATGAACAATTTTGTTGTCTTACAAATGCGAGACTATTGCACACTTTTCCACTAGAAACAACCACAAACACGTCCGTGTTCACTTAAAAACTTATTAACCAATATACTGTCATTCGTCCTACAATTTCTATTTCCTCTTTTAAAAGTTTGCACATTTTAAAATAGCCTTAGCTATTCCAGAAATATATCACAATTATTAATAAAATAGCTATGCATTCTCAATCACTTTTAGAAAATATATAGGATTAAAGCATCAAGCAAGTAGCAGTTCAAGAAATGAAAATCCAAAGAAACCTACATACAGATATTTAAGTTGACTTGAACCGTAATGACTGGCTGTCCTATGAAAAACATTCTGGCACCTGGAGATTTCACTGTAGCGTTAAATGAAAAGCCCAGAAACTTGAAAACTATCTTTCAAAATGCAGTAAAATCAAGGTTCTCTTTCTAGGTATACTCTGCGTGGGAGGCAACCAAAATAATTTTCAGTAAGAGGACAGGTGCTTTAGGTCATTCTCTTAAGAGTCTTTGAGATCATCTTCACCTCAGTTTTCCTAAAAAGTGTAAGTGACACACAATGCTTCCATGCTACGTACTAACGTTCCTGCACTGAGATGCTCAGTGAAAGGCTAATGTTATCACTTTACTCCAATAAACTGGTTCCCTCAAACCAGGGGTTCATGTTTTGAAATGCCTGCTTTTTAAGAATTTCGCTTCCTTGTTCCTTCTAGGTGAAAAGACCAAAATAAGCCAAAGTCACCCAACTAGGTATAATTGTGTTCCACAAACTTACAAGTGGGAATCTGCTTAAATTACAAGTAGGGTATCAAGCTACTCGTTCCATTTATTGTCACCCCTGCTCTTACCTGGTCCCTGACCATACTAAATCACGTCTCACATCCAGACAACACTATCCTTACAACTTGGATCATATTATGTATTCAACACAACAAAATGGTGTCAACATATACTGTAGTATTTTAAAACAAATATTCTTGCCAAAAAATTCCACATATTAATCCTCTGAGAAAAGCTGAGAATAAAATTCTTAGCAGAAGTTCACATGTGTTAGACTGCAAACCACTGTGCAGGTTTAATCACCAGTGACGAGGACTAAAGAAAGAATTCATTTGACATGATTTTTACTGTGTTATGTGCCAGTATTTAAAGCTGAACTCTTCTGGCCAAATAAAGCAGTTTGCCTATTACAGCATAGTGGAAGGCCTGTAGCACCTTCTCATTGCATGACACAACTGTGATGAATAGACAGAAGATGTGCTGCATCCCAAGGAGACAGATTTATTCCACATGCAATCAGTTGAGCACTTTCCCAGACGTATTAAGCTAATTTCATGAGCTAAGTACATGCAGCACTGCTAGAGTTTCCTTCATTCTACCCATTCACAACCGTGAACAACACAAAGGCTGAGATGCACGAGAAGGTCAACAGTTAAGACTGAATCTTTGCCAGAACTCCTACAGACCATCCCTGGTATGACCTCAAACTGTGCCCAGGAAAGAAGTCAGTGTTGGGCAAGTACAGGCATAGACAAGTAACTCTGACCTAGGTACCAGAACTAATCACCTCCTGATATGACTCAACATTTATAACTAACAAATAAGAGAAGCCAGCCCAGTACATTTTTCTGAAATTGTCAGAAGATATCCATCACCAATCCTCTATTAAAAACAAAAAAGGACTCTTCATGCAGCACAGGCACTGATTTAAAGGGCAAAAGGAAAAAAAGAAGCATATAGTGGGCAGACTCCTCATCACTACAAGACAGTGGCAATGAAGAGGCATTCAGATGGCCCTGGCACCCATACCTCTCTGGAAGCTTGAATAGCTGCATGATGCACACAGGCACGGTGGGAAGATCAATCTGTCAGGTATGGATGAAAGCACTGTCCCCTAGAGATGAAAGACACTAGAAAGCAACAGATCTCTGGTGACAAAGGCTGATGACCATCTTTTAAAGACAGCAAACCAGATAGTTGTGGTTTTGTTTTTCCAGAATTCTTCCTTGAAAAGCAGATACAGCTCCTATCCTATCCAAACAGCACACAGTAGCATATGGAAGAAATACCTTCTCCTCCATACACCACCTGTGCACATCATAGGTCCCATCACATCAAAGCTTCACTGACGAAGGGCAGAAGAAAAACACCTATTCTGCTTTGCTTTGACCTTGTGGGAATCTGAGCCAGTGTCTACACTGTGGTTTGGAGGGGCCAGAGGGGTGCAAGAGCCAAATCTGTTGGGTGCATTTGGCAACAGGGGTGGTTTATTGGCAGGACTGTCTGCTGCACAGTTGCAGGAAGAACCTCTTCAACATGGTTTCCTTTGGATCTGCACTCTGCATGACAGCAGCAGGATGGCTTAGCTGTGAGACTGAAGAACTCAAGGGACATTGTCAGCATGTACAGCCATGACCAAGGAAGCATACCTGCACGGTTAACAGTCCATGCTACGGAACAGAGTGACACTGCTGATAAAGTGGCAAAGTGCAAGCTGCAGTAATGGAGATCATCAGGCTGCGTCACCATGTAGACCAACTCTGCTCAGCACAGCTCATGCCTTGGCAAACAACTCTGTCCTTCACACAAAAAGAAAGACAGGGTTTTCTTGATGCTCTATTCTGCATTTCCCCACTGGCAAACTTTATGAAAGAGAAAAGGGATTCATGAAGGGAAAGTCTACAGAAAGCCTGGTCCTTTTCAACTGAAAAATTTGCCTAGTACTGATTCACCTAGCATACAGACATCTCCGATACCCGTTTAGGAACAAGGTCATCTAAAGCAATGGAGAACAGAAGCATGCCAAGATACTGCCCTATAAATTAGAAAGAAACCTTGGAAATGGTTATTGATGCCCTCAGTAATTACTTACTATCTTTCACTTAATAACAGATCACAAAACTCTACAGTGGCTTACCAAAAGCCTACACTGTGCCTGATACTTGCAGGTAGATGTTCAGAAAACAAGTTAATGGCTTTCCCCTGGAAATCTGAGAAATACTCACAAGGTTAAATGAGTTCAAGCTCAGAAGGAGACACTGGAGACAATACCCTCCTACCACAACACAGAAGACACATCACAGCATAACCAACTTGATAAGGCAAAGACTGTAAAAGTGACGAGTGTGGCAAGTGGGCCTGTCTGCCTGCAGGACAGAGACAGCAACCTCCTCAAGGCAGCAGTAGCCCAAAATGACCAAGATGGACAAAATCAGAGATACATGACTCCAGACTCACCTAACATGAGACAGACTGACAATTATCAGAGAAGACTGACGGAAAAGAGAGATTACAAACTTCATATGCTGGTAGCGTATGAGGGAAAGCAAGCTGTCTCTCCAAATTCAGTAGTGATTCATTGTTAAATACATCTTTGTCTACCATTCAAATAGGCTAAGACTGCTGACTCTTCAGAGAAATTAGTGTTTCTGCAACAGGCTGAAGCCTATGATGACAGCACTCAGACACTAAGGTATGACAGCTCTCTGTGCAACCACACAAGGTATGTTATCAGGATAATAAGGAGGAATTGGAAAGTAAACAGTTACAAAGCTTCACAAACGCGTGAGTGTGAAGCATGCTAATCTCAGCAGCACCAAACCTGCTTGCAAGCTAAAATGATGTTTCTGCTGATATTAACTTGGTTGCAGTTTAAACAGCAAGTAGAGAGCTTTGTGCACACTAAAGTGATACAGAAGATTACAGACTTGCATAAGTAGTAGTTCTTCATTGCACCCATCTATTTTCAAAATTCTTTACAAAGAAGAAAGTACAACTTTCCCTTCATATCAGGTATCAAGGACACAAAGCATGATCACTTCAGATTGAAGTACCACAGATCGGTGGCAGCAGCAGAAAGCTAGTAGTTCTGCCACTGTATTTCTGCAATGCATTGTGACCTCGACTATGAACATACTCACTAGGATAAGCAACATAAAAACAAACAAAAAAAATTAAAAAAAAAAAAGAAAAGAAAAACAGCAAGTTGATACTGGTATGTAGAAACCACAACAGCTGCAGCAGACACTGTCTCTAATCTTAGAGGACATGCAGGGGGGCAAACATTGGTAAATACTTTAACAAAGAAGAGTTTACAAGAGGTTAGCAAGGAAAACTTGCCTGTGTTTACAGATAACCCCACCTAACACAAGCAGAAGCATGGGAGAAAGTACAAGCACTAGAGCCTAGAGCCTATGCACTAAATCTAGGAGACAGACTACTCATGTGGGCTGATTAAAGGCAGAAGCTGACCCTGAAGCCCACACTCAGATGACAATGCTGAAAGATGCCAACCATGACTGTGAAAGGAAGCTGGCTCTTATGCTGTCCCCTGACAGCGCTCCTTCAGGCAACCCAAACAGCCTTCTCTTTCCTGAGTGAGGTATCAAGGTTTTTACCTACAACAGTTCTGAGTAAGCAACTGAGCAGATGATTCAATTACTGTTCCCATGACACCCTTTTTTACCTCTGCTCAGTACTTCCAGTGAGAGGACACATGCATCCTATCAGCAGGAAACATTAGCTGCACGATACTAACGCCTTGGGCGTGATTCTGAAATGTCTGAATGAATATGAATGTTCAAATATTTCAATGTTAACATTCATTAAGTTAGGTTTTAAAACATCTGGGCAGGGCTCACATGCAAGTTTCTACAGAACGCATGCTTACGGGAAGAGGCTTGGCACCACTTGCAGTCTGAAACTCAATGACAGAGCAGGCAAGTAAGACTTAGAGGATTCGAAGATAATTAGCAGTGCTTCAGTCACAAGTTTGCATGGGCAACAGCTGCCAGCCCAACCTATACCCATTCACTACACTTATAAAACACACATGCGAGTGCCACTAGCATAACCACCCATGGTCCTGTAGAGGACTAGGGAGCAGGACTAGTGGAGCTCACGCTGAGGAAGGAAGGAAGAAAGAAAACAAGTCAAATACATCAAGTCTCTCTTCTCAATAAATTCTTAAACTGACACCTTGCTTTGCATCCTCACAGCGATGCTCTGCATCATAATTAGTAAGAACATAGGCAGTGACCAGCCCCATATTCAAGTACCTCAGAAGGCACCCCAGTAAGCAGCTGACAGTGGGTTTACACAGCTTTTAACTTTGCTTGGACAGCTGCTTCTTTCAGGCCTCCTTGGTAAGTATCAGTAGCTTTTCCCTTCCCCAGTCCACCCTGACTAAGCCCCTTTCTTTTCCTGCATTTGTAATCAAATTTGCAGTTAAACCTATTTCAGATTAAGTTCATGTAAACCTGATTTTTGGTGAATCAGACTAGACAGACACAACACCCACAAATTAAAAAAGTATTTATATCCTTAAAGTGACTTGAGAAACTTTCAACACTATGAGATAGTTTGTCTCACACACTCCTCTGGAGATTGAATTAACACAAACAGGCTTTACTGATAAGTTATTACTTAATCAGTTCATGTTCATCTCTTTTATTCTTAACCATGTATAGAAAAGGCTCACATACTTCTAGTCATAATTGTTGCCACTGCACTTGTCACGTGCCTAAGGCTGACTTTACCTCTTTATTCACTCTGCTCCTGTTCCCCCCTCAGTTTTGTAGTTCCACCTGCCCACTCTGATGTGTGATGTTTTTCTTAAGCCCCAAGTCTTGGAGCCATGACATCTCATGGAAATTCCAAATCTTTTTTGAAAAAAGAAACTTCTGTACATTACAGTTACAACAAAAGAACTGGAAAATATTACTTTAATAGGCTTAAAAACCAAAAGGAACTGAAAAATATTACAAGATTAATGGTTAATAAACCAAAAACACAAGTTTGGGAAGTCTGAGCCATGACTGGGGTGGGGAAAACACTGTTTGGGATTGGTGATGCAGCACAACTCTTTAGGTGGTTTTGGTTAGTCTCCCAAAATGAGAGGTTTAATCAACTATTAGAAATAAAGAAAAAAGCTATTAGAAATGCTTTGAAAAGTGTCTTTAAAAAAAAGGGGGGAAAAAACCTATAAGTTCCATCTCCTTCTGCACTCTTTTTACAAGAATAATGCTTTCTTCCACTTCTTCCTCATTGCCAGTCCTACAAACTAAAACTCTTTCTGTGTAACCACAGTAATGCAGGTTCTCAAAACTAACCATTCAGCAATAGCTCTGCAAGTCTTTCTGCCACTCCAGACTTTGCTGAGGGCTGCAATAACTTTCTTTTTTTTTTCCCCCCTCTTAACACTACAAAAGCAAAATGCTGTTTAGAGTAAGTAGTGGTAAGACATCTTCATTGTCCCCACAAGCAAGAGTTCCAGCTCATTTGTAAGAGGACCGCCATATATAATCACAACTACTCCAAATGTCTTCAGTAGACATTACATTACCAACTTGCATTTTTTCATACGCCATTATTCTATCTTCTATTGTGTATTCTAGCTAAATATTTGTAAACTCCACTTGACCTCTAAGAAATTTATGGCAAAGTAACTTAAAATGATAACTAATTTAACATATCAACAAAATGTGTTTCTTCAACACAGCAATCATCCTTCTCAACACATGACTGAATACAAAAGGGAATGCACATCAGATTAATTCCTTTGTACTAACTTATAACTGACATAGCTTTATAGATGTCTATTCTGAGAAACACTTCTAATCAGAGTCCTGAAAATGGCTCCCTTTATCATCAGATTGGAGGTCTCAATTATTTCCTGACCCAGCACATCTGACCCTATCGACCTGGGGTACATGACAGGGCCATACTGAGCATCATCTCCAGCTGCCACCCAGCAATGTGGCACCTCTCCTTTTCACAATCCCATACTCCAAAGACCAAGAACTACAGCTCTGGCTTGGCTGGGGAAAGACTTAGTGGTGTCCAGCAACTGGTAGAGTGGCAACCGAGCATAAGGGAAACAAACATAAATAAATAAATAGCAATAGTTGTATGAGTCTTTGGCATACTTTAAGTGTGCTAAATATCTGTTAAAAGATTGTTATTTGGGATTTCTTAAAAAAAAAAAAAGATAAAACAAAAAAAAACATCCATTCTGAGTTCACTTATTTTGTGAACATAACCTTCCCTAAGGTATTGTTTTGGTTTGGGTCGGTCTTTTTTAAATACAAAGGGCAGTCTTAAATTTTAGAGATGATACATCAGTACAAAAACTTTTTTTTAATAGCAGTACCTCAGGCTAATCTGTGGAAGTGTTCTTCAAAATTACTAACAGCAGATTTTGTAACTGTATTCCTGCTAGCCCTGTCTTTGGATTGATCTCAAAAGTACTCACCAGACTCTACAAGTATAGGTGATGCTATCACAGAGTTTGGTTAGCTCCAAATGTTTTCTACTGAGCACAGTTTATACCAAGGCCTTGCAATCAAACGCCTTAGGCCCAAAGTATGCCTTTGGGCAGCTAACTTCTATTCTCACATCCTGCCCAAGGAAGAAGGAGAACACATTAGCAGATGTCCCGAAATCATGAGAGCTGCCAAAAAACTAAGTTCGCTACTTGAAGATTTCCAAAGCTGCACATTCTTAACATCCACCCTCACTTAAAAATCAAGGCAATACTGTCTTTGCAAGATGTTATCAAGTAAGACTATATATTACAAACTGATTTGACTATACACCTATTTTTTCTTTTCTTTTTTTGAAATTGTAACTAAAGCGACAAGAAAAATGACGCATTAACACCTAGCGTTAAAATCGTAACATGCCTTTGCAGGGATGCACTCAGTCGTACAGCCACAGGTCGACGTTGTTTACCTAGGGCTCTCAAGGTCTGCAAGAAAAAGCCAGCTTTCCTGTAAGTGAGCACATTTAAAACTGAACCTTTTCTCAGAGTGCTTTGCATCATTTCTAGTTTGCCAACTGAGAACAGAGAAGTAGAGAGTCAAAGTTTAATAGCTAAGCATCTGCATCGACCTGAGAACAATACCAATATTCATTAAGAGGCCAATCTCAAACTGCTTTCTCATATTTTCAAGACAAGCGCCTTATTAATACATTTTCTAACCTTAGCATAACTCTTATGTTTTGATCTCAAAGCACCCACCCACACATCGGTAAAGAGTTCCCAAGATTACGACAACTACGTGCCACACGCACCAAAAAAAAAAAAAATTAAAAATAAATCTCAAGGAAGCTATATATTGTGCCTTGCCAACCGCAGTGAATTGCACAGCCAGGAGTTGCTCCAGCCAGATTTAGCTGTGTACAAGCTCACAGGATTCCTTTATAAATTTAGCTAGAGGCACGGGCAACAAACGCTTTTGGAAATTTGAACCGCAACTCTCCAGCAGCAAAGATTGTTCCCTCCAAGAATGAAACAGTAGCAAAAGACGACTATTAGTAGGCTCTTATTACACAGCTTTCAAAACACCTATAAGTCATCAGGTTCTCTAGGCAGCATTATTAAATTGCTGAAGTACCAGCAAACATTAAAAGAAAAAAAGCAAGGCCATGGCTTTTTCTGAGCCTGCCAATTAATAATTAAAGAGGGGAAAAAGCCAACTAACAAGAGACCGTATTGGAAGCCAGCTGAACGTACAGCTAAGTTAGCGCCAGATCCTTTTCCTTCATACTCGGAGCGCTATGGCTTGCGAAGGAACGAGTGCCTCGGGTCTGCCAGCGCTCACCGAAGATGAGCTCCGAGGGGCTTCTCGTCCAACAAGGAGGACGAGGAATAGGCCCGCAACCGGCCAAGCGGGGAAGAGGCAAGAGCAGGAGATGGGGAAACGCGACCAGGGTCCCACAGGACACTGCTCTGCCCCGAGTGCCTCTCCCTCTCCTCCCCCCCCCCAGAATAAGCGTTCCTGCTATTTCACGATAAGATCAATCGTGTTTTTAACTCGCTTTAAGCCACATTTATCACGATTCAATTAACGTTACTTTAAAACAGCAAAAATTGAGGGGTTTTTTTTGGAACAGAGTTTTCCAGAAGCCACAGGCTTCTTAAAGCATCCGCACAAAACCTGAAATGCCGCGCAACTTTATCGTACGCTAAAAGAAACACCTCCTCCCTCCCCAGAGAGCCTCGATGAACTCTTCAGACGCCGGCTGAGCCCGGCCGAACACAAAGGCACCTCGGTGGGCAACGCCAACAGCAGCGGCCGCCGCCGCAGCCCCGGCCCAAGCCCCGGCGCAGGGTGCCCGAGGCGGGGAGAGGAGCGGGGGGTGGTGGGGCCGCACAAAAGCTGCCGACACAAAACGCCCGCTCCCCGGCAGGCCCCCGGGGGCTGGGGCCGCCCCCTCCCTCCCGGGTGGGTTCAGGGGGTTGTAGGACACCAACCACCCACCCCTGCCCCCAGCCGAACCGCCGCCGCCGCCCCCTCCCCAGCGCGAACAAAGCCCCTTGCGCTCCTCACCGGCGGCAGCAGCAGCAGCTTCTCACCGTCCTCTACTCCCGCTCCTCCTCCCGTTTAAAATCCAAGCACAGGGGTGCGCCCCCCCCGCACCTGTAACTCATTCAGCGGCGGCGCCGGGTGACCCCCTCGCAGCGCCCGTGGCCGCGCCCCGGCTCCCTCCGTGCGCTCGGGCTCCGGCCAGCGGCTTAATCTCCAAACTTCCTCCTCCCGTCCGGGCAGGGGAGTCTGTGAAACTCCCCTCCTCCATGCAGCTCCCGCAGCCGAGCCGCTGCCTCAGCCCCTCCCCAGGGAGGCCCGGCCCGGACCCGGGCTGCAGCTGACTCCGCTCCGCTCCCCTTCTCCTCCTCCTCCTCCTCCCCCGGAGGCTGGGAAAGGGGGGGAAGAGAGATTAACCACTCGGACTTGTCTCTGGAGCCGAGCCAGAGAGCAGTCGGATTACAGCCCCGGGAAGAAGAAGGGAGAGGAAAAAAAAAAATCGTGAAAAAAAAAAAAATCAGCTACTGTTTTCACGCAGGGAGCGATCACTCATCTGTCCTGCCCTCCCTCTGCTGTCCGGGCACCGCCTTCCCGCCCGGCCGGGAGCCCCATCTCCGCCTCGCCAAGCTCTCCACCGGCTCCTCTCCGCCACCACAGGTTTTAAATTCAGTGATCTAACGCACAACGTTGGTATTAAATGGTGAGAGCTTCTGTAAATGACTCTGAATTGCCAAAATGCGAAGGGGGCAGGTCCACTCTGAAATACAGTCCGTAAAAAGCAAATTCATAGAGGTTTTAGAGACTGCACCTGACTCCTGGCAGTCTGCCTGTCCATCTTCTTTGAAAAGGGGAGTTTAAAGTTACTTTTAAATATATTTTTTTATGTTGTTGCACAAAGAGAGGAGCTGCTTAAATAAAACCTGAATTCTGTACGTGTTCAGTGGTCCTTATTCTTCCGAGTCCTAACAAAATCCTTGGTTTCCTGTAAAACCTTGTTCCATGCTTCACATTCAGTAAAGCTCTATTGTATTTGTTCTATAAGATAGTTTCTCCCTCTACTCATGCTCATATAGAGCAGGTAGAACATGAGGAAATTCGGGAGGTTAGAATAGCTCATAGTTTCAAGATGTCAAAACAAGTAATTACAGCAGTAATTCAGAAAAGCAGGAAGTTTCAGTGTTTGCCCTCATCTTACCTGTTCTCACTGGAATCCTTTTTAAAAAAAAAAAAAAAAGAGGAAGAAAAGAAAAAAAAAAGCTCGGGCAGAGTCTGTTTCTGTATCATTAGTTCAAAATCCCAGAGCTCTTTGCTAACGTGCACATAGAACATGCTTCATGCTAGTGTTGAATTTTAAAAGATTAACACGTTTATGAATTAATTTTGGCCATGTTTCAAACCATATTAGATTCCCAATTAAAAAAAAAAACCAAAACACCTCAAGTGTTTTAATGGCAGCCATTCTTACACATAACATTTACTCACATTGCAGCATTAGAGCAGTTATCACCAAGGAGTAAGTCCTGCTCCACCCTTCTTTCGTTGCGAACCATCATTGTCCTATCAGGAAAGAAAAGCAGATCATGGAAGGCTGGACTCCACGGTTAATATTCTGGAATGGGGCTCTACAAAGTCGCTCAATGGGGCCAACAGGGAAAGGGCAAGCAATTTCAGATGTGACTAGTAGCTCCACTAAACCCAGCTCACTGGTCATGACCAGGACCTGCACTGCACGGCTACTCCGTGTCTGAATTCAGCATCCAGCTGAGCACACATCCTTGCCTCAGCACACTGTGCTCTGGCTTTGTGCTGGGGACAAAAATTTGGCCTTTGTTTGCACGCCAATTAAAAAAAAGAGGGGGCAGCAAAAAACCTTCCAATGAAACTACTGGGAGAGAAGCATTTGTAAGTCTTTCCCATTGGGGGAATCAGGGAACGTTTTGCCTTTATGAATAGAAATTTCAAAGATGATAATAAAACAAACTACTGGTTGATGCATTTAACTCAGGCCAAATTAGAACAAATGAAAATGCACACACATCCCCAAATGGGAAATATAAGAACAAAGCCCCCAAACCACAGAGTATTCCAAGTTCCTTTAAGACACTGTACAGTCTCTGCAAATATGTTTTAAAAGCCTTACATGATCTGTTCCATATGGAGTTTGTTTTTCCTCAGTGCTGTGACTAACAGGAAAAATCTTCAAGAGAAGTCTCTTCCTCTCTCTTCGTCCTTCTACCTCCCTTTCCCCAAAGGACTGATCATGAGCCAGTCTGGATTCTGTTTGCTTGTGCTAAAAATAGCGTTCCAGTGGACTGACCAAATACCTCCAGTTTTATGTCGACTGACTGATAAAGTCCGATCATTGTTGCAGAAAGAATGATAGAGGTTTACAGTGTTGTAAAGATTGACCTTTAATACAAAACTGTACCTGAAGAACCACCCATTTTGGGAGGAATTAGATACATGGACAAACCGTGGGAACCCTTATCTCTCAAGGTAATCCAGGAGACTATTGGTGAAAGGGCATGAGTGACAAGGAGACTGCAGGCAGGTGAACCTTTTGCCTGGGATTGCCTGTGCACCAGTGGGGGGGATGGGGGGTGGGGGGTGGTGTGTGTGTCCCAAACAGCGTGGTCAAACACCCTCATCAGCACTCCTGTGCACAGGCAAGAGGCAAGCCTCGACTCCCCCCTCCTCCATCTTCTCTGGCACACATCTTTTTCTGCTCGTTCTCACAGCATCTCTCACACCCTCATGAAGTAGGACCTTTTCCTTCCCCTCACACATAACGTGGGATCCAGCTCCATCCATCAGCTCTTCACCTCTGTCCCTCCTGCTGCCCCTGCAGTCAGCAACTTGCACCAATGATGAGTTGGTATCTTTCACACCGGTGGTCAGGACTTGCCTTCATGTACCACTTCAAAGTGATTTGCTTACTACAGTTGGGGATCTGTAACATGGCATTATTTTCCACTTTGGGATTTTCCTTTCTTCTAAGAAGTCTGCTTGTATTGACTAGTCTACCAATAGGTTTGTACATATACATATGATCACAGCATTTCTTGACATCATCAGAACTGAATTACACCAGTCATCACATTAATGTTTTTCTCATTTTGGCTGTGACTCAGCAAAACTGTAAGCAATGCTTTTAAATGTATGGAAATCTGTTACTTCGGTTTTGCTGACTGATGAGGAATTTCAGCATTCACTAGAAGTGAAGCACAAGCATATCTGTTATGAGTTAGAATCTGGGGGGGGAAAAAATCTGTTCTTACAACAGCAAAAACTACTACTTGTAAAGATAGCCCCCCCCCCCCCCCCGTAAAAGACAAGAAGACACATTCCAGATTTGATTGTTCAGTGAGCAGGAGACCTGTAGAAGCAAGCAGCTGCATCCATGCCATGTACAAGGATGAAAAGCAGGGAAAATGGATGCAATCTTAACCTGGGCACTCCCCAGTCAGCCTAAATAAAATAAATAAATAAATAAATAATCTGCAATGTGCTCCTTGCATAGCGTCCAAATTAATTATTCCACCCACGATACAATTTAATTGGCAGGCACAGGTACATTCATTTGCTTTGCAAAGCAATATTATTAAATATGGGGTTTTTTAGAGCTATGCCTCTCTTTAATAGAATATAATCTTTCATGTGTACTAATGCCAAGGAGTACGCAAACATCCCAGTAATTGTGTGTTCCAGTAAAATCATTAATAGCAAATAAAAGGCTATCATACACATTTTATGCCTACTTCCTGCAGGTATTCAGTTACCTCCAAGGTGATGAGATACCCATATGAAAAAAATTTGAAGCATATTTAATTCTTTACAGCCACAGCTGCTAAAACTTTTAATCACAGGCTACGAAGTTCAAAATGTCTTACTCCCAGTCTTACTACAAAGTTTAAGTGAGAGTACTTTAAACACAAGATGACTTTGCATGCTGCTTGCCTTGGGAAACAAATAGTGCACACAAAGAATGGGAGTAAGACGATGAAGTTTAGTGGTTACAAGTATGAAGACTGTCAACGTAAGAACAATATATTGTATATATGAATATATATATGAATAATATGAATATATTAATTGACTTCACTTAATCTTTCTAGGTAGAGGGTTTGATTCCTTCTTTGTTTGAGAGTGTTTCCATGCAGAAGTAAACATCTCTGAGATCACTTGCTTTTCCGTGTAGCAGCACTGCTAAGACCCTCCACAAATGCAACTGTATTTCATAAAAAAAGCACACAGACCAGCTGCAGTTTTCGTGAAATAGACTTCTGGTAAATTCAAATGCCAGCACAGTTATGTTGTCAGCTCAGGTCCCAAATTCCTTACAAGTCTTGGTTCTTAAGCACAATCTCCACTTCATTATGCTTTCCTAAGCATTGTGGTAGACAACAGCCCTCTACATTTCCCAGAAAGTTTTTCTTCTGACTTATTCCTGAAAACATTTGCATCTAAATGCTTGCAAACAAAAAACATGTTTCAGTTTTACAAAGTTTTATCTTCTTCCCAATTAAATTTTCTTTGGAGTATTTTAGGTTATAATGCTAGAACCGAGCAGTTAATTTCAACTTTGTGGACAAATCACCCTACTCTGGAAGAAAGTCACCACTAGTTCCATACTCCTCATATCAAAGCCACCAGGTAAGGATGAACCATTGCTGCCCCTCCAGGATGCAGGTGCATACCCCTTTTCTCTTGACAGGACATTCAAAAGCACTCAAAACAAAGCTGGAGCAGAATCCCAACTGTTCCCTCTTCTCTATTCAGTTGCTTGCACAGCAGACAGGCTTATGGAGGAGGTTCTTGTTTCTCAAAACTCAGCTGCCTCTTTTTAGCTTAAATTGGCTATTCAGAAAAAGAGTATTAAGACATGTCACAAGGAGGCCTTTGGTTTGTGGGTTTGATTTAGGGGCTGCAAGATCATGCCCTTTAAAAGGTTTTTTTTTTCTTGCTGTGTGCTTTGTGGTGGGTCCACATGCGCACAAAAAAAGCAGGATCAAATCTGAGGTCTTAAGAGTGCAACAAAGAGTACATTAGAGTCACTTTAAGCAGCGACTAAGAATTACTTTTCAACACTGCTAATACAGATTGCTCAGATGGCAGATGAGCTCATCTGATTACAGGAATCCACTTCAACTTAAAGGAAACTCCTTCAAACATATAACCACTGTTTTCTTCTGGCTCATCTAGGTTATTAAAAGAATGTTTACTACTTACATGAAAGTCTTGCAGTTCTCTACTTTCAGCTGTGCCTTTTAAAGCACAATGCTCCTCAATAATTACACTAATTGTTTTAAACTACCGTCTGAGTAATGAGTAATAACCATGGGGTTTTTTAGGCAATAAACTAAATTCAGCCCCTGGCTACCTGCTCCGAGATCACCAACCAGTCCCTGAAATATTTCTCTCAACACAACTGGCCCGAGATTCTTCCTTGCATTTACACTGGTTTGCTGCCACCAGAAAGCGACGACCCCAGAGCAGGTGGTTTGCAAGGGCAGTTCTCTGGGCATGGATCGGAGAGGATCCCAAGGGGCAGATTTGCAAGAGGGAGCTAAGAGGACTGTAATCTCCTTTGCTGTATCGCTGTCTAATGCAACACACATTCCCAATCACCTATCAGATAACTGCTGTGCCACTCTTCAGCCATCCCAATCCTCATCAAAGCTGCATCCTGTGCTGTCCTAAGCTACTAGCACAGCAAAAACCTATCTTGAGGAAAGAATTTCCTATCTCTTAGTAAATTCTGGGAGTGGCAAAAGCCAACCAGGTCATGGGCAGCAGGCATAATTCATCACAGCCCTCAGGCAAGTTTAAATTACACTGAACCACTCATGCTCAGCCACTGCAGACTGGTCAGGGGAAGGTGATACATCAGATGCTATCAATCCAGAACAAAGATTTGACAAACGCACTGATTCTGTTCTGCATATATCTACACGAGTGCAGACAAGGCAGTGGAAAAGGAAGTCACAAAGCTTTATCAGGAGTTGTAACGATCAAGGCTGTTGACCCCCAAATGGGAACTTGTGTTGACCTCAGTCAACACAATCAAGGAGTATGTAAGCCCTAAAATGAAGATCTTTCATTGACAAAAAGACAGAGAATGTCTTACAGTTTTTACAGATCTTGCTACCTACAGTATGGATAGATGCTTTTGGTTCTTTAATAGTTTCATATAGCTAAGTGAAAATGCAAAGTACTTTAAACAAAAGGGAGAAAAAAGGCAGTACCTCAACCTCAGAAAAGGAGGGTTGAGTGCAGAAGAGAGACCTCAGTGAAATAATGAAATAAGGAAGAAAAATAGAAGAAGAAAGTGAAAAAAAAAAAAGGCAAAACAACAAAAGAGTCCTAAAGTGTTATGGTTAGTGGTTTGTTATAATATGTGATACTAATTTATTTTTTTTAATGTAGAAGGTTAGCATAGAAGGCTGGTAAAGGAGAACAACCCAAAATTAAAACCAGAAACAACAATTTGGAAAAGGCAATGTGTTGCAGCATCTTATAAATATTCGTTTATGTGATGTGGTCTGTATTGATAATTCTACCTCTGGTCACAAAACAATTATCTGTATAAAAAAGTATGAAATTTGAACGGTAATGTAACAGAAAAAGATCCTGATAATTCTGAGGCATATCTGAGTATCAGTTCTCAATGTTTTGAAAGAAGAATTACGCCAGTCAAGCAGCCAGCACACTGTATCATTATTGCAGATGTAAGAGTTACCAAATAAAGTCACATCAAAAACTGGAGCCTTTGGAAATAGCAGATCAGAGACTTCCAGAGTTTTCAGGGTGTCCCAGCAACAGGGATGCCCAACTTTCACTGAATACTGTTAGTAGATTACCGTGCTATCTCAAGATATGCCAGATCACCTTCAATATACCTTTCTCCTAGCCATGGACAAAGAAACTGATGCACAAAAGAGACAAAAGTCTGTGCCATTTCTTCAAGGCTTCAACTTTATGATACATGTGGCCCAGGACAGTGTCCCACTACATCACTTTGGCTGAACAAAAAAGCCAACAAACACTTACATCTGTTAACTGCCTGTAAATCTAAGCAGCTGTGTTGTTGAGTCATTTCAGGACTGGCTAATAATTGAATAAACAATTGTAATTGTGCTCCATGAAACTCCCATGTTTTCTTTCAGTCTTGGCATCTCCTCTCATGAAAGCTGTAAAAGTTAGGGTGCAACCACACAAATTCAGTCAGCTATGACAATGTTTACCTAATACCTCTAGTCTACCAACCGTCATGAAGCACATCCTGGTTCTGGGCAACTAATAGTAATAATTTCCAAATATTCCAAATCCAGTGATCAGAAACTTGCTTAGAGAGTAATATTTTTGAAGGTGCTCAGATAACAGGGCCATGTATTATTTATACTGCAATAATGTTCACAAGGCACAGTGACCAGTGCACTGATTGCAGCACTTGTAGAAGATGAAAACGTGATCCTACACCAGAGAATTTACAATCTAAGTGGTGTTGAGTGTGTCCTGAACCTTTGAGTAAATATAGCTGAAATTTCAACTGGAAAGAAGGTCTTTTTTTTTTAGAGCAGTTGTCTTCAACCTATGGTCTACTTTTAAAGAGGCATTGAAAGATAACTTTGGTAGAGTTAGATTCACTTTACAGGGAAGTCCACAAATTTGAAACAGATTGAAAACACTAATCTAGACTGATTTGTAAACTATGCCATGGAATTGCATTCTTGATCAGTTATTTGATGGGATTATAACTACACAACTGGCTGAACAGGAGAGGAAATCACCCTGGGAAGTTTACTGAGAGAAACACTGAAAGGGGACAATATTCCTGAGCACCACTGACTTCTGCTCCCTTCCAGCAAAGGACCACAGACTCATCCATGCAGACTTAACACTTAGCAGCAGCAAATAGAAAAAAGCTAAAAGAGAAGGGCCTAGGAGCCCTTGGTTCAGCTTGGTTCTGCAAAATATTGGAAAGAGTAAAGCCAAGGGTCTGTAAAAATCTATAAATTTTAAATCTATAGATTTTACTAGTAGCTAAAGTAATTCCTGTTAAACCCTGTGAGGTTTACAGGAAAAGTTTGTAATGTAAAGATCCTCTACTGGTGAGCAGATAGCTTTGCTGCTGTGACCAATTCAGCCTGTGATAGCTTTCCCAAGACTCTAAACAAGGTTTGAGGCTGTTTTATTGACACAAATACTGCTGGAAAAAGCTCTGATACACCTCCAGCTGCATATTTCTTTTCACCTACAAGACACTGCTATAGGTTGCACATGACTTCTTAGTTTAGCTAGGAAAAAAACCCCAAAAACAACAAACCCAAAAAACCCCCACCAAACCAAAACCAAAACAAGAGTGCTTGTGCCTGGAGGCTAAATTTGCTTTGATACCTGACAACTACCTGGTTTGCCGTTCCTGGAGGAAGATCCTGACAGCTGTGCTTCCCTAGAGACAACCACATCAGTGTTGAATACAGCTGCTCAGAGCTCCCCTTAATAAGACTGTATGTGAATGAGGTTGGGAGATATCCTGGTAGAGGAACAAGTCCTAAAGCTCAGGGGTAGCCAGGAGTGAAACAGAGAGCCCCAGGGCTGATGTAACAAAGAAAAAATTCCAAACAAGGCTGGCAAGCCTGTAGATTTGTTTTTTACTTGCAGAGTGAAGGTCTGTTTTAACTACATGTTGTTATGGCCAACAGATACTACAGTTATTTTTCTGAATCCTATGGACTGGTATGACATAAAACTGTTTTACTGGAAAGCAATACCTATAGATGCGGACACTGTTATTTGCTTCTTTGTACAAAAAAGAGTGAGTCACAGAGATCTTTCTTTGTCTACCATACAGCTGATATTTGTGAGAGACAAAGAAACACTTTTTCAGTGTGTTTCTCAGAAAACAGTAGTTAATGAGCAAAGGAATGTCTTTATTTAAATCCACATTAGAGGCAGAACATTTGTCTTTTAATCGTTTGAACTATGTAAAGTAGCCCTTTTTTCTTTTCATTGAAAAAACACGCTTTTATAGTGCCTTTCTTTAAGCCCAGGACCATGTGTTTTGACAGATCAAGTCTATGGGCATGTTATATGCTTTCACAAAACAAATTAAGCCAAATGCTTGTTAAAGTCAGTTGTTCCTGTCTAGGGAGAAAGATTTAAAAACTGGGAAAAAAAAGAGATTATCCCACAACATCAAATATCTTGAGCAATCTCTCTTGCTTTACAACCTACCCTTTTGCCACCTTTCTCAATTTTTAAGTTCTTTGTGGGGATCTTGGGTGGATCATGACTATTCTATCACTGCATTCATTGATGCTATGGGCCAATTTTGTTTGCACAGAAGCAGAACAGAATTTCAGAAGTAACCGTGAAAATGGAATAAACGTCCCCAGAGAGACCTCAGATTTTATCTTACATTACCCATCTTGTTTCTTTTTCATATTAGCAAATGTATAGAACCACATATTACAGAGATAAAATACCGAGTCTAGAAAACACTGTGCTGCAAGCAGGTTTTCGATGCTGAACACACTTAATGCACAAAGGAAGACACTTAAGTATTATAGCAGGAAGGTACTGATGGGAAAGAAATAGGCTAGAAAAGGGAGGAAAACCCCATAATTTCTGATCTGCCCCATATCCCTTTCTGGAAGGCTGGGCTTTGTGCCTAGGAAGATACGCCAAAGCAGAAAAAGTAGCACAAGAGAAATACTCTTGAACAGGCAATCAGAGAGAGAGCATGTACACATGTCCTTCCTTTTGAGTAGACTTTCCTGAATATTGTCTCAGCTGTCTGCTGAGCCCTCATGGAAGGACTTTGGTTTTTTATTAAAACAGGTAATAAAAACTTTCCTCTTCATATTTTGGAGCCTGCAACTCTCCTCAGCCCCAGCAGTTTCCAAACCTTTTATTGCACAAGCCTGTCCATGCTCCATACAGACTTTGCACTGAGCCCTGCTTTTGTTTCATGACACTGAATCATCTGGGCCACTGAGCATCACGCAGCACTGGAGATGCTCATGTGCTGCATCCTGCCCATTTGCCACCTAACACGACCCCTTCCAGGACTCAGCTCCATGCAGGTTACGTACCCACCTTGGCTGGGATCTTACAGACAACAGCTTAGGCAGTGCTATTCTACCTAAAGCCCATCAGTAACTAATGTGCAGTCACACAACAAGTCGATCTCTACCTGAAGTCAGTTCTCAGCACCTCCATGCTAAAGTGGGATATATACTCATTTTAGGCATGCTGCTTGTGCTTGCTATAGTAGACTAGTGCTAAAGTACAGGCATATATAGACTGAGGTCAATCAGAGGAAAATTCATCTTCTTCCATTTGAGGAACACTTTGGTTTTGGACTATGCTGCTAGAACAAGTAGTAAAAGGAAATTAAAATTAGCCCTGAATATTTCTCTCAAGAAAAGAAGTTCCTTCCAAAATTCCAGTGAAAATTGGCTTTGACTTGGCAGATTTATGAGGCTTTGAAACTTTCAGTTGGAGCCTAAGCAACAGTTTGTTTTGTGTTTAGAATAATAATACTCCTTAACTGAGGCAAAGAGGGGCGGTGACACCACTATTTATGGCTTGTCGTCCCTCTCAGTTTCTGCACAGGGAATGCAGCTGGACTGGTTGTTGCTTTTACAATTACTGCACACTTTTTGTATTAGCAACCCTCACGTATTGAAAAACCACGAAACTGCTCCTCCAGAACAGAGGATTAATTAAAATTAAGAGCTTTTTGAAAATGATGTTTTCAGTTGCTGTTGCTTGTATTCTCGTTTAAGCCATTTGTGTGCATCCAAGTTTCCAAATTTTTTCATCAAATGATGAGTACTAGAAACATTTAAGTCAAAGCTGAGATCTTCATACATTTTATGATTCTGTGCTAAAGCACTACATATCACAGTATTAGCAATAAACTGCCAGTCAGCAGCATAGAAACTTGGCAGAGTTGTTTTATCTTCTTAAATGGCTTTCTACATGAACGGTGACTCCACTGGTTCCCTGGGCAGCCTGTTCCAATGTCTGACCACTCTTTCAGTAAAGAAATTTTTCCCCATGTCCAATCTAAACCTCCCCTGGTGCAACCTGAGGCCATTTCCTCTTGTCCTACCACTTGTTACTTGGGAGAAGAGAACGACTCCCACCTCACTACAACCTCCTTTCAGTTAGTTGCAGAGAGTGATAAGGTCTCCCCTCAGCCTCCTCTTCTCCAGATTAAACTACTATTCCAACCTTATGATTCTATGACTTTATGAAGTGCTGAAAGCTTAGAAAGATGAAAATATCACCAAAAAAAATTCAACAATTTTGACATATAAATATAGTTTAAAATTTAGTGTTCTTGCCTTTCTTTTATGATTGCTCAAAGTTTGTACAACTCTAACCTGAGGTTTTCTTAATATGCTGAAAGTACTTCTTTCTGTACAACACCCTAAAAATTGGCTCAGCAATGTACTTTGCCTTTTCTAAGTGGCGATAGTGAATAAAGTGGGATTTTTTTCGCATTGAAAAGTCAAATAGCATTGTCTCTACTTTTGTATAAGAATTCAAGAGATGCAGAATCAATAGGCTGTTTCATACCCATCATCAGCAGATACTGGGCTGAAAGCCAGTTTCTTCATGACGGCTTTGTTTAGCCTACAGTTTTGGTCATACTGTAATTCTAGTTAATTGATTGCTGGTTTGTTTGAGTTAGCACAATTGAAAATGGTAATGTAGACATCCAAGGAATTTTTGGGGCAGAACAGTTCATTAATCAAAGTTACAGCATGTCCAAAACTTCAAACCACATGGTGTTAGTTTGGCTGTAGCAGCTCCCACCTTCTCCCACCTGACACTCAGGAACTCCACATCTTCCTGGGGTCTGCTGCACTGATGGAAAACAGCTCCCGTCGGGACCTAGGGTATGGTGCATCAGTCTTTTAATTACATGAAAGCAATCCGAATCCCTGCAGACAATGCAAACGTTCCTCCCAGCACCAAAGGGAGACAGGAAGATGCAACTCACTAAAAAAGCAAAAGCAGATGCATTCAAACACCTCACCCCCATTAGTGCAGACAGCTGAAGCAGCAAAGGTTTCTGCAACAAAACCTTTCCTTTCACTGCTACTTTACATTTGAGTGTGAAAGAAGCTGTTGTTTTCTGCCATTTTACGTGTAATAACCACAGCATAGTTGTGGATGGTTCCTCAAGGACACAGCTGTGCTAAGCAGAACCTTTCTTCTACTAAAAAAAATATTAAAAATATGAACATAAGTGTGCAATTACACTTATGCACTCAAATGAAGAAAGATGGTGGTAGTTCTGATACGAATGTAACAAGGCAAAATGCTAGATGTTTTAGCCCTAGCCTATAAAACGTAGTGGATAAGAAAATGCATAACCGGCCATTATGGTATTTTGGACTGACGTAATAAAATAAGTGAAAAAACGGTACCGTTCTTTAGGAGGATCCTTTAAGAGGACTTGCAATTCAGGATCCCATGGTGTAGTTGCTGTCCCGCTGGTGGACACTCTCACATAGATGGGATTTGCATGGGTTCACTATTCCACTGTCTGACTTTACCCCCACATAGCATGGCTCACTATGTGACACAATGGTTTGACGCTCACAAACAATCTCTTCACTACTATTCAGCTTTCAGCGCCCATAGAAGACATGTATTGACAGAAAATTGTAACTTTGGATTTCATAGTGTAATACGTTTGCAATAGCCAGGCTGGAATTTGAGCACTGGTCTCTTGGCTCTTAGCTATGTGTTTTAACCACAGAGTTACCCTGTTTCCCACTGGCGAACTTGCATACTAACTTACATTGGTGTTGTAAGGCATGAACTTGATGACTTCAGAAGCCAGATAATAGTATACATACCACTCCTGGAGACTGGACGTCAGACTTGACTCTTACATATCTCTCTGGAATGGCTGACAGCAGCTCACCCCAAATGGTTTGGGAGAACATACATTTCTTATCTTTCCTTCTATACACATCAGTAAAAAGTTTTAGTGTACTTACGATGGACTGAACTCAAACAGAGCTGGCCCCTGCTGCCTGAGCTCTGCCCACCATAGAGAGCCATAAGCAGCTTTCAAATTGCCGAATGATTAATGACAGCTCAGTGTGGGGATGCTGCAAGACTCAGACTTATCACTGATGCATGTGAAAAGACTGGTGAACAGGGGGTGGTCAGATCTGTGAAAATAAAACCTGTCACTGAAATCAGTGAAAGCTGCTGATAATTGTTTTGCACACAGAGCCTATTTTAAACATGAGAAAACTTACCGCTACTAACGGCTCTTCTGCGTTTCCTCTTCCTCTTGTTAGAAGCATGATCTTCCTGCCATGGTTAAAAAAGAAATCTGGAAGTAGGAAACAAGTCAAGAGGCAGCCCCATCTTTATGTAAGGAGACATCTATGTTAAAATAAGGAGAATGTTTCTAGTTTTAATAATTTTTATTAATAAATTGAACTTCACATCAACCATTATATTCATAATTTGATTATATTTTATGTATTTGACCTTCTTGTCTTAGGAGATCAACACCCCAAAACCAGATGACAAATGTGACCCCTCAGAGTTTGTCTGCCATGTGAGGACAGAGAGAACAGATGGCTAGAGGTGAGATTAAAGAAGCAATGATGTCCTAAAGCCAAAGGTTTTAGACTGTTTGTCCATTATTCTACTGTGTTGTTCATTTCTGTCACACAGGTTTCTCTCCTTGGAGTGCAGCAAAGACTACACCAAAAGCAGAGACAAACCCAATGCTCTAACAGCAGCAGATTGGCTAAATGAAGTTAACACTCTTATAACTCCTTCCCCTAGAAGCCCCAAACTACTGGATGCTCTCCTCTTTTTTTCTGTTGTGTTTTTTTTTGGTTTTTTTTTTGTTGGGTTTTTTTTTTTTTTTTTGCAACAGTCTAACATTAGAAGGGGTGTCTTGCTTGGTACAGCTCCCTTGATAAATCAGCCACTCCAAAATAAGCAAAACTTTAAGGAATGACAGCTCCACATCAGATACTACCCTTGCTAATCAAGTTAAAGAGATCACTCCATATTTCTACAGCATAATGACAAAAGTGCATGAGATGTACGTTGCTGTAAAGAAAAGATACAGAAGACCAAGACAGCACTGTTTTTTTTACACAGTGGGAGGTAATGGAGATGATAAATTTGACTCTCAGATTCATAGCTTATGTGCCTTCAACAAGGGTTCAGTCTCATTTTCTGTCACTGAGAGTCCTTCAACTTTCTTGTTCCCAGCATACACCAGGAATTTCCCCTGTATTCATGGAAGCCACAATGAGCCACTATCCCAGATACCCTGCAAAGAGCTTGTACTGGAAATGGGACATAGAAAAAAAATCACCTTGTGTGGGAGCCAGCACAGCGTATCACTTGAAACAATGGTCAGTGGCCCAGCCAAGTACTTGTATGCAGCATGGATGGGAAATCCCAGCCCTGAGACAGCAGCCTTCCTGACCATACCTCACCCATGAGAGTGAATCTTCTGTTCCACTGTGCTTGGCAGTGCTTGGTCCTTCATCTTTGAATCACTTCAAGGAAAACAGATTAATAAGAAATGTATGTTAAGCCTGTTTGAGAAAGACCCTCTTATTAGAAGATACTACATGCTATGGAAATCATTATCATCCCTTTGAGGCTTCAGTTAATGACAGTGTTTCTGTTACATAGCGGAACAAGAGTTGTCTATGTTGAAAAAACACAGAACTCAACGACAAAGTTAAATACAGTAGTTTTTTTCAGAAACATTTACAGAAGTGGTTTTAATTTAGTGAAATCCATGTAATTTTGTATATAAGCAAGGGTTGAAAATAAGAATTACAAAACTATTCTAAAAGAAAACATGCATAGACTTCATGACATTTAAGTCATTCTTATTAAATAGATAGTGATTAAAATACCATATATCAAGATGGGTGGAGTTTTCCTAGTGGAGGCTCTAAAATTGTTTCCTCCTAACAAAACTTCAGAAGCCTTTTGTCAGCACATATGATTTCCTGTGCTCCTTGCTGTATTCCAAAAGCCAAAATACGCATCCTATTGTAAGAAAACTCCTGGTTTACCAAGAAAAACAAACAAGCAAACAGATCTGCATGGTGTCAGTACTGCAGGCAGCTTTTTGTATTTGTTGGAAGATTTCACTGGGTTATAGAACAGTAATTATTTGTAGGCGTGCTCAAACATTTTCAACAGAGATCATGACAAAAATAATCTAAGCTCTTTCCTCTGTAGCTGCAAGGCTGAAATCCCCAGTAGTAAACTTGAACTGACCATGAGTTCAACTTTGTCACATGGTATTCAGCTATACAAAACAAAGTCTGTTGATGGAGTGATCAGCATCCTAGAATACCAAATTATACTCCTCCCTCTGTATGGAAGACAGTTATCGTTCCATCAGTGAGATGTGTTTACCACTCTGTGCCACTGTTAATAAGGACATATTGGGGACAGAATATTTGAAGTAAAGCCTCTAGTAAAGCAGTAAGTGGACAGGGTGCAAGAATTCAAACAGAAATCGTGCCAGCCTAGAGTTCTAGTGGCCTCTAGACTCCAGTTCCACAAGACATAATTGGCGACAATTTAGTAGTTTATTAAGCTGTGGTTCCATGGGCAACCAAGCAAACCTAGTGTCCTATGGTGGCCAACAAAGAGGAAGTCTCATCCTGCCCTGGTCTCTCTTCCCCCCTGCCCTGCTCCCATGCTACACACTTGACATCTGGACTCTTCTGAATGCTGCCCTAAACTAGTTGAAAACTGCCCAGCTCTTCTGTTGAGTAATTTCCTGCTGGGCTAGTGGGTTAGCCTCCTCTCAGCATGGAAATGAATGAATAGGAAGGGTGGCATGTGCATGGGCAATGGGAAGACACTTCCGTCTTGGCAGCTGTGAGCCATCAGGTTGTGTAGCTGCCCAAGGAACCACCACTCAGTAAGTAACATCATGGCAAAAGTGAAAGAGTAAGGGCTCCTGGAGTCACTTACCTCAGTTACTAAAAAGGACACTTGCCCCTGACTTTAGCTAACAGTTTGATCTTATAAACTCCATGAAATTAGAAAGTGGGTAAAGAAGTTCCGTAGGCAAGTTTAAGAAACGCCTGTGTTATTTGGTTTGCAGCAGGGAATCTGACTAGCAGACATCCAAGAGAGAAGGAGGACTGCATTGTGCTAGACTACAAATACATAACAAAAATTGTTTTCTGCAAATACAGTACAGCTGAGCAAACTGGATAAAATCAGAAATAAAAAAATGGCCACGTCTGTACTGTAGGTTGACAGCAACATCAGAACTCAAATCCAGATCCCTCAAGGCTCTCCTGGCTCATTGTCCATTGCATCTCTCTCGTTTTCCCAATACGTTGGACCTAGTAAGAGCTCCACTAGCTTATCTTGTAGTGTCTGTAACTCTTAACGGTCAAAAGTCAAACCCATCAAGGCTGCAGAAGAAACCATTCAAGTGAACTGAAAATGCACACTAGACATCGAGCTTAAGAAAAAGATTTTGTTCAATGACAATTTAGATTCCAACAATATAGTGTTATCCCATGTGTCAATTGCTAGAAAGACATGTGGGGTTTGCCATTTTGCTTGTTTATGTTTCGTTACAGATTTGTGCAGGACTGAATGGACAATGGTTGTCTGCTACTGAGTTAAAACTGGAGAATATCCATGCTTTGACGGCGAGGCTACTTTAGAAGGCAATTCCTCTCTTAACTCTGTCTAAACAGCACAACACATTAGTCAGCATCAACTTAGGTTCCTTACCTAGATGTTTATTGACCCATGTGTCTACTCTGCTAAAGTAGACCGTATACTAGCGAAGCCTTTTTAACTCCTACTTGTGTTTGTGGTTTGCAGACCACACAAATTTCCCAGAATAAGGAGAACCTCCAACACATTTTAATTTACAAAAACATGTGCAGCCCATATGAGAAGTGTATCCCAGAGGAACAGAAAATTATAGTATGCTCAATATGTGGATAAGGAGCAACTGGTTTTGAGAGTAATCAAATTTTGGCACTGATTAGTTTCAACCCACAGTGTGCACTAATTAATCCACAGAGTGCCCCTGTGAAAGAAATGCAGAAAGGTCCAAGACTGAGTGTTTGTCAATGGATGAAAATTGACACGTAACAGGATAGGGAGACAATTTTGAATGGATAGCTACTTCAGATTGCTTCTATAAGGGGACATTCCTATTTTGGAGCAAGTTCTAGCTTGTTTAGTCCGAATGCAAAGCAGCTTGAACTCTTTTAGAAAGGGAAAGGAAAAAAACCCACTTCTGTTCCAAATAAAACTATCCAAAGTTTCAAACCAATTACTCATTAAATCTAGAGGGAAGTCTCAAAACCTATTATTTTCTGTCCTAGAGTCCTTCAGTTCTTGCATATTTTTCACATCTGACAAGTGTGTTGGTATAATTCTGATGATGCTCCCTCCAAAATGATACTGTAGGTAGTACAGGAGTACGCCAAAGGGGAACAAAGATGACTGCTAGTATGGCACAGCATCTGCCCGTGCAAAGGCTAAGCGGGACATCTTTCTTCATCTCCGGATGACTTGTGTGTGTGGGGAGAGGACGTTTATAAAATCATGACTAGGACAGAGAAGATGAATTAGGAACAATTGTTCATTATTTCTCACCATATAAACAAATTAATTTATCCAACCACAGGTTTAAAAACAGATTAAAACCAAAGGGAATAGTTTTCCACACAAGAAGA
The DNA here is from genome assembly GCF_034619465.1 of Leptosomus discolor. Lineage (NCBI taxonomy): Eukaryota > Metazoa > Chordata > Aves > Leptosomiformes > Leptosomidae > Leptosomus > Leptosomus discolor. The sequence goes on along the minus strand of NC_141392.1, from coordinate 55,740,782 downwards.
AATTGAGCTGTATGACTCATTGCTAAATTAAGTTTGGATGCAAAAAGTATTAACAGGTTCAAAATGGGATTAGGCAAGTCAATGGCAGAAAGGTCTATCGAGGATAACTAAACAGTAGCCCTAACGTAATATCAAGGGGAGGAAATGCCTGCAGCACTGATCGCTAGAAGAAAGGAAAGAGGAATGGATCATTGCTCTGTTTCTTAAGCTCTTTCCCTAAGCTGTTGGTACTGGCCATTGTCCAAGACAGGCTAATGGGATGGTCAACCAGTGTGGGACTTCTTCAGCTGGTGTTTTTATGGGTTTCCAGTGACAACTCCTGTGCTTAAATGGATTTCAACATTACATTCAAAATGAAACAATGATAACATATTACACATAAAGTGCAGAGCACCAGAACTGGTTTTGGGGCTTGTTTTGGATCTTGTCTTGGATACAGCCCTTTTGGGTTTATTCTTTTTAATAGCAAGTATGATGACCCGAGTCACGTAATTTCTATGTATTTCCTAGCTAAGGAGCTCTGCAGCCATAAGGGAGGGATGGCAAGCACTATCACTATGAAATAGTAAGGTAACTATAAATAAGTCAATTCCTTCCATGCCCTATATTTACTGGACTCCAGAAACATCTCTTGATAAAATAATCCAGATGAGTGAATGATTTCTTTATGAGAGTCTTGACATTTTGGCCACATCTGATTAATTGAATGTTATGGCCATTGTTCCAGAGGATGTATATTGAGAATGAATTTGCCTTGTAACTATCTGGCTCTAAAACTTGATTGAAATACACAATGAAGTCTTTATGGCCTTTCTGGGCTCTGCCAATTCTTCAGTTACCGAAAACAAAATGACCAGAAACTGTTCTTGCTTCTCTGTTTATTTCCACATTTCACAGCGCTTCTTTCACTTGATAATGCATTTTACAGATTAAAACTCTCACCAACCTTTTTTTTTTGTCCCAGTGCTATTAATGTAGGTATTAAAAAGGGGGTTTCAGTTAAGGATGGACAAATTCATTTTGCCTAATTTTGACCTCACAAAAAAAGGTTGAATCAAAAGCTCAGTTTGACCTTTTTATGGTATCCTTTAAGTTTACTAATGAGAGAAGAGTTCAGTGAAAAATAGATTGCAGTGAAAAATAGAAAAGCATTCAGTAGAGAGAACATCTAAAGAGGAAATGAGAACTAAAATCTCCCACATAATGCTGGGCCAGTTTCCGTGGGATGGTGGAGAGTCTGCCATCTCTACTATGGCACACAAGGTTCAATCTAAAAAAAAAAAAAAAGCCAAACCAAACAACATTGCCTGGAGGAAATAATGAGCTTAAATTGCAGGAAAAATGTAAATTCATACTAATTACGTCAATAAAAAGGAGAGTTATAACGAGTGAGGTGGACTACACTTTTTGCCAAAACCCAAAATTTTAGAAAGTCTAGCTTTATATAAGGTGATCAGCTGACAGATGGTTTCTGTATCTATTGTAATATTCAAAACATATTCATATTTTTAGAAAAACAGCATGAAGTTGTGAAGGGATTAAGAATATACCTACAAAAACAGCTTCTTAACCTAAGAAATATTGTGAGTAAAAATAAAAATACATTGCACAGAAGGATGAGCAATCAGTTAGCATTTTATTTACATCGTATATTATAAATGTTGTGTTATTTAATGCTATACATATTACACAACTTCCAGCATTCAGCTTTTTAGAAATCAAAATGCTAACAAAAAAAACAGGTGCCATACATAAAGCAGAGACATTCAACAGAGGAACAATATTGATGAGTGTTTTCTAACATAGTCTGCTAATCACATGGGGAGTTTTCAGCAATACAAATTATGTTACAATTGTAGCCGTAGTAGAACTTGTTTAGGGAAACAAAATTTGTTTATTCACTAATAATAAACAAGGAAAAAAATACTATCTTGATACCAAAATATAGTGAGCATATAAATTTCAGGAATGACATCCCTGAGCATCACACATTTGTTGGAAGCCTGTCAAAAAAAGAAGATGCGAATAAAGCTGAGGAATCGTGAGTTGCACTGAAATAATCACCTTATGGTACTATTCAGGATTTCAAATGCTATACAAGCAATTTATAAATATCTTCTAAAAATAAGAAAGATTTTATTTTTTTTTTTAATTCTGTGGACACTAGAACCAAATAAATACTTTCTTTTTTTCCCCCCAGAAAATGCTAAAGGCTTGTTAAAAACAAGAGAGTTACAGCAGCAAAAGTAGGAAAGGAGGAAGTGAAGGTTCTTGGTTTTCTCAGAAAGCCAGGCTTACGTAATTGTATTTCCCACTCCCAAACATTGTGAGGACTGTAGAAACATTTCAGCCAAAGATAGCAGGCTAAAAGTCTCAAAGATAATTATAAACCCACAAGATTTATTAAACGAGAGGTTATGTAGATGTATGATACCAAATAAATTGTTTCATGTGGTAAAGGCATGCAGGAATAACTATATTCCCATTCCAGATCTCCCATTCAACATTCACCTGGCTGCAAACTAGCCAGGGAATACCACAGAAGCATGTTACTGCGCATTAACTTCTTTCACACACTGACTTGAGGATGCAAATCCTCCACCCAGATACTGAAAACTTCAGTCTAGTTCCCTCATCTGCTTGAGACAACTTGAAGATATATTTCTAACTTCGAAGAAAAGGCTCAGGCTACAGATGTACATGGCACAGTTATCTGAATTTTTGGTCTGTTCTCTGTCTGAAGTAGGAAGTGCAACTGGAACCTGACAGTCCTACTTCCCAGGGGAGCGGGCAAAGGCTGATGTCCCTCTCACTCCCGCCGATGGGGCAGTTCCAGCAGGCAGGGCCCAGGAATTGGCTACAGCCTGGGAAGGACTCTCATCTCTGAAACATTAGGAGGGGATGGCATCTCTGAGGAGGTGTGACTCAAACCCCTTCAGTAGGAGGAGAAAAATGAACTCGCACCCCAGGGCAGTATTCCAACAGATGAGCTGTTAGATAAACAGGCAGTATCCTTCTAATAGACTTTTTAAAGCCAGACTTTCTATTCCTCTCCTCTTCTTCTCTGCTCTCTTCTATACTTCCTAAAATAAAATATGCCAACAGCATAGAACTTATGGTACATCGAACACAGAAACTCCCCTTCATCTTCCCCTCATGGTCTGTACTACACAGTGCAATCTGAGATGGCTCTGCTGAGTTTTTGTGTCTGTTAGACACAATGATGAACACATTTACATACCAAGCTGTAGGAACAACAGTGGTCTGAGAAAAACACCAAAATCTCTTTCCCCCCATTGTTTCTTTAATCAATGAAAAAATACAGAGAAGACAAAAAGAAATGGCATTAATTTGTGTCTCTGACTGCTTTATACACACCCACGTATCACAGTAGGATTACTGGAAATAATGCAAAGCCTCTCCAGCGCTTAAGATGCAGTGCCTTCAAATACAACAGAAGATCTCTAGCGCCAATAAGCAGGAAAATTTGCATAAAAATGGAAACTAATTTATCTCACCATAAAAAGAATGTTCTGTATCTCACAAGCAGTACAAGCCTGAATTTGCATACACTTTCTTGCAAATAAGTACTACAAGCAATGTCAGAGACATTCTGCTGCTACTGTGAAAAAAAAACAGGCAGCATTTAGCTCAACTGTTATTTATTGTTCAGTGAATGGGGTGTTTTAGACCATAACTCAACAAAAGACATCTGTCTTATCCAATACATTTTTTTAAGCATAAGCTTGTATAAGATATAAGGAAAAAAAATTTTGTCAACATGTTTTTCCATCTGCTCACGAGCTTCTTGATTTTTTTCTGTGAAATGGCAAAACAAAGCCATGCTATGTTGTCAGCAGGGCTATTTTCATAGTGGAACAAGTTTCAGAGTAGTGACTTGGTACTCTTCCCCTATTAAAAAAATAAAAATCTGATTCCTTGTCCTTCCTTCAAAGAGCTGGAAGACAGAATTGCCAGTGACATTCCCGGTATCTCTGTGAGCAAAAAACAACAACAGCAAAAGCTTAGTGTACATAATAGAGGAAGGAAGGGACAACGAAAGCAATGCTTGTGTTTATTTTATGCAGTGTATGCACTCAGCTGTCACTGACTTCAATGCAAATGCCATTTTCCTCAGCATTTACAGTCTCAGACTGATGCTGTGGTAGCCATACCCTAAAGCGGGAAGCACAGTATAAAATCAGCCAGGCAGATGACCAGCAGTCACCTTGGAAGGTACCACGACGTGGGATGGCAACATACAGACAATAGGAAACCAGTAATTCCCCTAGTTACAGTAAACACAGGTGGACAAAACAGATTAAAAGTTCACTTCTTATGATCTTATATTCAAAGAAAATAAAAAACTCGTGCTGGGACTTGGTGTGGCCTTTTGGAACATAGATTGCTTTCCCTGCTGACTTGTCTGACCTCTGTACTGAATACTGAAAACTGTCAATACAGCTTGCAGAAATTATGTCAGCCCTTTGATATGGAGTGTGAGAGATGGCTCATTTGGAATATTTGTTTTAATGATATCACAATCACACATTATGTGGTTTGAATTAAACAGATGCTTTTGAGCTTAAAAACCCCTATTGATCTTTCAAAATATTCTTTTATTTTTGTCTGGCACTCCACTATGCTTCCTAGTACTGTTGCCATTTAACTGACTTCACAGCTGATGCAATAAACATGTTCAAGATTTTCTTTTAAAAATGAAACAAATATAACTGTCTCAAAAAGCAACTAAGAATTAAAAATCAGTTTCTGGTAACTGCAATGAAAAGCCAGAAGTGGCATGTGCAAATTTACCATGAATCAAGCTCATATGGAATCAGATCTGTCAAGAAGAGTAATTTGCTTCACAAAAACTGCACCTTCAAAAAATAATTTCCCAGTTTAAGCCTCTGACTGTAATAAAAACAAATGAGATACAAACAAATATCTGTACCTTGCATTCACTGAACTGAACAGCCACTGACATCAGTACAAATTCCACTTTCCCATAGGCTTTACAAGTTGATGCTGATGCTGTAGGATCCGGTGTTACATATCATTAATGACAGCTAGACATGAAAATAAAATCTGAATTAACACAGTATCTTAGAATATGTTACTCTAAATGATAATCTCAAAATGAAATTAAAACTTTCATTCTTATTTCAAGTGTTCACTATACTTATCTGGTTTATCATCCCCATTTTCAAATTCATGAAGGTAAGAGCTACACTAAAACTGGATTTTTGGTTTGAAACTGACTGTAAAACCCCAAATATTTTCTATATCATCTGAATTATTTCCTTTCTTTCCTTCTCCCCAGGCCCCCACTGATTTCAAGAGGACCAGTGTTTAGTCTTCTGCTGTAGAGAACAACAGATAATGAGGCTTTTGTTAGATGCTCTGGTCTACCTTTGCTCTCTAGCGGATGTTTTCCCTGGTGAATTTGCCACCTGTCTCAGAAAACACTAAGCTTATTCTTACCAAAATAAAAGACAAGACCCTATATCTTTAGACCATGTTTCCCTTAGAAGAAGAAAATGTATTTACCAGCTCTGTGCTTCCCCATTTTGCTTGTACTTCATCACCTTGGCTTATCTCCCATGCAACCTGGTATTTGCAAGTTCAGTAGTTTACACCAAAAACAGTGTAGTCAAGTTATTTTCTTCTTTACACAGACAGAATTTCACATGTGCTCTGTATTGATGTCTTTTCCTGCAACCAGAAACAGGACATATGAACTTAAATAATTTGGCACTCCACTGGTATAAAAATATACCGTCCCACTTTTGAAAAACAGTTCAGTCACTTTTCTGAATGAGTTTCACATGAACCAGAGCATGTGTTCCTGATGTAAAATCCAGATGCACAAGCCATCCCTCACTGATGAGAATGCAAACTAGCCAACGTCTAAACCTTAGGGAGCAGAACAGTGCTGTGTGAAACATGGACAAATAATACAGAATTACAGTAACAAAATTAATGCTAGAATATTACTAGCCACTTATGCTAGACAAGCACAAAAAAAAAACCCCACTTGTAGAGGCTTAGAAGATTCACAAACACTCAGCCTAAAATCTGAGCAGCCATTAAAGCTTTGAATTTATTTCTACTGTTGGTAAACACATTGTTTCTAATTATGAAATCATTAAAGGGGTGTTGTTCTCAGCAAAGTAGATGCAAAGGAACAGAACCTTTTCACATTACATATCTGCTTCTGCGTTCAGAGCACCCATGCCCTCTATAGCTAATTGTGCCAAAAAGCCTAGGACAGACAATACAGCTAGGTTGCTGTTTCTCGTACATCATCAAAACCTCAATTCTGCCTCATGGGTGTCAGAGGTAAAACTCCTGTTAACCCAACATGGGATCAAATTGCTCAAATTCAGCAAGTCATTCCTAAGAAAACCTACTACAGGTGGAATTGGTCAGGCTGTTGCTAAGGAGGTGAGTTAAGGCAATTATAATATGTGGCTAGATGGCCTAGAGTAGATAATTTGGAGGTTATTAGCTGCCCAGGTGTCCCCCAGCAGGTACACTGTCCTGTAGAACATGCGTTACCAGGCATGAGAGACCACCACAGCTTTGTCTGTCTACTCTTAGGCTGAATAGAGGATTAATAGTTTAAACACAATGCTCGCAGCAGTTTTATTAATAAAATAGTTGTTGAAGGGTAATGAGCACACAGCTATCTCATCCCATCACAGTCCTCTTCACATGTTAGTAATTATTACTTGCATCTTTCAGCATTTTAGAAGCAAATGGCACTCTCATTCCATCTGTCCCCTGAATTACCACTCCCAGCATAGCTGGGACAACGATGTTGGTTTCCAAAGCAGCTCCTGATTTAGACTGCTTCCTGTTCAGGAGCAGGCATTTCCCATACTTGTTGCAAACCAAAACTTGAGTTCCAGGTACTCAGTCCATCCAAAGGTCAGATCCCAGACATCTCCAGCTAGAGCTTACTTCAGTGTATGTGAATTATCAGTAAATCCTGTAACAAAGACACAGGCCTACATCTTTTCTTTCAAAGAGGTTAAAAGGAGAAAAGGAAAGTAATTTTTCATTTTGGTTATGCTTTACTATTATGGCTGCAGGGAAGAGCAAACTTTACAGTTGTCCTAATTAAGTTATTCTTCCTTTTTCATTGAGGGGTTAGGGTTTTTTTTGGACAAAGTGTTCATCATCTTTCTCATTTCTGTGAGCTTTCCACTAATGGCTGTTCCTCAATTAGCACAGCACAGGACCCAAGTGAATCCATCGCATAGATCCACTAATACTAGCCTTTAATTGGTGCAAGCATTTGGGATTTACAGTTGCAGAGCATGCACAGAAAGCAGAAAACAACCAGGTAGGTGCAAGACACCAAGATGTCCAGTAAGTACAACACAAATTGTCAGTCAAATATTGCAAATTCTACATAGACAACTTGCAGGCTTATTGAGGAGCAGAAGAAGAATGCTACTGTGACAGGAGTGACAAGGGAGAGATCACCATCTCACTGCTTTATGAAGACAATAGAAAGAGTGGATTGTCCTGGCGAGAACTTTCTTTTTTAGTAGCTGTCATAAAGCTACAATTAGCACAGAGCTAATATGATACAAAAAAAACCCTTTGCTTTGGAAAAATTCCAACAACTTCACAACAAAAAAAATAAATACAAAATCTTATGCCAATCTTCATTTGCAGTTTTGTAAGTTTACATATTTTTCCTAGAATACTAATCTCTATTTTATTTATTTGCGTTAGAGTAATTTCAAAAATTCCTCCTCAGACATGTCTCATCATGTCATAATTATTCATCTTCATGAAAGCTTCTAACAGCCTCTGGTTACAACACCATGACACTTTCTAATAAATTATAAAGTGAAAGGATAATTTAGTCTCCATAACCAATTAATCTTTGGCTTCTTAGCCAAACTCAGTTCCAAAAATAATATGTTCACTAGTCCAAAGGGAGCTGGACTCCAATAATCAGTTCACCTCACTCTTTCTCTGTAAATAATCAACATCTGTGTTCCAGTTCCAACCAAATAAGACAAGCCTTAGACAACATTTGAAAATGGAATCTGAAGTAGCTTCTTTAAACTCTCTGGTCTTCTTCAATGAGAGAACAGACCAAGGAATGCATTAGCCTCTTGAAATGGAGAGGAAGGAAGAAATGTAACGAACATGCCTCAGGCTTGCTTTGGAGCAGAATCTCATGCATTTTCTATAGACCTTTGGCTATTATCTCCCAAGATCAGTGGAAATAGTCCATTGACTTCATGGCTACTAGTGTGCACACTAAGGACAGGAGGCATCATGTTATTGTATAAACAGCAGAGGCAACCAACATAAAATTTGGACTTGTTACAGTACAGTAATCAAGTTGATGGCTTTTGAATTGTGGGTATATGAGCACCAGGAGTAAGCATTCTTAAGAAACACTCAATTTTGTGGAGTCTAGTCTAATCTGAATTAACCTTTCATAAGAGTAAATGTTCGAGGTTTGTTCATTTAAACTCAGCTGTCTGCAGTATCTACAAACACGTGTTCTGCCTTATGCAGACAAGGTCAGTGAGATGTTTTAGGTATCAAGGGGGAAAGTTCTCACATTTCTGGAATGGTAGAGGGGTGATTTACAAAGTTTTTACTGGCCTGAAGGAAAGAAAGAAAGAAAGAAAGCAGAAACATCTGCCAGAGTCATGAGTGGATTGTTGGCTAAATTCATCCAGTGGAGGAGTCTGAAACAGATCATCTCTGCCTTCAGTAGTAGGCGTTAGTGGAGTCATCAAAAATAACTACTACAGAGGAGTCCAGGACACACCTATAGGGAATAAAACCAATCTGAAAATGTAAATTAATTCCACAAAATATGGATAGAGAAGCCATCAGTTCTTACACTCCTGGGCTCACACAATGTATTAAGCTCTTATGAAACAAGAACAAAAATACTTTTTATTTGACTCTGGAATAATACTTATGAGCATGCCATTAGAAGAGGGGAAGATCACAGAGAACAGAAGCAGCTACAGTACCCAGAACTTCCGTGGTAAAATATCCACCCAAAGATCACACTGCTCACAACTTCTGTCACTCAAAGATACAAGCATGTATTTCAAACATTGATATTGCCTGTGATGTTTCTAATGTTGTCCAGAAACTCGTTGGAGCAGAAAGAAGCAAATGTAAGATGGGGGGGAAAGGTTCAAACAGTTGAATAGCAGTGACAGTACTACAAATTTAAATAACTCTCTCCTTTTTAGGTTTTGAACAAGATCAAAAGGGGGATCCGCTGTTCCCGAGATGCAAAGTGTGTTTGTGCTCTCCACTTGGCACTATCTTATAAACAAGGTACAGAACACCACAGGAACAGTGACGTGGCCATTTCCCACAGCAGTGCTTTCTCCCTCCTTGTAAACAAACCCAAGGCTGCGTGTACTCTTTACAGCCACCATGGCCTCTCCTCAGGAGCTCACATGAAAGTGCTTTGACTGTGTTTTGCATTAGCTTGCTTCCAATGCCAAACAGCCTGCGGACTCCCAAAGCGCATACCGCAAACCCCTGCTCTGAGAGGGGAGCCAGCGGGGTCGCACGCAGCCCTCAGCCTAGGCCTTGCCCACATGCCTGCCGGCTCACTGCACAGAGCCTGACTGTCCAGCTGTATGTCAGGTCAGGGAAGACCCCTCTCTGACTGTACAATCGATGGCAAGCCCTCCTAAGGGTGTGCTTTGCTGGGAGCACTGGCAGGGTCTGGCATTATCCATAGGGTATGCTCCGTTTGCCTGTCTTCAAGCAGCCTGAGCACCTGGGAATGGTGGCACTCGTAGTAAGAGCTGCTTGTTTGAGTCTGGGTGTTAGAGCTCTGGCATTCCCGCTGCATTGACAAGTTTCTATGGTTAAACTGGTCAGGCCCCATATATATGTAATTCTTCAGGGCTGTTGAAATTTGATTAATTCCATTTTGGCAATGGCCAAAGTCGCAAATTAAATGTTATGTGGAAATTATTAATTCCTTCCTTTCTGAGTGGCTGCTCCTACACTGCCTCTCTGTTCCTCCTGCTGTTGGCAACTGTCTGAACCCGAAATGGACAGGCAGTGCTGATTAGGCTTCTATAAAGGGAGTGTGAAAGGTGTTCGAAAGCGTGTTTCTCAGTCTGTGCCTTCTTTCTCCCCATAGGAGGCCAACTATAAATATATGCAAAGGCAAGGATAATCGGCATGTAAAAGAAATAGTTTTTAAAAATGTGCCACAAGCTCACCCTAGCAATTTGTGCAAAATAAATCTTTTGTGACAGTTCTACCAACTCATGTTCTGGTTTTCCTAATCTGATTTCAGCAATATGTCCCACTTTGCCTTGCTTCTTTGAACAGTAGCACCTTTCCCTGGAGTCCCAATATTGTGTTGTATAAATTATATGTATTCCAGCCTGTAAATACTTTCATAGATTAAGAAAAAAGATGGTCACGTAAGAGCTGAATAATCCTAACAAGCCTGATGTTATCCCATTTTAGGGAAAATTAGGAATGTTTCTAAGTTAAAAATCTTTCTAATCTCCTAGTCTACAGTCTTCCACTTGAGTCTCCCAGCATGGGGACTGTTTTGGGCCTCTGGACATGTCACTGTGAAGGCGTGCCTCGTGCCCAGGTGGTTTGGCAGGAAACTAGAGTTGTAAAACCCATAGACATCGGGGTGGAAAAGGTCAATTCATTTAGCTTGTCTTGATCTCTGCCAGTCACAACTATGAAGGGACAGACCCTCTTCACACTGATGTCACCTTCCAGGTCCTAGCCTTCTATTCCCCCTTCCTGGAGATTAGCTCCAAACAGAAAACCATTACAAAATAGTCTATGTCTGATCAGAGTATCCAGTGTAAATGCACAAATTCTTCTGTGTTAGTAAACTAGCAAGGTGGCATGAGAAGACATTCTAATGATGCGTGTCTAATATGTGGAGAAAACACAGCTGCTGTTAACTCTTTACATAAAACAGAGTCAAATACCACGTATCTGACCTGGGCTTCCTCCTGGAAGGGATGGCTGAAATCTTGCTCTGCAAGCTAAAACTGAAACCCTGTGGCATGGTTCAGCTGAAGAACTGAATCTCTCTGGAGATGCACAATTCCAGGGGGATGTTCCTTCACTAAATAGGAGCAAAGGATGCTCTGAGCTCTTCCCCCTGACAGACCAGGGGAAAATGTCTATGAAATGAATGTGAGGCACAGAAGGACTTTTCTGCATTATCAAAGGTAACTTCAGAAGGTTAGGTCAATAAACCTGAAGTACATCAATAAGCCACTTTACATTTTAACAGCCCTTACCCAAACAAGACTATTTCATTTAGACAGTTTGCTATCAGAAAGCCAATAGTTTAACTGCATCACATAAACAGCAACACAATTAAAGTCACCTCAGCAATGCAAAGATACAGTTCAGATAACTCTCCCAAGAAACATAAACGGTCTTAAATTTGCACTCTTCATAATCGCAAAGGAGATCCTTGGGTGACCACCAGAGAGATGAAAAGTGAAAGACATAACCCTTTACCCACAAAGTCTCCTTCCTTGCCCTTCGAAATGTAATTGTATTGCTTTTAATGCTTTGGCATGTTCTCAGGGTTTTTTTCTCCTGGCTCTAAAGTGAGATCAGGCTACAGGAAGAAAAGCACTGTGTTAATACTGCAGTGTCTTAAGGACTATTTTTATGGTTCCTGGTTTATTTCTGACCTCCTGATTTTTTTTCTAATTGACCTTTTACATGAAGACAAGGAAAACAGTACATTTCATCTGCCAGTTCAGTGCATTTTCTTTTCTTCTCTTGCAGAATTATAGGGTTTTGAGTGAACGTCAGCCTGCCCGCAGGCTTTGACTTCGCAGCAAGAGTATACCTGGTGTATTCTTTCCTCCCTGGTAATAGCTTTTGTGAAGTAAGGGAATGTTTACCAAGCAAAACCAGCACAGCCTCTCAGAGTTGTGCTGAATGACAATGTTTTGGAAGTCAGTTTTCCCTGGGAGCCAGAATTGGTGATGTGTCAGGTATTTTCTTAGTGCAATTGGCTTGTTTACCAAACCTGCACATTTCCCATCACAGTTCCTTTGAACCATGATAATGAATGTCATACAAGCACCTTCCTAATTGTGTGTTGCCTCCTGCCCAGAAACTGCTGTTTTCTTTCACCTTCCTTTGTCACCAATTCACTGTATGGCTCTAAGTGTATAGTCCCAAGGTTAATGCAGACACTTGTGTGCTAAATCTACCCACGTACTGAACCAGAGAGAGACAGAAAAACATTATCGTTTGAGAACTCCATCATTGTATTGCCACCAGGGCTATATTAGCAACCTTGCATTTAGGGAAGCTGGGAACATGTCACCCTCCCCTCTCCTCCTTTCCCTTGTTCTCACAGTTCCCTAAACTGTCAGCCCTCAACCCTGTCCTGTCCCCAGTTCTCCTGCTTCTTATACTTGCATCCAGAGTTTTTGGAACAAGAGGAGCACCAGGAGAGTTGTAAGTAGGACACTAAGCTGAGGTAGGTGTTGCACAGGGGCAAACAAGTTCAGGTCTCAACAGCTTCAAACAAGGCTGCTGCCTCTGAGAAGACTGAAAGCTGAACAGGCCATGGTGCAGTCTTTACCTTCCTATGGCCTTCCCATTCTAATGAGACACTTGAACTCCTTGCCCCACCTATCACTGCTGCATTCTACAAAGGGGGACAGTGGAACCTTATTCCCACCATCACTCTACAAAGAGGGACCAGCAACAGCATTGGCCTGAGACAGGGAGGTGCTTCCTTCTGAACAGAAGTTGTGGTGTGGTACACCCCATCCCAGGATCTTGGCACTCAAGGCCCTTGAAGCCATTTAGAGAAAATGTTTAGAGAGGAGAGATGAAGGTACCAGGGAAGGTACTGGGTGCAGGTTTGCCAATGGTGCCAAAGTTTCTCCTTAGGACTCCATGGGTTCCTCATCAGGACACAGGACACCTCAGCATCAGGCGGCAGGGAGGCAGCAAGGTGTTTGTGCAGGTATTGGGTGAGAGTAATGCAGGGTTTCTTGGCTTCTTTCTCCCTATCAGAGTTACAGCAAGGACATAGATATTCAATAACCTATTTTAGAAACTTGCTGTCTGCATTTTGCACTCATCCTGCTGACCAGCCTGAAGGCAGATATAGCAAGCAACTGACTCCACCTGACAACAGCCACATGGTTAAGGTCTTATCTGCCACTTCTTGTTTGCATCACAACAAAGGATTCAAAAAGGTTAGTCTGAGCAACTATACTCTTCACCCTCTCCTTGTGCACAACAAATGACCTGTAGCCCATTAACTATCAGAGAAAGGATAATATCTTACTTCATCTTAGTTACTCTGTGATTAAAATGGCTGGAAGGCCTCCTCGTTTATCTGCAAACAGCTTCATCCAAGTTTCTTCCAGCCTGATGCCTGCAGTGTGCAAACCATCAGGACCTCCTGCCAAAATGATAACATTTCCAGTCAGTCTTTAGAAATAGCAGCGTCGTTTTCCTATTCACACAACTGTGATAACAGGAAATGAAGTCCCAGCTAAATTAACTTAGCTGGTATCTACAGGCTAATAAAAATTTCCTTATAACAAATTTGAATGTCTCCGGTTTTCCCTATGTATTCAAAATCCAAACAATGTTTCTCTTTACTCAAAACAAGTCATTGAACTCTCAAAATAGCATTTCTGCCTAAGAGATATTTTTTTGTCTTTTGGACTTTAGACATAAGACTTTTATTTTGTTATTAAAAATTGTACTTAAAAATATTTTCCATGACTTTTCTGTTTTCAGAGCTTAGGAGGGACTGTCAATTCAGCCCATTGCTCTATTCCCACCCCACAGGCTGGTATAGAAATTCCTCTTGCAGCCTCATCCACACAGAAAAACTGGATCTCTTTAACAATAGTTGAAACGGTACAAGATATTCCCCATCTTCTCCAAGTATAGATGTAGTACCGGTACAGATGTGCCACATAACAACATGGTTAAGAACGTGAAAAAAAGCCACAGTGACTCAAAAATTGCATTTAGCACAATGTCCTGTGCCAAACAGCGGCCAGCAATATCCATTTACACCAGTGAGGAGTAAAAGGGCACGGAAAGCTCAGACTGACATTCTACAAGATTTCATACCCAGTTTCCAAGGATTTGTGTATGACAGACACCTTAAACCACAGTGGGTATCTTTGTGCCTGTTAACTCTCATGGCATTTTTCATCCATGAACCTTCACAGCCAATTTCTAAAGCTCTGAGGACTTCTGGACCCCACAACATGCTGCAGCCAAGAACTGCATAGCTTAAACACGCAGTAGCCTGTGAAGATGTTTTCTCCTGTTTGTTTCGAACATCCCACCTGATGGCTTCACGACACAGTCACCTGCTTTGGTAATGGAAATAACAGAGGAAAACTCTTTCACATTGACTTTTTTCTTCCTACTCTGAATTTTATTGACATCTATTATAACACTCCTTATCCATCTCCTTCCACACGGCAAAACTATACTACATTGCTTCTGGTAAAGGAGCATCATAAGGAAGGGAGGAGGCACCTTTCTACCAATATAGCACTGAAAAATATGCTAAGTAATTCCTTCATCAGAAAAGTCACATTTTTCAGGTTATAGTAGTGTGTTAGTGCCAGTTACTTTGCATTAACTGCTTATTTACATGCCACTTCTCTGTGGTAATCATGAGGTACGTTATCCTTCAGGGAGAGTGAATCATCACTGAAAGAGATAAAATTTATTGTTTACTAAGAACACGTACCCAGGCAGGTAGTAAGGAGCAGCTGACACCCACACTGTAAATTCATGTCTTACTCTACCTGTCAATACTTAAACCTAGTCCAACTGAATGGGCCTTGCCTGGAAATGCTGTGGTATCGTCTGGCCAAACAGCCCACTGACATCCCAGCCACCTAAACCACTTCAGCCTCTGCTGCCACTTCTCCGCTGAGCTGCAGCACCAATGTGCAGACTGGCAGGCAGCGCTTTCCTCCCCACTACTCACACCCCCAGATCCCTTCCCTCTTCTGCCAAAGCCTGGTGTCCACCCACCTCCCAAAGCAGACCCTACTGAAAGACTAGAATGCCCTGCCAGTTGCTATAACCTATGGGAATGCCAGAGCCCAAGAAAAGGTTTCAACATTTGTGTTGATTTGCCACCACCACAGCTGTTGCAGTCTGGCCCTGGTAAAATGGAAAGTGTCACGCTATACTGGCACAGAGACAGTAGTGGGAGTAATCGCTCATATCAGTTTGGTCTGTTCCTGTTGTGAAGTGACAGGAATAACAGCGAAACCCATTACACATGTAACTGTGTACTCTAGTAACTTCTACAAGTGTAACTCTTTCAGTGATATGTCAGTCCCTTAACCAGGACAGAAAATTTAGTACATGGGGACAGACACAAAGGAAACCTCCATTCGCAGTTAGGAAGGCAGGCTAACAGGCTGACAACGCTCTGGTCAGAAGGAGAAAGGGAATATGGCGAAGCCTGCTTAAGAAAAGGAGAAGCCAGGTTTCCTAAAATAAAAATTTCTCAGGTATCACACAGACAACAAAACTATGCAAATAAGGACAGTTTGGAGCTATATACTGAAACATCAACTGAGACCAGTTGAAACCTTTCCTCCTAATCACAGTCCTCATGCAATAGTGGCATAAACAGTTGCAAGATAACTGCATAGCAAACAAAACCCACTATTTTGCAGACTGTATCTCTTTTTATTGAAATATAGATCTTTGTACAAAGTTAATTACCCACAGTTGTTAATTCATCTATAACAAATCACTGGATCACTAGCCCTCCTATTATATGCCTTTCAATTAATCATGGGTACATCTATCTAAAACCTGTCCTGCCTATTTTCTGTTTGGTACACTGACATGACCATTCACATTCCCTTTCTGCCACTACCTTCTTTCCTTCACAGGATGCTGAAGTAAACCAATTTTAGAGTAATCTACAACAGTACAGAAGAGAGAGCATTACTGAATGAAGGCCAAGGTCAACTAATACTGTGAAATTCCTGGTAGGAGACAAACCCCTACAGTCTTTAAGTACGATTCCTGCCATTTCTTCACAGGAAGTCAACCACCACCCCATCCCCCTGCCTTTTTCTGTCCAGAAGAACAGAAAATTCAGTGCTTTCATCAGTAACAGCCCTCAGAAACCATTTCTGTTGTTAATCTTACATAAAGTGGACTTTACCAGTCAACCCAAGAGACAGGATTCCTCATGTCAGTCTTCTATGTTTTCTGAGGTTGTAATAGCCTCAACCAAGCAGGTCTTTCTTTGAACCTGTCTTTTTGAAGGTTTACTTAAATGATTTACTGCAACTATTAAAAAGTTAAGCTAGATTATCCAGCAGTGTTTAACCATGTGGTCACGAGTCATTAGGTCAGGTGGTAAATCAGGCCAAGCACTTCTTGTAGGAATACACCTGTGTGCTGATTTTAAAATGGGGTCTCTGCAGTTCCCAGTATATGAACCTATGTGACATTTCCCATTAATGCTTTGTTAGCACAGCTTACCCGCTGGATTGCTTAGTACAGATCAGTGCTGGGTAGCCGTAAAGAAATTATGTGCTGAAAGCAACTTAGAATTTTAAATGTGATTAATATGATTATCAGTGCATACCAGCAGCCAATTGGAGTTCTCTCATCTTTCCCATTCTTAATGTTGATACAGGATTTCACCTGCTAAGCCACTAGAGAATCATACAGTTTAGTGTCACAGAAGCACAGCAAAGATGGGACTTTGAGAGATCCTACAGATCAGGCCCCTGCACAGAGAGAGGATTAATTTTATTTAGGCTGTCTCAATTGATAAAAACCCACCTGAGGGTTTTTCCAAGCTTGTTCTTGACCTCAAAGGGTCTAGACAAGTAAAGTCAGTCTAACGTTCGTCCTTGTCTCATTTTACTATCTTCTGAATAATAATTACATTACAGTGCTTAAAACACTTTACTTACGTAATTGTCCAGATCCTCTGTAATCTATACAAGCTTGAAGAATCTTTCAGCCCTTTCTAGGAAATTCAAGGCCAGTCTACTCTACATTTCTTTCAGGTAGTTACATCAGTTCTTTGGAAATGCTGACATCACTGCAGATTGATTGATCAGAGGTAATGGAATAAGAAGAGACATTGAAGACACTGGAAAAGGAATATCCTGCATTTGCCTTTGAGGCCACAAAAACAGCAGTGGGAAGGAAGAGTGTCACATGAAAGCACGTCTCCTCCAGACAGCATCTACCCAGATGACAAAAGAAATCTAAAATAAATGTTTATGCCACAGGAAACAACAGGAAAACAGGAACTCTCCTGCATAGTGTCAGGGAAGCAAATGCATGTTTCAGAAGAAGGCTCTAATTACAGCTTTTTAGCTATTTGAAGTCTCCTTAAGCTTGCAGAGTTTCAGAAGCAGAAGGGGACAGAATTGTCACTCCAAAAGATACTTTGCATCTACGCTTTTTCCTTTTTTTTTGCCTTCTCTGCTTCTTAGGAGTCTGCCAACAGCTGCCCAGATTGTCCACAAACAAAGTTGTGTTTCCTGGCACCCTTATCCAAGTTAGGCATTTTGAATGGCTTTCAGAGGCACAGCTTAGATGTGCTTTAAGTGCCAACAACCATAGCCATACCCCAAACTTTTACTGCTTCTTTAATGTTATCTTCTCACGGAAGTTTCCACTGCCACCATGCTCATGACTAGAACCATACTTGTCTAACATTAAATCCCCTGATGCATGCAACTACATTTACCATGTATTACTTTATCAAAGTCTGTCTAGTTTGGGGTTTTTTGTACTGTCTTTGTCAGCACAATATCTGAACAGGTTATTTATTTTAACAGCCCCCAAATGATAATCACAGCACTTTTTTTTGTGGTATTCGGGCACTTGAAAAGCACCCCAGGGCCTAACTCCCATCACAGTTAATTCAAAGTAGGCACCCATGTCTAGACAGCTTAAATGCCAATGTATTGTTTCCTATAAATTAAGCTTTCCCAAAGGCCTACAGACAGAAAATGTTCCTGAGGGATCTCTCTCCTTGCCTGTTCACTTCAGCTTTAACTGTTCGCTACCACCAAGAGGTCCATCATTCCAGCACGCAGTAACTACTGGGAGTTGTGACAACCTGGGGTGAGATGTCTGGTCAGTGTAACCAGTGCCACTGATACCAAATTTACAAAAAACCCCAAGTATTTTGGTACTAAGAAGTCAGCTGATATTTTTAGGACTAGTTGAAACTGTTTGAATCACACAAAAAAAAAAAAAAAGAAAAAAAGAAAAAAGGAGTCAATTTTTAGGTATGTTGTGCTGCCACACTCACCACAGATTTTTTTTTTAAAGGCTTTTCATACAGTCATAACTAGTCTTCAAGAAAGAAGACTAAGAGGATATAGACACCAACAAATGACCAAAAATATAAGGAAAGTGACAGAAAGCGCTCTGAACAACTGTTTTTAGACACTGAGCAACTTCATCCAGACAGAAATGGTCTGAATGTTGGCAGGAAGCAATGCTCCTTCTTCTGCAAACTCACAAAGCTGGGTGTCACCTTCATACTCCTGCCATCTTGAGTCCATGACAGCTTATGATTTCCTTTTCTAAGTCCCTAGGGATGCCAAACAGGATGCAAGAACCTTGCTCTGTGTAGTCAGGGACATCCCGAGTGTGTACACCTGGAGTGTATACTGCTCTGAAAGTCAGACTGCTTCTGTCAGCACATATTCAGAGTGAACAGATGAATCTCTGTGTGTCAGTATTTTATCCATCAAGGCAGGAAGCAGGAAATTCTGCCTCAGAAGTAGATCTTTCAATATTTCCTGAAATCTTTGGCTGCAATGAAGTCTTGTACATGTTCTGGTTTTTCAGAGGCTGCTGGTAATTTGTCCCTTTGAACTAAAAAGAAGGCAAGAATTACATTGTTAGACTTTAAATAGTGGGGTTTTTTCTATTTGTTCTTTGAAAGTTTTATTACAGAACCTCTCTCCTCTTTTTACCATCTGACTGATAGAAAATCAAAGGATTCTAAAATGGAAAACATCTGATTGCGGGAATGAAGCAATTAGTTGGCATCAATAACAACAGCATATTATTACTGACAAAAGCATGTCTGCAACCTAGGATCCTTAAATAGAACACTGAAAAAAAAATGCACACCAACCAGGGCTAAGATCCATGCCAGCTTAATGGCAGAAAGCAATGACAAACTGATACTGGCTTTGCTTATTACACTAGTTTAACATATTTGCTCTTTGCCCTTGGAGCATTTTATTGCATATGATAATTACGTAACAAGTAAACACTTCAAAAGCATTTTTAAGAAATGGAAATAATCAGGTAAAGTAACTGTCGTGTCTATTAGGCTTAATGTTCCTGTGTTCATTTAATGCTATTGCATAACCAGGAGGCCATCCTGTCTTGCACATAAAATACACAAAAATAGCGATGTTATTGCTGGTCCATAGAACATACTAAATATCTTTCAACAAATAAACCATTAGAAGCCATTAGAATGGATTTTGAGAAACATTGTTAATGATACGTTGTCAGGGAGGTTGTCAGAATTAAGGCTGTATTAAAGACTCCTGTGGCAGCAGAGTCAGCGAGGTGGCTCTGGGCCTCATTTCTCCTCTCTGCCCAAGGCTCCTGAGCTCCAGTTTGAGTCAATGCTGCAAAAAAAGAAAAAAAAAAAAAAGTTAAGTCTTGCCATGCTGACTCTCGTAAGTCTCTGGATAAGTCTTATGTGATCTTTGACATGGGAATTAGGCTACAAAACTCTCACACAGAAGCCAAGAATCAAAATTGGTTTTTGCTTGGAAGTGTTTTCCAGCTCCCAGGAATTTATAAGGGTTCATACACAACAGCAATAAAACAGCAATAAGAGCTCTGCAGTTAAGTCACTTTCCTTAGTAAATTGGGAAGAAATAATAGTGTCCTTGGTCTTTGATGTTTGAATAAAAACACTGAGTGATTCCTCTAGCCACATTAAGTAGCAGACCAGATTATATCGAGGCCCAAGAATACCCGTTTGCTCAACCTACATTTTGCGAGATCTCCATGTGACAGACAAAAACGTGCCAGTTTGCTTGGCTGAATTCATTACTGGAAATAAGTGGCAAAAGAGTTGAAGGTAATTTTTAAAACATCCAGGGGAATACAGGAAAAAGACAGGAGATAATTTTATTCTTTGCCTTCATACAGCACCACTTATACATTACTTTTTTCTCATCTAATAGAAAACATCTCTGTTTTCCTAATGGAATAATTCAGGGCTCTCTCCTACTGCAAGACAGATGATTATGAGTTTCTGCTCCATCACCTATCACTCTAGAATATATAATAATACAATATATAAATATAATTATAGATAATAATAGAGTAGCATATATATACACATAAAATTGAAGTTTTCAGCCCTGTCTCATTATGACTTCATGCAAATTAGTTGAGTGAGATCATTTTCCTGGGCACTGCGGACATCCCATCCTCTCCCCTGCCTAATAATTTCCACTCAACTCACGCTCTGTTTCTTTCTTCAAACTTGGCAGAGGTTGGCTGGCTCTTGTCCTTCAGACTAGCTTTCCCCCTAGGCTCTCTCACCCTTTGAAAGAGGAAGGGCTGGAATGGCAACAGACAAAGCTGGGCCAGACCTCTCCCATTGCCCCTGGTATCTGTAGGGGTGTGCACCAGCTGTAGGAAAGGAAAAGGAAGAGAAAGGTGCTGAGAAAAGACAGAGATAAGGAGATGCTGTTGTGCAATGGATCACAGGGCGTAAATTTGCAGGTGCGCAAACTGCTAAGATAAAATGCTCGAAGGTGAGAGGAGCAATAGGAGGCATCAGGACAAAACTGGGCTGAGTGGAGTGTCATCTCTACACAAAGAGACCTAACTGAACAGCTCTGTATAAAAATAACAACCTGCATTGCCAGCCACATTATCCCTTTGGCCTCCAGCTGTTTCCACTTCCTTAACATATGTTGAACCAAATAAAGTGTTTACTAATTTCCCATCCAGCTTTTTCAAAAAAAAACACAAGAGCACACACTGCCAAGGCCGGAAGAAGGTGAAAAAGAGCAGGCAAGAAGAATAGTAGAAGATAACTAAAGTGTTTAATCAGTGAATTTCTCTTGGTTTTTTTGCAGGTCTTGCTTAACTGCTTCATTACCGGAGCTGGCACCGAGATGAACCTCCACAGTTACCAGTTTTGTGGAAGCTGAGTGGATGTCCAGGGCAAAAGGTATCAGAGCAGAATCTGTTCCTTCCACAGGGGAACCAGAAGTACCTTTTGAGGTGCTAGCAATGATTATGACAAAAAATAGTAAGGACAACACATCTGTCATTCACTCTCTAGAGGAGGTGCCCTGAGCTGCAGCCCCACACACAGTCCAGAGTCAGACAGGAAAAGCAGTTTTTTCCACTTTTGCTTCTGTTGGCAATACTATTAATAAAAGAATAGTCAAAAGCTGTGGGTATATTTGCTGTTTCTCTATCATTCTTTCATCAGCAGAGCTCAAGGGTAATTAGTGCACGATTCCCTGGCACTGGTCATTCTGCTCATTCATGAATGCGAGTTAATAACCCAAACCAGTAATCCCAAACTGCTAATTCCCACCCACTTGTATCACATAAATAGCAACAATGTAGATTTATTCATTCACCAAGGAGAGAGGGAAAGGACTGAGGCTAAAGTGAAAGCCTTGTTCATATTCAAATTCTCTGCTGCTGAACACAGTGAAGCTGTGCACAGCTTGTGTGCCCAGCATGGTTCATGCTGATGCAGCTAGCTGCAACAACACGCTGTACCTGCAAAAGCACCTTTTTATCTTCATAAGGATGTTCATATACTAGTCTGTTCAGATATAACTGCTTCAGTCTAGAGTCATGCTCTCACAAGATACTTAAACCAGTGAGAAAGCTCCAGGCAGCAACTGCACCACACCCCGAGACCACAGAAACAAATCTCCTTCAGTTCCTTTTCTCATACTTTTCCCTGTGAGCACAACTTTGAAAGAGCAACATGTAGCAGAACAGGTGAGTTAAAAACTGCAATTAAAAAGTAATCCTGTGATTAGCATGTTTAACAAGTGCAAAACCCTGGAGTTTTATTGAAATAAAAACCTAGAACAGTAGCATGCGTCTCTCCGGTCTACAGAGAAGTTTGGGTTGCGTTTGAAGCTTCAGCATTTGTTATAACTGATTGTCTCCTACTATTTCCTGAACTTAACTAAGATGATGCAGTTAATGAGGAAGGAGAAGAGCCTTATATTGTATCACTTGTTCTCAGCAGATTCTCTATTAGTATGCAACAACTACAAAGCAGAGCAGGGAAGAACTGTTCTTCCATTATGAAAGTGAGGATCTTTGTTGCTTCCACATCTGCTGAGCAAGGGGGTTATAGATAGCCTCATCCAAAATCTCTGTCAAGACAGCTCTTCACTTTAAATCTGCAGTATCTAGGCAGGTTACCTCCATCCACTGGGATACAAGGGTATATGATCTTACTTCCTCCTGTCAATTGGGGTGGCTGCTGTCTGCAAAGAGCCCTACCTCTCTGCCCTGCCATGCTTCTTAAGGTTAGATTTCCTGGAATCAGAGGAAACTCCAACTAAAAGCAGAGATCCTGGATTTTTCCTTCCTCTTTCCAGTTACTGCTCTTTCAGTTGTGACTTCGTACTGCAGACTGTAAGTGAGAAGGCCACTGGTAAAGGAAGCTTCAGTGTCCTTATCCTTCTTGTTTCCTGCTATCATTCAGAGCTGACTTGACTTCCACTGCCATGCAAAGTAGTTTCATGGCTGCTCTGATCCGTTCTCATGCACTATCAGCCAGAACACAACACATCCCAGCCATGACACCTCCATCCTCCTCTTGGCACTGTGGCTGTACAGGCACAGCAGTTTCATTAGGCAGGGGATATCCCCCGGGGCCTTCTGCAGTACCTCTTGTTCCTCCTCGAGTGTGGTAAAGGAGCCTGGGTAATAAGCCCCAAAGAACTAATTCACAGTAGCTTGCTACAGAAGGCAGAGTGATTAAAAAGGACTGAAAGTCTTACACAGCAGCTGCCAGCCCAGCAAATAGAAGTGTTCTCCATACTGAAAAACGTGGAGCACAAGTTTTGTAGCTCCTTGACAACACAGCCCTCTATGGAATACAGTGAAACAAGGATAATACAGATATAAGCTAATCCACTGCTATAGTTAAGACACTTCCCACAGCAGAGGCGAAGGAGAAAATAATAATAATAAAAAAGAACGTATGTTATAGAAGAGTGAACTACAGATCTCTAGCCACTAGACATTCCCATATCTATTCCCATTTAGCCCAGATAAGTCCAGTCTTCATCCTTCCTCTGAAGACCACAGCCTATTGTCCCGGACCTTCTTCCATTCTTAACCTGGTCACAACAATCCCTCCAGCAGACAGTGTAAAGGAACATCATATTCCCTGCCTTATTTGACTCTGAATGAGTAAGTCTCTCACCAGTTGCACTTCTGATGTGGTTCATTCTTAATCAGTCTGACTTCCCTTTGATTTTGCTTCAACAGCTGCCCGATCTTGTACTGGCTTGTCCTCCTGTAGCATTGGTGCTAAAGCCCCAGCCTTCAATCCCTGTTTAATTTATATGCTGTTAACATGTTCTTAAAACACCTCCAGTAAGGAAAGGTGATCTCTTTAAATCACCTAGGCTTACATTCAGGAAATTTTCTTAAGGTCTGATGTGAATTTCAATGGCTGCAGTTTAGGCCCATTTTTTAATCATCTGGTTTCTACTGGGGAAGTTAGAGAAGGAAAGGAGGATGAGTTTACAGAGTCAGGAAAACTAGTGCTGTTTCTTATTTGCTCTGGCTTGGCAATGCTGTAACAGAGTTGTGTCAAGTTCACTACATTATAGGAGCAGCCCAAGGCTGTAGAACAATTTGCTTCTGTTTCAGAGAAAATCAGCTCCATGTCAGCCAGGGAGCACACACAGTGCCAATGGCTGATGAACTTTGAACCTTCTCTCTCTGAAAAGGGCTGCCACCATCCCTGCATTCAGATGCAGTTTCTTTGCATTCCACCAAGGACAGGTAGGCAGTACTTCTGGGGGTGTGGTACACTCATTCCATTTGTGTATAGCCCTCCCTCATTCATCTCCAAATTCTTTTTCTCAGGCAGATGTCACTCACCCATGCATACTTCCCTCTTCCCCTCATACATCTCTGTCATCATCTTCTTTGTTCCATCCAAGTGCTGACAGGAACTCCCTTTTCTCTTAGACACCTCAGTGCACTCTTTCCCAGGAGCTGAATGGATCATAACAGAACGATACTAATTCCCAAATAGTTGTTTAAATTTCTACAGTGCCTTCTAGCTGTGCATCACAAAATGGTCTGAAAGGATGAGCTAAGTCAGCCACACTGCATTTCTGAAGACAAGAGTACTAACCTCTTTCCTAACTAAGTGAAATTTGGCACAGAATGACAAACTCTTATCTCCAAGACGGGCCATGAAATTTCATGGCCAGGCTTGCTCTGCAACCTACATTTCTTACATTTACCAGCCCTGCTGTGGTTCTGTGCTCTGTTCTGAACTCTTCTTTCACTTTGCTTTAGAATTCTTCTGTGTTCCTACATTTTATTTTGTTTCTATAATTTCATGTAGTTCCATTTTAGAGCTGCCGATATCCAATTTCTTTGCAATTGTCAGCTCAGAAGTGTTGCAGTGTTTCAGAAACAATATAGGGTTCTACAGAGGCATCTGAAAGAGTGGAGATTTTGAAAAAAAAAAATTACTTGAAAAAAAACATTCCTACAGGTAAAAATTAGCTGAACTCCCCAAGAGTATAAAACCCACCAACCCTGTAGCCACGCCAACCAACCCTGTAGCAGCTCCTCTAAAGGGAAGGAACACACTGAAGTTGTTGGACTACATTTTGTACTTGCTGCTCTCTTGCTGGGAAGGCAGGTGTCCTAAGTGTTTCACAGCAGCAGCGTGCTGATTCCCCAAGGGGAAGGAAGTTAGTCATTCCTTGTTTCTCAGCTGACTTATGACTACCTTGGCAGTGATGTAAGTGAGGAAGCTTGTCAAACAGAGGGGGGAGAGAAAAGAAAAGGGGATGGGGTGGCTAAGGGGGAAAATATGCCAAAAAGCAAATTGTATTGCAGATCCAAGCTGCTATCCAGACAGCACAGCCGGAAAGGAAATGCTTATACACGAACCTTGCTACCACAAGGCTCTCAGGTCTTCCACATATTCTTATAGCCACTAAAAGACTTTTACCTCCCCATCATACTAACCAAAGCTCCCGCTGCGCCGTCAGATTGCTCTTATGTCCCCAAAATCTCTTCCACAGTAATCACCCTAGTTTCTCAGTATCCCATACTCCCTGCCCTTACCATGACTTCCACAATAGCTCCATTTCCCTGCCATACACGTTACCTGTTTCATTGGATAAGAAGCAGCACAGATCATGGCTGATTTAGAACATGAGTCTTGACAGCAATGCTTGCAGGTAGTACGGGTAAGATAAGGACTGAACTCAAACTTTGCCTTTCTTTTCTTTCTCACAATTATTTTTCATGACATTTTTAGGAACTTATCTTTGAAACTTCTGCTTCTAATGAATTTCGTTAAAATTTAGAATTTATTGGTGAAATTGCAGAGATTGATGGGCAATGTATATGCCTCATTCACAGGATATAGCCTGTTTCCATCTCTCTTTTGATCCTGGATAAGTAAACTGTTACCTGTTTCTTTCTATAACATGAACGTGAAACAGTCAAACAGAAAACAGAAGAGAGCAGAAAAAAGAAGGTGAGGTAAAGGAAAGGCAGCCAGCTCCCACATCAGTCTTTAGTAATTTTGGCAGCCCATTAATTGTTGTTTAGTCTCCTTTCCTGACACTTAGGAATGCCACTGATGTCAATACACAGTACACAGTCAGCATAGGTCAGATGCAGACACCTCCTAAATAACAAAACCAAAGCCAATCCTGGAATGAGCCCTAAGATTCAAGAGCTGTTAAGTCATCAATGTTTTTTCTTCCACAGATTTGTCAGGTTATTTAGTCTGTTAGCTAACAACATTTTGTAGAGGTGAAAATCTGTAGTCTCATTAGCTTTCAAACACAGAAAATAACTCTTCTTTGATGTTTTCCTTCCTCCCACCTTCTTTCAGGTTTGAAAGTCAACATCTGCATAGTAACATGAAGGTTACTGCTCAGGCCTGTATTTTGCACCTCATGATTTTTATGAGGACAATAAAAATTGCTCATGAACAATGGCACCCAAGGAACTTACTTTCTTATTGACTGTCCTAAGCCCAGAGACATGCCTTTCGTCAAGGAGATGATGAACTACAACAGGAGAATTTCTGGACTACTTGAAATAAAACCAAGGTCTGTTACAGTGTAACATGGTTTTTCTTTTTCACTGAGAAGTTTGGAATATTACTTCTCAGAGCATGGAATAGCTTTTTCATGTAATGAATAATGTTCTGAAGAAATGACATTTTGCCTAAAAACTATAAGAAAATATAATTCATCCTGTCATTCCTTTTTACCCTATCCTGTTGTATCACTCATTCATACTATGAAATGTGCTGTACTGCAAGTAACTGTCAGGCCAACAATACGAGGTTTAATACTCACAGAGAGCTTTGTTTATATGTGATAGATCTTCTCCCACAGGCCCCAGAATCAGTCCTGCAGACACTATTTACTGCCAATTTGATGGTGCATTTAGTATATGTTGCATCCAGCTGTTACTCTCCATCCTTGGCAATGCTACTGCTGGAACATCACTACATACTCCCTGGCTCCCCTTGGCTGTGGTATCAAATTGTTTACCTTCCCAGCTGCACATTCACCTCTGAACAGGATAAAAATTTAGACCTCTTCAGCCTGATTTCTGCCCAGAGCTGATAAATTTTATTTTCTGTGAGATCATGAGTAGATCAGGAAGTTTTATGTATTTGCTATTCAAATGTATTCAATTTTTTTTTTTAAAAAAATCTTATTTTATGGAGTCAGAACAAATGCTTGAGATTCAAGCTGTAGTGTTCCAGTGTGGCTGGTCAAATAAGTTTTATTTTCTGCTCTTCATTGTCACACCTGATTTGATGAATGTGTAAGCACTTCCAAAGCAAATGCTTTGTGTATGTAATTGATATTTTTTGCCTGAAATACCGATCTGGGAACATGTAAAAGGTGTTTTTGATAAGCAGGTGCATGAGTAAATATTGGCTGACATTCCTGATAGGTAGACACAAAATGGGCACATCTATAGAACCAATGATGTAGTTTTAAAAAAGCAAATTAATATTCAGATGTGCATTTTTTACATTATTCAACCTCACATTAGTAAGGTTCTGAGGAAGCTGAGATTACCTGTCATACAGATCTTGAGGTCTATGACAGGCTACTAAAAGAAGGTTATTATACGTCACTGAAAAGGAATTTTTTTTTTTTTCCTAAAGAGCTATTTTTATGTTTCATTCTGTGCACGTGTAAATGATAATTTGTGATCAGCCTGCTTTGTTTGCTCAGTGCTGCCAAAGAACATCCCATGTAATAAGCTTGGCAAAATCCTCAATTAAATCAGGTCAAAGGAGGTCAGAGCCCAGCAACCTTTCCAGAAAGTCATGCCAGATTTTTTTTCCACTACTGAACTCAAGACAAACCATGTACTGCTTCTCAAAGAGGCAAAAGGCTCCTGACTCCCATACGCAGAAAGCTGTACGTTGCCTCTGTGTGCAACAGGCAGCTCCACTGAAGTCGTAAGAGGAAGCAAAGCATCCCTGGGAGTCACAGACATCTCCCTGAAGGCACAGCAGCTCCCATTTTTTGACCCTGCCCAAAACCTAGTGAGTGCCAGTCAGAAGGCACCTGAGGTTCCTGATACCTGGAATAAAGAATTACTTGGAGGGACAACTCCTCTTGCAAAAAATTTATAGCTTCCACATCTAGTCTGTGGAGTTTTTGCTTCCCTTGGCATGTCCTGTAGTCTTGATTTCCTGGCTATCTGACTGCAACACAGCAAAACCCCCTTCAGGCCTATGCTCTTGGTTTTCTTATTTCTGGAAGCTTGGGAGCCTGAGGGTGGTGAGGAAGAGGTGGAAGCCAGTTCATGAATGGAGTCAGAACACAGCTTGGGCACAGTTCTGTACAGAAGACCTGGGAATCACTCACCAGTCCTCCAATTTTGGTTTATCCTTAGCCTATACCATCACAAAATTGTTAATTGGAAAATCCATTGTACCGTGCACTAAGCAGAATGGTGATGTGTGGGGCAATGCATACTACATAGATGTAACACATGAAGTCCATCTTAGCCTTGATATCTTTTTCAGATGGTGCAGCCATACATAACAAATCCCTCAAACATCATCAGAGGAAACAAACAAAACGCTGTTAAGCCTTGGTACAAAAAAAAAGGCAGACCCAGATTTGCAGTCTGTTAATGTGGACTATAATAGTGATATGCAGATCTAAAGGAAAACCTCTAAATATAGCTAAACACTCTAGGTCTCTGTCTCCTCATGTTGTTTTCTAACGCTCTTAGAAGCAAGCATGACTGAGTGGAGGCAGCATTCATTTTGGTGGCACTGCATAACCCCACTCCCTTTCCTCCCTTAAACACTGGACTTGCACCCACTCTGAAAACGGCAAAGTAGGAAACAAGCAGTCACTAGTCAGGGGGTAGACTTTCCTGCCTCATGTTGATTATTCAGCAGGGGAAGAGTATATGTAAATCATCTGATCCAAATCATGTTGCACTAAGAAAGAATGACACAGTGGAAAAGATGGTGGGAGAGGTAAATGGGCAGTGGATGGGGGTGAAAGAGAAACCAACACTTGAAAAACTCAGAGGAGTAGGGGACAAAAAACATAGACAGATAGTTCCTTTTGCAAACAGGACCATTCCTGATTTCACACTGAAGGAACCTGCATTCATACAACACTTTCCTTAAAGAGTTATTTTCAGTTCGGAAGTGCACAAGGAGTCATAGCAGTCAGGTGCAGCAGGCCAGTCAGAAAAACTAAAATATCAGCAAATGCTACTCTTAAATGCTAGGAAGGGCACAGAATTTTATTAAAATTCACATTAAAACTGCAAGTTCTCAGGTGTCTTCTTTTTGCACCGCTCTATTTAGCCTGTATTGCTACTTTTCTACTCCCTTTCTGCTGGGCTATGTTGGAGAAACAAACAAGCAGAATCACTGCTTGCACAGGCTGAAAGAGAAGTTGGCCTCTACGGTGCCCTGCCAGGAAGGCAGGACTGAGTGGCAGTCATCTTACCTGAAGGGAGTCAAGCAGTCCTTTTCTCTGCAGTGAGGTCAGCTGTCCCCAGGCAGGAGTAAAAGCAGGGATCCTGGACAGCTTTCCTGTGCCCTGAACGGTATATCTTCTGCTGACTCCGAAGCCCACATTCAGATGCCTGCTCCAGCACATCACAGATGTATCTCAAATTCACAGTACTCTGCTATCATGTCCCCTCAGCCAAGACAACTTTGAATCTACAGTGAGGAAGAGCATAACCCATTAAGGCAAGACTGACAATGATTAATCTTGCACAGCTAAACAACGTGGTTTCAGGGAAGAATACTACCCTTCGGTGAAGGATACAGAGCAAAGGCCTTCTATTACCATTCTGTCATGTGCCTTTGTCAGTGTGAGACACTTCCTACAGTGTCTTTTAGGAAGCAGAGGAAGGGGGTTTGAACACCATCGTGCCTCTGGCAAACTCCACCTCATTCAGTTTTCTCCTGAATCCCCTGTCTTTGTACCTTTTGCCTTTCACATCCTCTTGGTCTTTACTCCAGAGTTCAATGGAGACTGCTAGCACAGTCCTCAGAAGTAACTCATGCACCTTCTTTCTTCACAATCCGCAGCAGTGAGCTTCAAGTATCCTCAGACAGCTTCTGTTTCAGAAGGCAAAACTTTGACTCGTTCATCCACCTAGTGATAGCATAGTGAAACCAGATGGGCTGAGACAAGTAGATTGAACATGACAGTACCACAGTATTTTTCCAGAGTAACAAAGAAATAAGAAGTCAGAGACATTATTCAGACAGAGAAGGAAAGAGGTGCAGAGCCACTATTTAGGAAAATTACATGATGCAAGAAAATGAAAATTCTTGCTGACATTATGTGCAGTATTCAGTACTTTAAAACTGAACGCACTCAGCTAAAATGTCAGTTCTGGTTTAGTTTACAGACTGGATCCACAGAAGAAATTGCATGGTGAATGATTACATTACAGTATATTGTGCTAGAACAATACACCTTCATTCTCAAACAAATGTTATCTCCTGCCAATACTAATCTTGACCAAGATATACTTCCTTTCACTACACTGGAAAAGAAGATTATATCTCCAGCATCCCATGCCAGAAAAGATAGAGCTCAGACAGGAAAGGAGCTGTCTGCTACCCCAAAATTCTCTGATGTTTGCTGAAATCTGATGGCTGCTTAAAACAAAGAACCACTTGAACCCTACCTTCGGGACACTTCAGCCCCTCCACTTTAGAAGCAGAATAACCTCACGAGATCAAAACCCACCGCCTTGCTTAGACTTGGACAGCATATACGCTAGGGAGGACAGATTTCCA
Organism: Leptosomus discolor; assembly: GCF_034619465.1. Classification (NCBI taxonomy): domain Eukaryota; kingdom Metazoa; phylum Chordata; class Aves; order Leptosomiformes; family Leptosomidae; genus Leptosomus; species Leptosomus discolor. The sequence continues at coordinate 55,710,181 of NC_141392.1, read as the reverse complement.
ATAACATTATTGTCTTGGTTTGAAAAAGACAGGTGTCTGTGGAGGAAGGCAGGAGCCTCCCTTGAAATGGAGAGTGCAACCCCCTTCCCTCCAAATTATTATAATTTTGAAATTAACGGGCCTTCAGGCAAAGATATGGGGAATAGGAATAACAGTTCTTTACTAATATATATATATATATAACACAAGGCAGGGAAAAAACAAACAACCCACTGGTTTACACTGACAGAGTCAGGAATACAACCTGACACCCTGTTAGGGTGGCAGTAGCAGTCCGATAAGATGCTGGCTGCAGTCCTCCTGAAGTGATGGGTGTAGTTCTGTGGAAGCAGCAATCAGGTAAAAGAGTCTGGTCTTCCTCCGAAGGTCCAGTGGTCGGCAGGTAGCTCTCGTCCTCTGGAACTCAGGTGGGGGGGAAAAAGCTCCTCTGGGAATCCAGTGGAAGAAAGGCGGCTAGCGTGTTCAAAATCTCCGTTTTTATTTGGCATGGACTGCTTGGCTCCTTCCCCCCCCCTCGCCGGGCGGAGCATCTCACCATGGGATGGGGAGTCGTGAGGCAGTTCCTTGATGGGCCATTAACAGGAGATAGCCCAGGAGCGAGCTACCGATGGGTCAGGCGATAAGGCATTGTTGTGCCCATTGACAGGAGATAGTCCAGAGGGGGGAGGCAGGGAGCACCGCCCCACCTGGTCTCAACAGCTCCTGAAGATGGTAATAGAATATATTTTTTTCTTTTGGCACATTTTACACTGTAACCCAGGACAATTATATAGGCAGTGCTACGGATACTGGTTGTCTCCTAGCTCCTCATCCCTATCAGCACGGACTTCAGCTTGGTATTAACAGCTATGCCACAATACATTGGACCCACAATCACTGGTGCAAGTGAGATTTATTCTTTCAAATAAAACTACTTCTCAGAATTTCAGAAGTTGTATGCATTGGTCCCAACTAATGAAAATGTCTGTGAGTTGTTGCGGTGACTGGATTCAGTAACACAACTGGACAAATACCACAAGGACTATTTCCACCAGCAGACAGGACAAACTCAAAATGGCGTGTCCTTTCCTGCTTGCACTTCACTGACAGTCCAGTCAAACGCTGCCAAACTGACTGCTTACCAAAGCTTATTTTAAGGCTACACACATTATTTGCAGATATTATGGTTTAAGTGTACATTAGAAAGTTTACACGTGCCACCAAATAGGGCTAGAACAGCATGATTTACCTGGTCCACTGTCACTCAATGAGAGCTAAGCATTATGCTCACAAAGTATGGCCTTAATTTCAAGAGAAGCATTTGCCCTCAAAGAGGTCACACACTAATTATTTAACATATTCAGCTAACAACAAGATTCATGAAAAAGAAATTGTTTTGCCAAAGTAGCTTCATATTCATTGTAGTGTTCATTAGGATGTATTTATACTGCCCTGTTCAGAACAAATTTTAAATACGAAACAGGTAGAAAGCTTTATGGAGAATATACCAGAAAGCTCTGAGCCATTGAAAAAGCACTTAGATAGGTCACAATGTAATCCTATGACACATTCCTGTAAGTAACACATAGCTAGCTGGTTTGCCCTACATTTTTGTTATGCTTACAAAAAAAAAAAAAAAAAAAAAAAAAAAGACAGAAACATGGCTTAGACTGATGAAAGATTTTAATGTAACTGAATCCCATGCAATTTGGATTTATTCAACAGAACCACGTGGATATCCTTAAACCATTCAATCTGAAGCAGGTTGCTGGCTTAATGATAGCCAGCAGCCTTATAAATTACATAATTTGGAAAGTCTTCTCATGGCTTTGTCAGAGACCAAACACGTTCTCCCCCTCCCCAAGAGGGCCAAGCATTCAAACATAATCCCAGGAAATCCTGTTGTGTTTACAAAAGATGCTGTCATCCCAACTTGCACTTTACAGCCCCCCCCAGGTGTGGCTGGACACCTCCAAATGAAGTCACTGGAAGCACAGGCATGTCTGCAGAGTTTCCAAGTGCTTTTCTGATATCAGACACCCAGAGGTAAAAACAGCACGTGGTCTTTATGCTCAACGGTCCATAGTCAGCAGCCAGCTCTTCAAGAAAAATTTCAGTCTGCGAGTATTACCAAACCCTACATTTGCCTGCCCCACTGGAATGCCCTTGTTTTGCATCCAGTGAAGCATAAGCCATGCAAAGGCGAGACCTGTGGCAGCTACGTTACACAGACTTGCCGAGTTCTGTACCCTGAACATAAGCTTCCCATACTGTGCTGCCTCATGCAGTTGAAGAGGGGGTCAGACAGCCCCACTGCTTGTTTTGGCTCCCAGACCCACTGTGCCAAAAGCAGTGCATCTTTAAATCCAGAGGTTACCAGTATCTGGTGCCATGGGACGGAAAGGGGTGGAGGCTGTAGCTCTGCAGCCCATCCCAGAGTACTGGCTTAGATCTGTGATAAAGCCTGGGATTTAGGGGAAGTGGTTTGCATGAAGACCCAGGAGGGAACTCCCCTTCTACTGAAACAGCAAATCTTTCCCACACAGCATCCCAGCTCCTGCCCACACACAGCGTTGGTCTCTTGAAGCCTCAGACCTGGAGGGATCTGCCTTTCTCTATCTCTTCAGGCCTCCAGAAGTTTTCCTCCCCCACTTTTGGCACTGATCCCAAAATGCAGCTGTTCCACAATAATGCAACAGCTCCTTTTTCCCTGCTCCTCCTTTAGCGAAGGCTGATATCAAACATCAGTGTGTGATTCCTTCCCAGGAGGAACAGCCAGAGTAATTAAGTTCTAGTTCTGCTTGCAGGGATCCCAGCTCCAAAGGGAGCGGTTCAGCTGTGCAGACACCAGAAGCCTACATGGCCAAAGGCATGTGCTCCACCAGTGGGTGCAAATAGTGATAATTAGAGCCCCCTTCTGCACTCAATGTATCCAAGCCAGATTACACAGTCTAAATCTGGTTCAGTCTGACAATTCTCATATTTCTGTGAAAGCTACTAGCCTCTTTCCTTTCATCTCTCCTGCTTCTTCCATCTTTAAAAAACAAGGCTTTCCCTTAGGCGTACAAAACCCCAAGGACATCTGTGATGTATTTGGAGATGCCTGTAATTGTATGAATAAACTTTTAAATGTTTGTTTGATTACTGGAAGGCAATTTACTGTCTAAAATACGGGGTTAAACTGAAAACCAGGCTGCCTGCATCATAAGGGAAGGAACACGGTTGGGTTTCATAGAGTTCAGCCATTTACCGACCACTTCTGGAGAGGGTTTTCACACTTAGGACCATTGGGCCTTTCAGGAGGCACTTAGCAGGCTCTGGAGGGGTCTCATCTCTCCTTTCAGGTTGTAAAGTAGGTGGGGGAATACTCTAGGAGAAGGCAAGAAACATTGTCATCAGATTGTACAAAAGCCTCCTGTAATCAGGCTAATCTGCTATATAAGAAGGAAAAACTTGTGGAGGAGAGACCATCTGAGTATGCCTAAAGGAACTTTTCCTAATGTATTGAGAAAGACTGTTGAGACAGGCTTCAGTCCCATTTTCCCTCCACTCAGTTGAGGGTCCCAGTGGCCTCCACTTTTGAGCTAGCAGGCTTCTAAAGACGACAGGTCTGTGTGTGTATTATCTGCTTTTATATTTCTTCAGTTCCTCCCCCCACAAAGTTTAGTTCTTAGGAAAGATATAGCACTGTTTTATACACAAGCCTCCTCTTCTAGACTCAAAGACCCTAAGCCAGAGAACCTGTAGGGCAGTAGAAAACTAGCACATGGTACCAGGACTAAAGAATCACAAGTCTTCAGTGAAGGATTGCCACCTACAATATTTTCTTCTGAAAATGGCTGTGACCTATATGGTTGAAGAGAAGGGCAGAAGAGAAGAGAGACTCAAACTGGGTCAAACCATAATTCCTAGTCTCTGAAGACACTTCTCATATTCACACTCTTGCTCCAGATAAAAACAGCCAGCTTCTGTTCCCACAACACCTGGCTGAAGCTCCAGCTGCCCTCCTAAATACCTCCTCTCTCTGGGGCAGACTTGCTCCCCCAGCCTTCTTTTCCTTCTGTCTGGGAGGTAATTCATGCAGCAGAGCCAGGAAATTAGTAAAACCTAGCTGGCAAAGGGCAGCCTTGAATAATACCCTGACCTGCCCAACCCACCCATGCTGTCCCACAGTGACCAGACTGCTTTGAACAGTGTTTAAACATGTGCTCCAAAAGGGAAGGTTAGACAGCACCTGGCCCAGCGTGGATGAATGCCCTGGCAGCTGTGTAGCATCTTGTTTGCTACAGCATGATAGCGCTGCTTCTCACAGCCTGGGTGCCTGGGAGAAAGCAGGGCGAACTAGAACAGTGCTGAGCAAGAATAATGAGTCCAGAGAGCTTGCAAAAAGGAGAAAACATCCTCCCACTCTGTCCTCAGGCTCTTTTGGACACTTAAAGATATCAGCACCACTTCGGTGCAGGAAGAAAGAGTGGTGAGAGGAGGCTGGAACATTTTGCCCCAGGACGATAAACAACTCTCAGAGGCTATCCTGGGGATTAACAAAAAGAAATCAGCATAAGAGAAGCTAATAGGGTAAAAGCAGTGACAGGAAAGAGTGACTCCATCACTGACTGCTACCACTTCAGCTGTCTAAGTAAAGCTTTTCCCTCCTCCACATTCCCCCCCACCCCGCCCCCCCCCCCCCCCCCCCCCCGCCACACACACACTTTTTATTTCACATCAGGATGCAGGTGTGATGGAAAGGAAAGTGCTGCAGGAGAATTCTGCTCTGCTTCTAACAATGGTTTAATCTATTTGACAAGCCCTCCCCCTAGGCTCTCCCCTGCTAAAAATAATCAACACTTCAGCCTTTCATGGGAGTTTAGCCTTAAGACTGTGGGATCAGTGCCTTATTTCCTCCTTCAGCCAAACACTTTTCTTTCTTCACATGGGAGAACTCATTCCTTCTGCCTTCCACAGGCTTTGATAGACTGTCTGATACCCAGCACACACAAGTTCATTAAGACCCATGGGCTAGTCTGGGAGAGGCAGTGGTTAGCCCCGCAGTCCTCAGCATCTCTCTGATTTCTCCTCCTTCATTTTAAACACTTCGGGCATAGCCATGGTAGCCAAGACAGGCTTCTTCCCCAGCTCCAGGTGCAGTCAGTATGGGGAAGCACACAGGGGGGCTGCCCCAAGGGCATTGCCCATGCCAGTCCTGGGCCCTGGCTCCAAGAGGACACTCTGGTCACTGCCCATGCTGCCCAGGGACCCGCACTGCACTGGTCCTAGCTGACATGAACACAAGGGCTCCCATGATCCCAGCACGTTCAAGGCTCCCAGGAAACTACCAGATTCCAAATTGGAAGTTATTCGTGGGGAGCTTCTGTATCGGCACAGAAAGAACTTAATATTGCTGTGATTTACAACAATGCCAAAGAATAGCCAGTAAGATTGCTGCGGAAGTCTTTCTCTCAAGTAATGCAGATCTGCAAAACAGTAACCACTCTCTCCCCCATATGCCATGAATTCATAAGACCCTTTCCATGTCTAATTCTCAGGGCTCCCTCTGCTCCAGTTTTTCCCTTTAGCAACTCTTTTAAGGTAAAAAGTGAAAGGCGTTTTACTCTTGCTCCAAGTCTGCAACTTCATCAACTGCTCTGTACTGCCTCTAGTGACAGCAGTGCAAAGCAACGCACACTAAGTTACACAGCAAGGAAGTACAAATTAATCACATTAATGGGAGAAACTTCAGTCATATTTATCTAAGAATTACACAAACAACACCATAAGTGGCTTTCATTAAACATGTATAAATCCATCTTTTTAAAAAAACACACTGTATTCCATCTAGTGCCCAGCCTTTGTAAGAAATTACTTTCTCCTTTGTGAGCACAGGAACACAGAGAGAAAACCCTGTCTGGGAACACTTTCTATTTTCAGGTAGACACCTGGCATCCTCCTTAGGAGGAACAGAAATGCTAAAAGCAGCAGCCAAGATGGATTTGAAGTTCAAGCTTACATTCTTTGCTTCCTCAAGTGCACAAAGTTCACTGCTGCCAGTCTGTCCAGTGTTAAAATATTTCTGTGGTGTTTATCTATTCTTTCTCAGTCTCTTATTTTCCTGGTATCCTTTCACTATCCACGACTATTACGGGAAGAATACATTCAGGATTAATGATCAAATGCAGATAGTTTAATCACAGATAAGCTGAATATGAAATCTGGAAAACTGATGTAGGCAGCAAATTTGAGATTATCAGATCAAGGATATTGTAGGCTGCTGTAGTAAGTTTCCACCTTCATTTCCTTGTAGATTATTATCATCACAAATCCCACTGTTCATGCACTGACAGTTAAAGAGAAAAAGTACGTTAAGTGAGTTGTCCAATATTATATGGGCAGGAGTGCCAGTCTTGTGCTTTGACTTCCTGGATGAATCTTCACTAAGAGGAATGCACCAGATGCTCCTTCATTTGGTATTGACATCCAACTTGCTGCTTGGGCAACCAAATAACTCCTCTGCACCTGCAAGCAAACCCAAACCTACCTTCCTCCAGTATGCAATTTCTTTGTTGTAACACAATAATAGACCTATCCTAAACACAGCATTACAGACACGCCTTCAAATCTGTGTTTTACTCCCAGGCCTTTTTGCCCTTCTATGCTCCCATTTGGCTTCTAAGGCCACCACAGTCCATATTATAGGGTGACTTGTACTTACTTCAAGTTATTTAAAGCCCCAGGCTTAATTCTCACACTGCTTATGGAAATAGAGAGAGTTACAGTTTTCATAAACAGCTCATTTAAAAATACCTTAAGTAGAGAGTAAATGAAGATTTACTTCAGAGATAAGATGGGGGAAGAGGGAGGGAAAGCTTTTTCTGCACAGTTTTTCTCAGCTTTATGTTGCATAATGCACTTATCAATATCTGAAGAGAATGAAACTCCTTTGGAGTGATCTCCCTCTTCTCTCAGGCAAACAACAGAAGTTAAACACCTACACATCTTACCCAGAGGACAAACCATACCTTGTGCTTCACAAGAGCCAGTAAGAGCCTTTGAGTAGATTGGAATTGGATCTGCTTCTTGGGAGAAAAGTACCTGAATGCGATACCTTAGCTGCTGGCTAGCCAGGATTGCAGAGGTCTGCATGCAAGCATGAAGACCCATAGGGGAGGAAGGGAAATACATGGGGAATGAATTCAATTAAAGGAAACAGCTGGAAATTAGTGACTATTTTCTTATTTAAAGACACCTGGTGACCATGAAAGTCTGCCCAACAACTAACACGAAACTTTGTGTCTGTATCACTTCAAAGCATATGGCAATATGTGAGCAGGTGACTGGGTAAAGCTGGGTCCCTTCTACAGTGAAGAAAAAACCCACCTATGCAAGCCTATCAGGGCTTGGATGAGGTGACTCTCACCCTTTGCGTTTACAGTCAACTCTTAACATATTTAAGCGCATGCCAAATTTTGACTTTCTGTGCAGCCCCTTTCTTGATCACAGACAACACTCTATGTTTTAATTCTCAGGTGCGTATTCCTAGATCTGCGGTTTGGGTAACAGAATATGGTTAAGGGTAACAGGAGTAAGTGGACTTAATGAGCCAACTCATTTCCAAGAAAAAAGTCCTTCGCTCCTACGTAGTATTCTTGTGCCATCTAGTGGTCCACAGAAAATGGCAGTAAATTGAGCACTTCATGTATTCTCTTGCCACCTAGAAGCACCTGAAGATAAAAGAGATTATTGTACCTACAAAAGTCAAAAGAAAGCCCATTCACATGACTAGACTTAGTTTGAGAAGCTAAACATTACAGTTTAAAAATCCTTTTTTTTTTTTTTCACTTCTGTATCCGCCTTTGGAGATAGATGTGCCAGGATAGTTATGCAGTTAATAAACCAACTGAAGAAAAGAAAGATTATTTAAAACATTATTTACTTTTTCTTGCAATAGGTATTTAACTCTGGGCAGGGATACCGATCTGCAGGCGACACAGTCTCCTATTATATCAGTTGACTCTGAATAATCCATGCAGAAAATAGTATTTCCCCATTCAGCTCCTCACAGGAGGACTCTGCTTTCATGGATCTAAGGGGCAGAAGGCAAACATATCCCTCCCACGTGACACGTCTGCTGCATGATTGTGCAGGTGAAAATACACAGCCCACAGTCATCTGACATCAGCACAGAGTTAAAAGTGAATTCTGCTGCAATTTTTCATCCAGGCTTGGTTGCAAGTCTTCCATGTCTGATTCCTGCAGGTGAACATGTAGTCTTCCATTATGAGACATTTGTTCAGTGTAAGTTAGAAGTCAAGCTGCATTGCTCTGTATTCTGCATTGCTCTGTATTCTGGTTAGGTAATTGGGTCTATCCAAATTTATAACACTGCAGTCTCATTTGGAGTGAGCACTGTGCTAGCTAATTACAGTATCAATTGCACACTGTTTTCAGCTGCTAATCAAATGATCCACAGAATATCAATTATGTGCTAAAAAGATTCACTACTAATTCAGAATAATTACATTCTTGAACTTTGCAATTTGTTCATCAACAATTTACTAAATGAAACTGGGAGGTAATACTCAGAGAGAGTTACTCGCTTTGATTTGCAGGAAAGGAGGTACCTGCTAGATTTCCTCCTGGCAGTTAAAATAGACAACAGTTGACGGCAATTTGCTGTAACCTTTGTTTATTACCTCATTCATACTCCTATTTGTGTTTTGTCATTTATTATAAACAAACAATATAACAAATTCAGCTGAAAAGAAAACATAAACTTTGGAGTGAGGATCACTTTTTGTTACATATCTGAATGGAGTTCAGGCGCTACCGACAGAGAAAAAAATCTCACTAAAAATAAGCACACAAAATTTGAGATCTTGCTGCTGACCTGTGCTTGCTGTCTTCCTAGCTCTTCTGCCAACTCAACACACTTTGCATAGTACTCACACGTGTTTCTGTTAAATATTTCTGCACGCGTACATCAGGTGTAAAGTTACATATCCTTTAAACAGAAATAAACTACAAGTGGGAAAATCTCAAATTGCCAGCTTTGCTAATGGAGTTTATACCTCCAGAAATGGCTTACACCTTGGTGCGTGAAGGCTAGGTCACTTACCTCTGTGGGCTGACCATAGCCTTGAAAAGTTGGTATTTCTACTCTATTATTAAAACCACACATGGCAGACTGCTGCACAGGGAAGGCTGATAAGACATGAAGTGCTACCCTATGCAATGCAAAAGGGCTAAGATCTGTCTAAAACCCACATACAAAACCTGAGAATCATGCTATAGCTCTGGTCCTCTTCACAGTAAATACTCCATCAGGTATTGTTTGATATTACAGAACAGCAGTTATATAGAGACACAGTCTAGAAGGCTAGAATGAAAACACCTACCTGTATTGTGTGCATGTCAGCTCTTGTTCTGAATCTAGTCAGTAAAAATATGATACCTTCGGGCAAGGAAAAATCAAGCCTGTGAGCATACAACCAACATGGATGCAACCAGATCAAGTTACTCGCTCTGGGATGCCAAGTTGAAATCCTCTTATTGAAGACAGAGTGTCACAGGCTGAGGCTGGGCCGGCCACTAACAAATGACAGACGCTCACTTTTAACCCCTCTCCCCTCCCAAGAGGGAAAAGGAGAGACAACAAGGGAGAGAGACTTCACAGTTTGGAAAAGAAAACTAAAACAGCTTTAATGAAACAATAACAATAAAAGAAAATATAAGAATAAGAATAGGGAAATAATGAAATATATACAATATGTACAAATATATACAAATAGATACAAAACCAATACTGAACCAAACTTCCCCCACCGTGATGATGATACGTCACCACCGACACTGCAGGGCTGGCACTGGGGCAGTCCCAGGCTGGACTCGGCAGCAGACAGGGACGGGATGCAGGAGCTGGACTCAGGCACTGGATTCAGGGATGCACAGATCAGGATCAATGACAGAAGAACAGACAGAGTCCTCCTCAGATGTCGTCCATCGAAGAAGACACATTGACCTCATGATCCCTCAGCTTTATACTGAATATGACGTCTATGGGATGGAATACTCTGTTGGTCAGGTTTGGGTCGCCTGTCTAGTTCGCTCCTCCCTGCAGGTGCGACCTTTTTCGTGCTTGTGACCCTTTTCACTCCCGGCACCCCCACACGCAGTACGAGATTTAGCAGTGCCCTTGGTCGCTATAAGAACAAGTATAAGGGCCTCTCTGCATGCCATTCCTTGGTACAAACTATAAACATCAGGCCTTATCACTGCTAGAAGCAGTCACTGTCTGGAAAAACATGCTGCTGTTTCAGAAAGTGGAGTTAGTTAGAAGAGACTTAACTGAAAAGTAAAAGCACTAAAAGAGAATTAGTTATGGTTTAGCCCAAACCAGGACAACAGAGAACAAGTAGCCTTAGAGCTTCTAAAACCCTGAAGTAATCAAACTCATAAGATGTTCAGTACCATTTTGTTAGTATTTAATGCTACTGCAACATTTTGTGTTTCTATTAAAGAAAAGGAATAACATGCTCAAAGCTCAAAAGGTACCTGTAGCAAAAATATAGTGTGACAGATGAGAAATCATACAATCATGGAATCATAGAATAGTTTGTATTGGAAGGGACCTTTAAAGGTCATCTACTCCAGCCCCCCTGCAGTGAGCAGGGACATCATTAGGTAGATTATGTTGCTCAGAGCCTCATCCAACCTCACCTTGAAAGTTTCGAGGGATGGGGCTTCTACAACCTCTCTGGGCAGCCTGTTCCAGTGTTTCACCACCCTCATTATAAAAAAATTCTTCCTTATATCTAGTGGGAATCTACCCTCTTTTAGTTTAAAACCATTGTTCCTTGTCCTATCACAACAGGCCCTGCTAAAAAGATTGTCCCCGTCTTTCTTATAGGCCCCCTTTAAGTACTGGAAGGCCGGAACAAGGTGTCCCAAGAGCCTTGTCTTCTCTAGGCTGAGCAACCCCAGCTCTCTCAGCCTGTCCTCACAGGGGAGGTGCTCCAGCTCCCTGATCATTTTTGTGGCCCTAATGAAGGACAGAAAGAGGCTGAGATAGATAACATGAGGAAATGGATAAACAAGAAGCAGCTGTTATTTTGCCACTGTTCATTCCCCATGGAGGCACTCAAGGTGCACCAGGTAGTAGGGAGAAGCAGTAGTTAAAGGTGAACTTACATAAAACATTGCTACCTTCTGATAAGAAGCAAGACACTTTTTAAGTGTCCTCCTTCCCTTAGAGCTTTTTTCTTATCTTAATTGCATACCTCCCAGTAACAGCAATGCTTGTTGTTTGCCTAAGGTTTCCTTCCTGGGAAAGCAGCAGAACTACAGCAACTTATGAAGCACCAATCCGTATCACACGGGGCAAGAACAATTCTGCTGTGCCACATTCTTCATCTATGCTTTATATGTATACCTATACCTTTTATACATACACATTTACACATATTTGCATAGCTGGAGTTAGCAGTCAAGAAATCTCCCTGCCTGGTACCATCCATGGACCACCTTTCATTTATGATGCTATTGTAGCCAAGTGAGATATTCAAGACACAATGTATGTAAGGTTTGTGCATCATCTTTGTCTCCGAGATCTCACTGAGCTACAGAAATGAGCTACTGAGCCCTGTCAACTCATAACATACCCTTAAGCTGAAACACAATCTGGAATCCTCCATAGAGATGACCAGTTGTTGGCTTGACATCCCAGCTAGCAGACAGCTTGGAAATACAATTTCTAATTTCAAGGGCAGTCTGAAAAACAGTTCAGCATGAAACAGATCCCAGATCTCTTTCAAGTGATTACATTTGCATATGCTGCTTTGGTCTCCAAAGCAGTAAAAGGAAATAATCACAATTCTTTTCATGCTTTCTCGAAAATGCAGTTAATCAAAATGAGTCAGTATATACAGTGGCTTTTGATTTCTAAGTAGATAGCATATTTATCTCTATTTCAATGCTTTGTTTTGAAATTTTTCTTCCCTTTGCAGAACTGGCTACTACTGAAGTTAATTGACAATTCACCCTAGTTTAAAGTTGAGGATGCTCTTACTTTATACCATTTTGCAAAACTGTGTAAAATACATGATTAACTAATACTTAAATTTATAAAGCTATGTATAACTGTCCAACACTCTGCTTCTTGATTATACCACCTTTTTGCTTGAACAATATTTATATTTCACTTAATTTACAATTATTCTTCTCCCACCACATGCCTTATCTCAATTTTCTAGCAAAAATGGAAACAGAAATCAAAATTAGAGAATGAGCTGCTGTATTGTTTAAAGTCTAAGAAGCATTCTGAGAAATAAAAGGCCCTAAACCAAATGGTGCCACAACTGTCCTGCTTGGCAGCAGCTAAGCCATCATTCATTAGTAGCCTCTACATATAGTCTCAGGAGCAATACATATTTTTCAATAGCCACATAATCTTCTCAAATAAGACAGCTCTAAATTTAATGTTAATAAAGCTCATAAACAGAAACCAATAGAATGGCCAATCCAAAACCCATGCTGCTACAGCAGTGCAGGAAACCTCTTCTAAGTTTTCACCTCTTTGTGTGGACACTTATGCATTGCTTAGTAGTTGCAGCTGGTCTTGCTCTGTTTCTTTTTTCCTTAGTCATAAAACCTAAAGAACAGCTTGTAATGGGTTTGTGTGGCAAGGTTTTGGTAGTGGGGGGCAGTTACAGGAGTGGCTTCTGTGAGAACCTGCTAGGAGCTTCTCCTATGTCTGACAGAGCCAACGCCAGCTGGCTCCAAGACAGATCTGCCACTTGCCAAGGCCGAGCCCATCAGTGATGGTGGTAGTGCTACTGAGATAACATGTTTAAGAAAGGGAAAAAAGTTATTGCACAGGAGCAATTGCAGCCAGAGAGAGGAGTGACAATACATGAGAGAAACAACCCTGCAGACACCAAGGTCAGTGAAGGAGGGGGAGGAGATGCTCCAGGTGCCAGATCAGAGATTCCCCTGCAACCTGTGGTAAAGACCATGGTGAAGCAGGTTGTCCCCCTGCAGCCCATGGAGGTTAATGGTGGAGCAGATTTCTGCCTACACCCTGTGGAGAATCCTATGCCAGAGCAGGTGGATGCCCAAAGGAAGCTGTGACACTGTGGGAAGCCCTTGCTGGAGCAGGCTCCTGGCAGGACTTGTGGAGAGGAGCCCACGCTGGAGTAGGTTTGCTGGCAGGACTTGTGACCCCATGGGGGACCCACACTGGAGCAGTTTTTTCTTGAGGGACTGCATCCCATGGAAGGGACCCATGCTAGAGCAGTTTGTGAAAAACTGTAGCCCATGAAAAGGACTCATATTGGAGAAGTCATGGAGGACTATCTCCCATGAGAGTGACCTCACACTGGAGCAGGGGAAGAGTGTGAGGAGTCCTCCCCCTGAGGGGGAAGGAGCAGCAGAAACAACAGAGTGATGAACTGACCACAACGCCCATTCCCTGTCCCCCTGTGCAGATCAGGGGGAGGAGGGAGAGAAATCTGAAACAAAGTTAAGCCCAGGAAGAAGGAAGGGGTGAGGGGAAAGTGTTCTTAAGATTTGGTTTTATTTCTCACTACCCTTCTCTGATTTGATTGGTAATAAATTATTCCCTGAGTCTATTTTGCTCATGACTGTAACTGGCAAGTGATCTCTGTCCTTACCTTGACCCATGAGACTTTCATTATATTTTCTCTCCCCTGCCCAGCTGAGGAGGGGGAGTGATAGAGTGGCTTTGGTGGGCACATGGTGTCCAGCCAGGGTCAACCCATCATACAGGTTTACTGGTACACAAAGGTTACACTATTATTGACAGAGGCCTAAGGTCTTCAGACTGAAAGAGGAGTGATCATAACAGTACAGAGTATTACTAATGAATGCTACAATGACAAAAGTACCCTTGCTAAAACCTTTCACACCCCTACACCAAAAGTCCTCTCCACCACAAAAGGCCTTTCACAGAGAAGCCATTAGGCCCCCATTAACTTCATGCAGGCAGGTACTGTGCATCAGTAACCCTGGCTAGACCTCAGCACTGCAGCAAGGCATGTAAACCTGTTGCAGGTACAGCACTCTGAGGCTCTTGCAGGTTTAACAAAACTTAGTTCAGTATTTTTTCCCCCCACTCTTTTTCTGGCTACAAATCTACAGTTCTGTCTTTCTAAAGCTATTCTTTTAGGTCACCATGTTAGGGAAGAAATGGCTCACATGAACACAGAGTACATTGCTTATACAAAACCAGATGTCACAACAGCTTTATAGGTTACCTCGCATCACCAGGAACAGTTGCTGCATGAGACTTATATCACATCTCATGCTTATTTGTCCCTGTAAGGCAAAACCAGGAAAGGTTTTTTTACCCCTTCCACCTGTTAATACTATTTCCATAGAAATGTCTTTTACAGCAAGCTGCTAGGGAACATATTTCTCTTTACCAAAGAGTGGTACCTTGGTGTTGGTCCCACAGATAATTGGCTATGACAGCCTTCTGCAAGCTGCATGAATTGTTGCCATCCTATGAGTGAGCTAAAAGAATATTTTGAAAATGCTAAAAGCCTTGTGACATTTGGACCATTTGCTCTACAAAAACAATGACACAAAACTTGATTAAAATTCAGTGCATAATCTGCAGACCAGTGTCCCTACTGCATATCCATCAGAAAATAAGTACGGCTGTTAAAACAGATCCTCTCTTTGAAGTACATCTGTGACTGTTGTGGATCTCCAGAGCTGTACTTGTGTCTACCCTACTCACAGCATACATACTTCGAAACTGGTATTTGCAAGAGGTGCTCCTCAGGACAATTCCACTAACACTGTCATGTTCTAGGGCAAAACCATCTGACTCTGGTCTCACCCTTTCAAGCCGAGTCACTAGTGATCTCAGTTACAAGATCTTGCCCTTAGGTAAGAGACAAGAACTTACCCTCAGGCTCAGGACAGCTTCTCATGAATAACTCCAAGTACTTTAAGTTCTCCTCTTAAAAATCCTTCAAATACCTCCTCTCCTGAGAAACTTGGTAACTGATGCCTCATTACCAGTCTTACTGATAAGTATTGTTTTCCTGTGTCTTAGAGTGTGTTACCTGGGTTTTACACTGCCTTTGTTGACTGTGTTTCTACCAGAACTAGTTCAACACAGTTCCAGACATGTAGCTAAGGTTAATAGTGATTATGCACACATACACACAACCCAGAACAGGATGTGATGTTTAACTTGCAGCTGTGCTGATTCAAGCTTCAGGGACTCTCTTCCATCTTAAATTTGAATGGACTTGTTGCCCAGCTTTCATACCATTAAGTGTTATTATTTACACTCCACAAGCACAAGGAAGTTTCATCTACATGGGCAAAGACTTGGCTGAGAGGTTATAGCTCTCTTACATGTCAGATATAGGTAGCGTTAGGAAAAGAAATAACGAAATGCCTTGAGAGGTACGAGTCATGAATACAATGTCTGTTCTGCAAAAGCAGAACACATGACTAAGCTCAGGTGGGTGGAAACCTTCAAAAACAATACAGCAGCCAACCTCTTCCTAATTATGTCCACAGAGGTCTGATCAGTGACAGCAACATGAAGCCAAGGCGGAGCCCTTCTAGAAAAAAAACCTTTCTAGCACTTGTATGTGCTGGCAGGATTAGCTTTTGAGTTTTTATTTCTTTCAAGTGTTTTGCTGGGAGCAGTGGATTAGTGCTGTAGATTCATTTTCTGTCAGTACCTGGCATTCAGGTACAGCTGATCCTGCCTTGGAGCATGAGCTGGGTGCTTTCTCAAGATTCATTTTTCATGAGATCTGTGTAGCAATTAAAGAAATAAATCATATCAGATGCTGACTGCACATCTACTTGCTTAAAGGTCTTTGAAGTGCTGCAGCTTAGTCAGAGCAAAACCACAGCCTGAGGTTGTGGCTTGCATGCTTCTGTTCATCCAGGATACACAGCACCACATTAAGACTTCCTTACACCCAGAAGTTACTTTCCTTTTATTGCAATAGCATTTATTTATATGCTAAGAAGTGCTCAAATGCACAGCTGATAAACAGCTTAATACATTCCTGTGCACCAGACCTCAGACCCAGTAACTGTTCTTGGGCAGTTATCTCCATCAAATGTAAGATAGCAGCACTTAGCTTTAAACTATTTGCAAAGAAGCTAAATACCAACAACCTGCAATTTTCTTCAAGCTGAGTGCAGTGCACTTAGATTGTTACTACAGCCCAGCTAGCTTATGGGAACCTTACAGTTGATCACATAGATGAGTTCTATGCTATGGAGGAGATGGGCATATATACCAGTGTAACAGAATCCTCAGACCTTGCACTCTGAATCACTAAGATTAAAAAAAAAACAACGAAACAAACCACCAAAAAACTTTCTATCAGAATCAATTGGGTTCTGGCTCACCTGGCTGGAAAGGAGGATGATGGAGTGGGTAAGATGCTGATGCTCCAAGAGCAGTGCTTCCTTGCCTCACTTCATGGCCAGCTGGATTGCTAATAAAGCACCAGGTGAGCTGCAGTAGCAGTTCAAGGGCATACTGAAACTAATGCCAGCTTAGTCATCCATGCAAAAGGAGGAGAGGGGCAGTTTGCTATAGCTCCTAGCTCCAACAGCATGTGATACTTATTCCCTTAATCATCTGGGTTGTAATGCAACCCAGCGTGTGGCACGTGATTTCAAGCCCGTTTGTCTGGCAAACCTCAGACAACGAGGGTCCTTGAATGCACACAAATTTGTCCACGCAGTTCAAGGAAGAAAGATCTCAGAAGTGTTATTCAAAGTTAGCAGCTTTTTTTTTTTTTTTTTTTCCCAAAAAAGCACCCATGTTTTCACAAGGTGGCATTCAACTGTTGCTTGTTAACCTGGACAATAATTGTCCATAAGGAACAGTCATGCTTTAACAAAAAGGCACAGGGGTGAGTAGAAATATCCATTTCTCTAAGAAATGCATGCTCTATGAGGCTTCCATAGGGCACTTAGTGAGGGTCAGATCATCAAGAGACAAGGTACGTTTTGGGGGTTTTTTTAGTTTTTTTAAAATGAGATGAGATGGCACATACTGCATCATACACTGGAGGGAATGGCTTGACTTGAGGCCACCTGCAAGGCATCTTTGCTGCGATAGCCAGAGGGCAGCTGCTTTCTGGTCTAGGAGACCATGCCTACATAGCAGACTACATGGTCAGCCAAAAGTCTCCCTCCCTCCCAAGACACCATCCCTGCCTGATACTTCTGGCACCTACACCACCCTCAACAGAAAAAGGAAAGCCCAGCACAACCATCTGCTACTTCTGGGCTACACTTCCCCCTTCCTTCCCTAGCAGGTCCCTCCTCCCACCTGAACACCTTTCCCCAGCACCCTACACATAGCTTAGGAAGGCTGTTGTAGATTCCTGCTGCCCTGACAGCAAATGGCAGCCCAGTACAAGTGCCAGTTTCTCCTGACTCCCTCCTTCCCCATCATCACTGTTCTCATAGGACTATGAATCTACCCAAACATCCCTCAAACAACATGACATTTACATCACTAACTCCATCAGTGCTGCGCTCTTCTGCCACTAGATCTGCCCTCATAGCAAAGGGAAGCCATGGCATCCTGTGCTCTTGGGCGACACTTCTCATTGCTGCAGATCCACTCTCACAAGTCTACAAGCCTGCCCAAATGTTCCCCCCAAGCAGAGTGGGGAGTCACTCAGCTCATGAAGGCTGCCAACACCCATTCTCTCAGCAAAGGGAGGCCTAGCACAGTCTGCTCTTGGGCAACACTCCTCTCTGTCTCACCTTGGTCATTGGTTGTTTCCTTCTTGCAAGATAACAAGCCTGTCTGGGCACCCCTCAGCACCCAGAATTTAGCTACCGATGCTACCAGCACTCCTCTCGGAAACATAGGAAGCCACACACAGGCATCTGCTGCTCCAGGGTGATGCTTTCCCACTGTCTACGTTTAGCTTGTACCTGGGGCTAAACTATAACAGTCGCTTTATCACCCTACAGGACTCTGGTGAACAAGGGCTACCAAACAGGAACGGGACTCATCTGAGAAAGAGGGGACAAGAGTATGTTTGGAAACAGGCTTTTTAACCTGGTAGGGAAGATTTTAAACTAGATATGCCTGTATATACCTTGGGTATATTTATAACCCTGGGTAGGGTTAGCATAACCTGAAGTGAGGGAAAAAGACGACAGGATAGACCACACACTCAGGAACATTGGGGATGACACCAAATTGCAGGAAGTGGTTGTAACACTGGAGAGTGGGGATGCTAATCAGAAAGGCTTGAAGAGGCTGCAGAAATTTGCTGATAGGAACTTCAAGGATTTCATCAAAAGTATATACAAAGTCCTGCATCTGGGATAGAATAACCTAGTGCCACTGGCCACAGGCTGGGGCCAGCTGTCTGCAAATAACCATTCAGAAAAGGACCCCAGGGTGCATGGTGGACAACAAGTTGAACATAAATCAGCAATGTGCCCTTGCAGCAAAGCAAGCCAACCATATCCTGGGTTGTATTACTAAAAATGTAGCAAGCAGGTCCAGAGAAGCGATCTTTCATCTCTCTTTGGCACTTGTGAGACCATGTCTGGAGTACTGTGTCAGGTTTTGGCCTGCTCAGTACAAGAAAGATAATGATGTGCTGGCCAGGGAGCTGGTAGATACTGCCAAGCTGGCCAGGGAGCTGGGGCACACAGAGCTGTGTTACACAGAGCTGTGTTCAGCCTGGAGAAGACAAAGCTCAGGAGAGACCTAATTGCTGTTTGCAGCTACCTGATTGGAAGATACAGAGAAGATGAAGCCAGACTTCTCTTGGAGATGCACAGCAGTAGGCCAAGAGGCAATGGACACAAGTTGAAACATGGGAAACCTCAATTAGATAGCAGGAAAACATCTTTTTACCATGGAAGTGAACAAATACCATACATGTTGCCTGAAGAGTTTATGGACTCTCCATCCTTAGAGCTGTCCAGGATTTGACTGGACAAGACCTGGAGCAATCTGATCTAACCAGACCTGATTTGAGCAGAGGATGAACATTGGAAGGTTTGGAAAGGGTGAATGCTGGAAGTCCCTTCTAACCTTGCTTATTCTGTGATCCCAGCAAACTAGTATTTAGAGCTGTTTTCTAAAGGGCTCAGTTCCCGTCTGAGTGGTAAAGCCTTTTTCTAGAAGAGGTGAGTGGACTAAGTCCAGAGCCTTTAGGAGACTTGGTTATAAGGTATCGTGAAGAAAGATGCCAAGTTCCAGCATCTTTTGCTAACCCTATCAAGCCTTTTAATCTTGGGTTTAAACATAACAAGGGGAGGGATATAAAAATTAAATCCCTGCTGGTTGCATGGGAGACATTCCTCCCAGAGTGTTCTCTTGAAAAAACATGGTTTGTTCACGCAGACAAAGGAAAAATCCTTAGTTAAGTATAAAACAATTTAAATGCTAACCTTAATTTTAAATAATAATGTTCTCCATGGCAAGGCAAAATTTGTTCTTATTTAATCTGTGTTTTGAGTAAAGACAGTACACTTACTAGAGAACAGTGGCAATTCCAAGTAGGCTTGTCACAACAGGAGCACTAACATGATTTATACGAGAGTCTGCAGTATCATCAGCAGTTTTAATGCTACTGGAGTATTTGCATTTGAATAGGCATTTATATGGGAGAAAAAAAATTATGCTTCTTTTACTTACATTTTGTGATTCCAGAAGTGCTTTCCTAGACAGAATCTTTCCCATCTAGTAGGTGTGAGGGCTTGGTTTTTTCAGCTACTATGTGTATATTAGTTTCCAGAATCAACACATGGGGGAAACCACCACCATTAATCTTCTTTGGTATAAAGAGGTATATTGGTATACATCAATGTTTATTATTGTGACATTTTTTTTGTATATTTTAAAAGTGCTTTAGTTCTTTGTTTCTTAATTATGAAGCCATACTAGAAATAGCTTTATACATGCAAGCTCCTGCTCTTCAAAACTGGATTCATTTAGTAAAGCTTCTCTGAGTGCTGCCACGGAATAAACATGTCCTCTATTTTGAAGACCAAGGACAAGCAGAAGCAGTTTGTTTCTGTAGCTACAGCAAAGCAGCAGAAGTTCAGTCCTCTATCGATGTGAACTCCCAATTAAACCAAATATAATAGGGCTTATATACATTTACAGCAGGTACAAACTGCTTTGCAAAGGGGGCTGGTGTGGCAGGACAGCACCTGCACGGAAGGAAAACTTGCTACAGCAACTTGAATATGTATTCCTGATAACCGGAGACCTTCAGTTGACCTTGACTTGGTTCAGGTCATCACTCTTTCCCTGACTAGCTTTTAGACCTTGCTAGCGTGCAGACATAGGATTTCATTTTTATTTTGCTGTATTTATAAAAGCTCATTTCAGACTAGGTCTGCATGAGAAAGTCTTCCTGCCATTGCTGTACCACTGAGGATGTGAAACAGTACTAGTAAAACAGGTGAACATGTAACTATGCCTGCTAAATACCAGCAAAATGGCCTGCCAAATAGGAAAATAGTTTTTCTCATTGGGTCACAGAGGCATTGACACCACAAAAAGCTGTACCTCTGCAAAATATTACCCCCTCCACTCACTCAGCTGACAAGAAATCATGTTAAAAAGGACTGACTTCAGACAAGGTGAAGCAAGTTAACTCAAGCAACCCTCAAGGAAGGCTGAAGTCAACTTGGCTGAATTTCCCTGAAGTTACATGCAGCAGAGAGCAGGATGGGAAAGTATTTCACAGAATATAGACAGCTTCAGGGAACACCGAAGTGTTTTCACCTTGTGCTGCTAGCAAAGCCAGCAGGAACCGCAACCCCACAAGGGGGCTCTGCCAGCGCGGTATCAGTAGCACCAAGCCTTCCCACTGGTGCCCATTTACATCTTGCCTGTAGACAAGGCTTTTAGTAGGGAGCGTTGCTTTTGTGCCAAGTGGCTTTAAAAGATGCCTGATTTGGTGTGACATGAAAGCACCTCTCATGTGTCAGGGTGTCTAAAGCAGTTTAAATTTCAGGGTGTTAAACCGGTATAGTTGTAGGTATAAATAGGATAATCGGAACAGTAGTTCCCTCTGGGCTGCTTCCAGTGGAAGCAGTAAATATAGGGGGCACGATTGATAGCTGCCATATGATCTAACTGTGCCTGAACATGTATAAACAAACACTAACAAGGAAATTACTTGGATGCCTTGCTCCTACTGGATCTCCCCCAGCCGAAGACATTTGTACCAGCAACAGTTTAAGAAAGCCTGGTATAGACAAGGCTCTTGAGATCAATCAAGTAGGGAAAATGCTGCTGTATATGTGAAAAATGGCTTCCCCCTGTGCAAGATTGAACACAATGAAAGGGAAGGGGTACTTAAATGGCACACACTGATCAAGAAAAGACAGCTGAGTTTGACCTCTTTATATCTTTTAATAGAACCTCCATTAAAATTCTGAAGTTGAAATAACTGTGTAATGTTAATCACAAAAGTATAAGGAGAATATACATTCCAGTTCAAGGAAAGATTTGTCCCTACAATGCATAAGAAAAATCAAGTGATGAAGGTCATTTAAATGCCATTGTTTGTGTCCCCTGGAACAACTGCCTGGGCTTATTTGTAATAGCACCTGTCAAATGCACAGTGCTTGACTGCTCACTGCTTTTAGTAGACTACTAGTGCTAAAAGAAATAGAGGCGTAAACAGCCAGAGCAGCAGTGACACAGGAGAACAATACACAGAAACAGCAGTGACAACTTCTGCAGGCTGCTGCGTACTAGCTGGCAGCAAGAATGGGCTCCTTCCTTGTGGCGCTGGGCTCACATGACCACCATGATGTCTTCCAGTGGCTTTCGGGTCAGCGCAGGCACAGTAGCGTCTTTCTTGGGATAGCCAACGGGGAGCAGCAAGAGCAGCTTCTCATTTGCTGGACGCTGGAGCAGCACCCGGAGTTGGGGGCCACAGTTGAGGGGTGTGGAGGTCACTGTGTACAGACCTGCATTCTGCAGCCAGATAGACAGCAACAGAGTGAGACAGAGGTCTATGCTCTGTATTTGTATCCGTTATTCCCACCAGACCTGTACACATTCTCCTACTGACAAGCCTAGAAATGTGGCTTTGTTAGACTCTGCTTCAGGCTTTAGATCATCTGATTTACTAATAGCCTCTATGGTACCATAAAAGATGCCTGCTTTGCTTACAGAGAAATACGGCATTTCTCCACTGCAGCAACAGCACATTCTCCCTGACATGCCTGTATGCTGTACAGCAGAAGCCTGTCTGCAATGCTCAACGTAATGGGGGACCCATGGCCACGGTGAAGTTGAGAAGCAATCACGGGGACATCACTGGAATATCATACCATGAGGTTCATCTGGGTCATACAGAGAAACGTTTCAGTTCTTGCCTCCATACAGCTGGCTGGAAGATATCTTACAGCTTTGTGAACATTTGTTCCTGCTCAAGAGGAACTTTTGTTCCTGCTAAAGCTGTACCTCACAGGGACAGGGGGCACATGCTCTGTTTCAGAAATTGGCACAGGAGTCTGTTGCCGTCTCTCAGAGCGGCCGATGTTCTGGCTTACATCAGGACCGCAAAATAAGTCTATGTATCATTTCTCTCATACGAAAACTCACAAAAAAGCTAAGCAATCTAACAAACAATGAAGACTGACATTATGCAAGATATAACCACACAGCTGAGGCTACATAAAAGATACAATAGTCAGCCAAGGAGTGGTGCTCAAGCAATGGGCCTCTCATGTTAAGTAATTTCTATGATCTTCTGAAGAGAAGAGCTAACGGTGGTGCTGAACGTTATGAGTCCATGGCACTGTGTGCTTTAATGTTGTTAATTAATTTCTAGGAGCTGCGAAAAAGGGAGCCTAAGAGTTGATAGGGAGCCTCAGAAACCCACCTGACAGTGGGCTGGCTCTGGGGAAAGCGAAGCTTTGTCATGCCTACTGCTTCTAAGATGCTAGTGATGCAGTGCTGGTTCTGCGCCATTCTCTGTGCATTCCCTTTGCTCTCAGCTCCACGGAGGGAAAATACAGAGCCCTGTGGAGCTGCAGAGCAGCAACACCCCAGGAATGTGCTTCTCCACTGATTACTCCTCAGATTTCCCATCCTAAAGATCCTCCTGAGGAGCAGGGAAGGGAAGTGTCACTCAAAATAGAATGGAGGAGAAATGGCAGTTCCTGGTAGGAAATTTGCCTAAGGGGTGGCACCTTGCTGTTATCCTGCTGACAGGCCAAGTAAACGATCAGAACAGCTTCACTGTTTAAACACTTACACGTGTGAGTACATCAGATACAGCAAGCAGAACTGAGCACTGAGAAACCACTGAGAAAACCCAACTGGCTGGTGTCAAAGGTGCTGAGCTTTAGAGATCAGTTCACTTTCAGAAATGCCTTGGAAAAACTGATTGAAATAGCACAGCCTGTTCTGTGAAATATGTCCTTGATTTTTTATTTTTTTTTTCCAACTTTGTGTACTAAAAATGATTTGGGGTTAAGCCATTTTTTAGGGACTACTGAAAAGAAGGGGCCAGTGTAGCACTGCACAGCCACGCTTCGGTAGTCTGCAGGCCCTCAGATGTAGGCCTGCGAAGAATAACTTTAAAACTCAAAACAAAGACATATTGCCAGGAATTGGAGTAATTCAGATGACTGAAAATGTTAAAATCTAAATTGGGTTCCACGCTCATTTGAGCAGAATAGTCTTCCTATATAATCCAAACCAACATATTAACTCCCAGTATTTCAGTTCTGTCAACGTACCTGCAGTGCAGCAAGCAGGATACCACAGGCAATAGAAACACTGATTTCATTGTAGTAGTGGGTCTTCTTTTTGCCATTTGGAAGCTGCCCATATATCTGCTTGAAAATGAGGATCAGGTATGGAGCAGTGTCCAAGTACTCTTTGATCCAGTTTGTTCTGCAAAACAATAACGTTTAAGACATTTATTTTGCAACCTTCTTGCTTTCCTGTACATCAAATTTACTGTCTGCAAAGGTGTGCTAAAGGTACATGACAATTATAGCAGTAGACTAAAGCTTAGAACATTTACTGCAAAGGATTAAGTATTATCAGCTTAAATAGAAACATTTCTGGAAAAAAAAAAAAAAGCTTGAGAAGCTTGAATAGAGTTCTCAGTTTTAACAGATTCGGCTGAGGAGTTGATGCACTCATTCTGAAGAGTGGAATTGCATAAAAATAGGAGGTAGTTCTTGACCTCTTATCTATGAACTGGCCTCATGAGCATTTGCCCTTGAGATTATTTGATTGCTGGAACTTTGCAGATTTGCAGCTCCACCTGTTACCAGCAGTGCCAACTTTTTTTGTGATTGCAGGGAAAACTGCTGGCAGAAAAGTTCTGAGCTTCTTGGCCTAAGGTATAAATCTAAATATATTCTCATAGCAAAAATGTTGTTCTGTTTCTGGGTATTTCAGCCCTGTTAGAATTAACTTGGTTCCCAATTTTTTAAATGACAATATATACAATTATGATATAAGATTTAGATAAAAAAATGTGTGCTCTCTATTGTTCTTAATCAAAATATAAAAATTACTATCTTTTAGTTGTTTACATAGCACATAAGCACCTGAAAAATGATAACATTATGAAACAAGTAGGGCAAATCAACCCTATAAAGCTTTGCGCATATGCTTCATTTGACAAGACAAGACTCGGTAGATGTCTTTCCCTATTGTCCTATTGTGTGAAGTTAAGCAAGTCAGGTAGACTTTGGAGGGCATTTAGAACAATTAAATATTGCATCATTCTGCACTTGCATAGGGAGAAGCCTTGGGGCTACCTCCCTCAACAGCAAAGCTCCCAATGACTTTGGGAGCTTCATTGTTCGGCAAACAACAGGGAAAAAACTGGGACAGGAGTTACAGCAACAGAGGGTACATAGAAAAGAAATAACAATGGAGCCAAATGCTTGGAAATGTTTTGAGATAGAGAGTATATAACCCCTTTTACTGGAGGCAATTCTATGAACCTGCACAATTCTACACATATTTTTAAGATTTTCTTTCCAAACATGAATCTTTCAGTGCTTTCAGTGAGCTTCCCATCATCTTAAGAATCAAGACAAAGCCATGCAACAAGAAAGAGTGTGCTGAGCATCTGAGTCACTTATTTCATCCTTCTGGTAAGATTGAAGCGCACAGGCATAGTGAGTTCTTACTTTGTGTGTATCAGTCAGATGCTGCATCTCACCTGGCCCTTAGAACAAGGCAGCCAGAACTAACATATAGATAGTAAATTTACTTTTTTTTCAGCTCCTTCTGGGTGGGAACTCCACTTTCCTCAGACAGGAGTATTTTCTTCCCAGCTGTGTATTAGCAAAAGTAGCACATTATAGTGTCCCTGGCAACTTTCTGGCTGGTACAATCTCTGACCCCACCTTCCTTATTTTTCTGTGATCACAACATGGGAAATATTTACAGCTGACCTCCTAAGTAGCACCAGAAAACTGAGGGAAGTTTAAGGTGCATGGGCTTGAAAAAACATTTTCAAAACGGGGTTTTAAAAATTGAGCTGAATATTTTCAGGTTTGGGCTCTTTTTTCTTCCTGAAAATAGGTGGGGGAAAAAAAAGGAAAAAGAAGCATGACTAAAATTTCACAATATAGTTTTTCCTAAACTAAAACACAGCTGCCTTCAAACCCCTTAGCCAGCTGGCTCTTTCATACCTCAGTCTTTTCAGGTCATTAACCCATCTGTCTCCCATCCTTTTTTTGTAGTTGATTTCTTCTTCTTCTTCTACGATCTCACGAATCTTACGTTTTAAATATGGGTCTTGCACTACCACAAAAGTCCAGGGCTCAGTGTGCGCTCCACTAGGTGAAGTACCTTCATACAAAAACAGGGAAAGATGAAAACCCAGGAAGGAGGGTTTTACATTGAAAGGTATCAGCTCTTCCTTGTGGGCTTTCAGGCTGACCAACAGCACAATGGGAAAGCAAGTGGATGAGATGGGAAGAAAAGGACTGATTTAAGTTCTGGCAGACAATTCTGTTCATTCCTTTCTTGAAGAATGTGAAGACTCATTCAATGACAGAGGTTAGTGCTTTCATACAGCCATCTTACACAAAACCAAAGTTAGGGATTCATAAAAATTCCTTTGCAGCTCTTACGATGAGGCAGTATTACGGTGCAGTACTTGCACACAGTAATATTAGTGCAAGGTATTATACTGAAAGCCACACACCGTCTGAACTCTGAGACACGATTTTAGCTGAAGGGTAAAGCTAACGGCTTTCAGGGAAACAAGGATAAGTGACCACCCGCAGGAATCTGTCTCTGACTGACGAAGATGAGGAGCTGCACAATGCAGACATCTGTCATACAGCATACAGGTTTGAGTTTGCTGTCCCAAAGACAGCTGGTGTACGTAGGTGTGCACATACTAAATCTGCACTTGCTCATTCAGCCTAGGGGATGAAAGCCAGAAGCTGAAGAATATAGTTACCTATGCATGATCACAGATAAATAGGTTAAGGAGACTGTTTAGAACACTCTAGCCCCTTGAACACATTTTAAAAATGTTTGAAAAACATGCACTATTTGCTTACCTAAGCACCGATTTTAGTTTGAGAAACACTGAATAAGAAGGTCGAACTATCTTTTTTGTTAAAATGTGTTTATATCATGAGCCTTGCCTCTCCTCAGGTTTGGGTAAGAACTGATGACATTTATACTTTGCTTTGTTTTCTTTTTCTCTACACAGCCCAAAGCTTTCAGGGTTACTAAGTACTTAATCTGCACTCCAGGCTTGTTCGCTTTGCTGCATTTGCCAAAACATGCTTAGTGTTCTAATGACTCCCAGCTAATTAGAGGAAGATGGAGACTCGTTACAGTGCAGTAACAAAGCTGCTTACAATTTTTAAAGGGAAAACAATACAACTCAAATAATAAGAATCTCTGTATCATTAATCCTGCTAGAGGCTACTGAACTTTTCTCTAAGGCAGCTTGTGGTTATTTTCTATACCAGCAGCAGCTGGTTCATAGAATAAGAGAACCAATGAGGATCAAAACCACTCCTGGCTGAAGTCAATGTTACTAAAGCAGAGATGACATTAGGCCAGGACATGACAGTAATGATTTGAAACACGTATATTCTCAAAAAAAAAAAAAAAATTAGTTTCTGATATTTAGTCAGTTAACCTCAATCAGGGTCCTCAGCATAACACTCCAGTTCTATGCAACAGGGGCCTGGCAGTGACGTTGAAAGGACTAGAAAGTTTTTTTGTTTTGTTTTGAATCTTTTTTCCCTTAATAAACCGTAACCTTCTATGTCAACTGAAATATTTCGCACGGCTGAGACAATTTCATCCATTTTGGTAAAAAAACAAACCAAACCAAAAAAACCCATACACATGACAAGTATCATCAAAATGCATGAAATTTTGAAGCATGTGAAGTACACATTGTTTGACACCTCTGAGATAAAACCAGTATTTCTATTTGAAAGATGTCTCACTAAAGAGTACATCAATTTTATTTTAAATAACAACTTTTAAAGCTTGAAAATGAGATGTTCTTTTTCCCTTTTGAGTGCACTGCAAATAAAAAGGAATTGGGAATGCTCCAAAACAGTCCCTGACATACAGTTGTTCAAGCTGAGTAATTTCCAGTCAATCAGTGGGTACTCATTCATTGTGGCTACAGGTGAATCTAGGAAAACCATAAGCCAAATGCCAATCCCATTTGGCTTTTCCACATCACTTTTACACAGTTGAACAGCAAGGCTGATCCTTCTTTTTTTTTTTTTTTTTTTCCCCAGACCTTGAACCACTCAGTACCATACCTGCTGTTCTGATGACATTATCGATAACCTCTCTGGGGACTGGCTCATCACTGAGAAACCTGACAGACCGCCTCTTATTAAGAAGCTCATAAAACATCTGTGACCTTTTAATCATTTCAGCCTCAGAGTAGCGCTCCGCGAAGAAGGGGACATGGGCAACATTTTCATCAAGCCCTTGCCACTCTTCATCAACCTCTGCAAGAAAATAAAAGCGGTTAGTTATTTTTTTGACAGAGAATGCTGATTATATCTTTGGCATTCACCACCATAACGCACTTTGGCCTGCAGTGGCATATGTTGCATTTCTACACCACTGGAAAGGCAAAGTCTGAGGTTCCAGTTGACACAGCTCATTGATCCCTAGCTCCAGCTACTGAATAAACACTTTGTTTAAATACCAAGAGGCAGGAGGGTCCTGGCTGGCTGTAGCAAGTGTGATTGGCAAAGAAGTTACAGCCTTCTCCACTTCTGTTTGCAAGCCTGCCTGTAAAAGTGGGTTACAAGCTGAAACAGCAGTGAAAAGGTGGCCAGTCTTTCAGCCTACTTTTCTCAGTAAGTAAATGTGAACGTGTGTGTACCTTCCTGAGCAGTCTAACAAGGAAAAAAAAAAAAAAAAAAGTTAAATTACTGAGGTTAAGGAGAGAGCTTAACTACCAATATGTGTAAAATCTCCCCTGAAGAGCTGAACATCGGCTTCTTCCATATTCATGTTTCATAGCAGAAGCATTACAAATCTAGGGTCTGCTCAAATGTGACTTTGCGGTTAAGTTCTTTGGTTTCACAATACTTTCAGCATAAGAGGAAATGGATGAGAGGCATCTATACTTGGGATAACAACATATCAAATGTAGGATATTGTGTTTCTTGTCTTTAATTTAAGAACTCAAAATGGCTCCTCATTTCACTGAAGTCTGTCTCTTTGGGATTTTTTTATACCACAAAATACATCTTCTGCTGTCTCTGAGATCTCCTCTTTCTCCCCTGCATTCTTACAATCAGCAGGGATAGCATTTTTTGCAACTATGATGTGGAAGTTAAAGCCATTTAAATTTTGTATTTTGACTAGTCAATAGTATTGAACAATCTGCTATAGAGGGCTGAGTCAGGAAAAAATGTTCCAGTCCTTTTTCAGTTGCCATTAGGCTATTATTTCAGAATCATAGCAATCTCCAGTGCAAATTCAAACAGCAATTACTTCTGTATTTTAGTAGTATGCCGTTGCCTTAGAGACCAGGCTGATTTTTTGTTCATTTTATAAACAGCAGTGAAATATTCACAAGTGTGGCTCAGCATGTGCAAGAGGCTGCAATATATCCAGTTTCATATATTGAATCTAAACAGAATAATTCTGGTTCCCAAACAACATACATTTCATTTTTCATACAAAGTCACCCAGAAAATTTGTTTTGTTTAGCATTTCATGCCTATGTTAAGCACTTTCAGTCACACTATGCAAGGACCTGGCTCCAGGGTAATGGGAAGCAGTGAACCGTTGTAGAAAATTATTTTTGTGGACATCTTGCACACTCAAACTGAAAACCGAAGAGGATGCCTCTTCCTAGTGTTCCCTTTGTGGTTTACACTTAGTAAAGTAGAATATTCACTGTTTAATAGCAACCGGCTGACTAGGACTTGCCCTTTGCTAGGATTCTGGTGATCTCTTTCAGAAGCTTTCACACACCCTTTTTTGCTGTTCCTCCTTCACACTCAGTGAAGTGAATACCACAGGTTTAAAAGGCTCTGCTTACACTAGCAATAGGGTGGTACAACAGGATGTTGAGAGGAAGAGCTTCTGCTGGGGACCCAGTGTTCAACATGCTACGTGTTTTAGAGTGGTAGGGTAGCTTGGTCATCACTTCTTTCTAGTATTATTGCAAAACTATCAACAATCACTTTTGAGTCAGAGATATTGAGACTAGTCTATAAAATACTGAAAATCTTTACAAAGGAAGTTTGGCAAATTGGAGCAAAGGCTGGAGGAAATTCGTGTAATCTCTGTAGCTGGTTTTGAAACACAAGGAGAAGAAAGTCAGGTAGGTGATAAACCATCAATACATACATGAATGGTGAATGACAGAAGGATGAAGATCAAGGTTAAATTACTTATATGGATGAGGACAGCAATCAGAGAACTGACTCAGATGATGTACTTAATCCAAAGAGGATGTTGCTTGTGGTCAATTGAGTGCAGAGGCCTAGACAGCAGACTGGACAAGCTATTGGTGCCTGTACAGGACATGAAACAAAACGTGACAGGGAGACAAGGCTGAAGATGCAATAACATCAGCAGTACCTGCTTTGACTTGTGCAGGAGACTTATCAATAAAAAATATAGGTAATAACTGATGTAGTGGTAGACTGTAAAGAAATAAAAACGTAGCATGGCTAAAAAAAGGGTTGCTTTTTGAGATGCACTCTTTTCTGGGATTTTGGTCCCCCAAAGTCACATCTAGATCAGGATACATCTTTAAGAGAATCATATTGCCTCAACAACATAATTTTTGTGAAGTGCCTGGCTGAAGTATATCTTTCCAGGTACAGACCGGATAGGAAATATTATAACACTAGAAACCAGGCTTCCCAGCTGAAGCATGCAATACCTCAATCAAATAACCTGTACTTCTCTTGGTGCAGTGACTCTCCAAGCTTTCAGTGAGAGGGGAGGACTTTATCAAAAAAAAAAAAAGTACCCCTAAACTGAGATTATCAGTTCATGCGATCTAACTGCCTAAATGAAAGGGTAAGGAAAAGTAGATCTACAACTGTGGCTCTCAATTTTAAACTTGGAGAAAATAAGGGATTAAGAAAAATGAAATTGGAGAATTCAGGCTGAAGAATTCAGGGATCAGGAAGCAGGGAGACTTCGCATCTCTTCAAATCAGAGGTATAAAAATCATCTTAGATGTAATTGGTTGAATAAACATCTCAAATTATCTATAGGCAACTAGAAATGGAAGAAAAGTATTAGTTAGCACAGAAAACTATACCTTGTAAGAAAGGAAGTATAAAACTTGCAAGTTAGATTTTGAGAAGTTTGTTCGCTTGTTTTGTTTTTGTTTTTTTTTCCACAATAAAGTAGAAGAGAAGAAGTGAAGCTGCTGTGTGGTCAAGATGGTTCAACTTAAGAATAACATGGTGAAAAAAAGACATGTACTTTTAAAGATTTTGGACATGGGACAAAGGTGAGGTGAGTAGTGAGAATGAAAGCATGAGAATCATCATATCTAAGATTAAGTTTTGTAAGGAAAACTTAAAAGCCTTAATACACTCAAAATGTGAATACTGGCTGAGGCAGGAGAACCCAGAAGTGAGGGAACTGTCACACAACACCAAAACTCTGCTGGCAATTTTTTAAAAAATAAATTCATCTATTATTTATTTTCTTCCGCTGTGTGTCTACCATTCATTCTTAGCAGTTAACATTATCCATATGCTAAGCAAAAATCATTATCAGCACCATCTGTTTAGTGCATGCTCTCTATATCTTCAGTTGCTGTGTTTAGATATACTCCTGTTTGTATGGTCATGTTATAAAATACTACAAATGTCTTGTTTACATCTCTGTGTACTCCATCATTTGATGGACAACAGACATCTCGCTAGTCATTATCTTGTTAGCCACATTCTCAATATTGCCATCAATTCTGTTGTAAATTTACAATAGTCAGCGGGCTTCCTGCTTTTTAAGCAAATTCGAAATCATTTTGGCTCAAACACTCTAAGTGAAATCTCATTTTAAATGTACTATTTCTCTAACTCTATCAGAAACTCTTCTCTGGATATATTTGAGGATGATGTTTGTGTTCTTCCGAACAGTTCATATGGGAGGTTACAACCAGCCTACAAATCGTGTAATAAATTTTGCCTCAGTTTGTAGCAAAAATTCTTACCATGACTTCCTAATAACATAAACTCACACTGGGAACAATGACTTGGCATTTTATTTCTATTGGCCACTTATTTTACCTATACTGGCACTTCCCTGGCTCCCAGTTGTATGTCATTAAGAAGCTTCACTTGCACACTCCTTGGTTTTATACAAAGACCACTAGATAATACTAACAATTGGTCCTGAGACTCATCCTTGAGAAACCTCACTTGTAACCTCAGTCTAGATTAATGCGTTTGTTCTCTCCATTTCTTCTCTAAGGAACTGCTTCCTAAGCATAGAGTTCCTCTTCAATCTTCTTTTCCAGTGGAAAGACATGACACATAGGAAAACAACTAAATGTATATAAAGAAAGCTTTCAAATCTTTGGACTTCAAACACTGGGCAACTGACTCTGTGGTTTTTTGCTTGATTAATGGCAGACTGCTACACAATCTGCCACTACAGGAATCCCACTAGTGAATTCAATCCTGAACTGAGTGTGTGGCTACCAGGGAACTAAAAGAGATGGAGTGCCTTACTAGTGGGTTATAAATAGTGGTTATCAGGCTGACCCTGGAAACCTCAAGAGTTAGTCAGAGATCTTAAGCAAAAAAAGTATCAAGTGGGAGAAGCAGACTCTGAAATATTGTGAAAATTTAATCAAACTGGAATATAGTTGCGGAAGGTTTCTTAAGAGCTTCAAATTAATGGAGTGGCTGTTTTATAAAGAGAAGATTTGCTAGTTTACCTAGCAAAAGGAAAGCTGAGAGGTAATCTGATTGCTGTCTATAAACTATAGGAGCACATACACCAGGGTTGGAAAAGTATCCTTTCAACTAACAAGAAGATGGAACAGGAAAAATGGGTATAGAGTAGTATTAAGTAAGTTTGGGTACAAAGGCAGAGCAGGATTTTTGACCCATAGCACAAGTTTCTGGAATAACCTTCCAGCAAGGTTAAAAAACAGGGTCAAAAAAGGCCAATTTTCATGTTCATTCAGCTGATGACAAAGGCTGAAAGTGTCTGCAGCAGCAAGGAGATAAACACAGTGATGCATCATGTCCACGTAAGTCTTGTGTTCCTAAATGGCACAAAGCATGAACCATCATTGAATTGGAAAATTAAACTACTACTGCCTCATTCATGTCAGTATTATTATTAAAAGTTATGGGAAGCCTTTGAACTTGGCGAGCGAAGAAATACTTCTAGGTGGGAGAGTGCAATGAGCAGTGCATTGTCAGAAGAGATGGAACATTTGGGCCTTTGTACATTGCTTTGTAGTCCTTAAGTAGGGTACATCACCAAAGTCTCCACAATTAAATATGTAGTAATAAAATGCCTTTGCTATTAATCTCTGCAACTGATCCCTAGAGTAACAGGGATACAAATAAAATTCAACTTCATCCTCCACACCACTGTAAACTGGGTCTGTATTTACCTTATCCATCAATTGTATTGATCTGAACATATGACCAAGAAAGTGACCAATACTCAATAAGATCCTGGGCTACTGACTGAACTTGCCTCTGCAACAGTCCAGATCTAATTGTGTAAAACTGAAGCAGTGGGAGACAAGGTACCACCACGGTGGGATCAGATGCCCACCACTAGAAGAGAGCCCTTGTGACTCATCATTCAAGACAAGGCTGAAGAAACATCTTTCTCATCTGCATCTGACTGGTAATCACACATGGCCTAATGCAAGACGCAACCAGATAGACACATATGCAGACCATTCTTGCAAATCCACAGCACAGCAATTTCTCATTCTGGATCTCATAAATGAAGGAGAAAGTTACAGGACAAATGGGTGTGCAAACAAATCTGAAGTACTGCCAGTTAAGACATGAAACAAATGGACCGAATGAATGCTTTCCACTTAACCAAAGAACTGGGTCCTTCCCTTCAGCTACTGAAAGCATAACACAGACAAGCTCAGAAGCACTTGGCCCTTCCCCTTTTACCCTTCACTGCCAAGAAGTGACTCTACTGAGTCTGTCCAAGCAGTTCAGCTAATTATACTGAATGCTTTGCTGCTCCAAGGGTATGGCCCTCTCAGGGCAAACATCCCTGCTGGTGCCACTTCAGGGAAGGTTCACAGGGCTGATGTCGCCTGAGTAAGTTCAGTGCTTTTCTTACGGCACGCTTCACTCTCTTGACAAAGCATCCTCACTTTGGTCATGGACACGTATCAAAAGGCTTGGTCTTCAGCTGCCCCTTCCTGTCAGGGGGCTGTTCAAAATTCAGCTTGTTCACCTACTGCAGCCCTACATTCTAGCTTTAGACAAGACCATAAAAATGTTTCATCTCACCTAACTCAAATTCTCTTGAGAGAAGCTTTACCTTTAAACACAAGCCAGCTTGAGACATTTAAGTAGAAATGAGTTTTTCTGATAAAGTAAAATAAATTAGTAAAGTAGCAGAATTTATGCAGCAGGTAAAATATTCTTTACTATTAAGAAAATCTCTGTTTACATCTATGTTTCCATTTCAGCATCATGTCAGTGAAAATTTTAACACTGACTACAGGGTGACTATGTTTTGGTCCTTAATTATAGCATTAGCAGAGTAGCAGATCCTTACCAAGGTGGCCACATTCTCTTCTCACTTAGGCTGGGCTTTCCCCTGCTGAAGAAATCTTCTGTAAGCATGATGCAATTATTTTAATTTTTCTAGAGATAAAAGACATGACTGTTTTGCAAAGAAGTTGGTTTGGGGGGACTATTAAGGGAAAGATGATTATTGGTTGTTAAAAGCAACAGGGCAAGAAAACCTAATTTAATGTTGGATGACATGGTACACAAAGAGGTTTTATTTTTAAATAAATCAATCTCCTTTTAGCAACAGCACAACGTGTCTGTCTACCTGCCAATTTTTTGTAAGCAACTTTAAACTACTACAGTTTTGAATTTAGCACCTGAATAAAAGGTAAAACAACTAAGACATTAAAGAATAACATTTTATATATGGAGCTGTGGCAGTGAGGCTCCTTGTTAAGATCTAATAGGTTTGTTTATTTAGAGGATCTAAATTTTTAAACTAATAGAAACAGCTGTAGCCAAAGATGTCATATACTGATAATTCATAGATTATCACTTGAATGACCCACAGGAATTCTAATTTGTAACAATTTAACTGAACTAGTAAGCCATTAGTGACAAATGAAATACGAGATAATTTTATACAGTATCTATTTTGCATTGAACAAAGGAGGATACAATATATGAACTAATTTTAAAAGAAATTTTGGATATTTGTGAAATAGTTGACATGGTTTAAAATGTTCCAAGAATCAACTGTTTCTGGAAACTGATACACACTGTTAACTCAAAGTACACTGAACACTGAGAAATAAAGATAAATAATCATTCTTAGAAATAGGTATATGTGCAGAAAAATAATACAAGCTTCAGGATTCCTAGAAGCAGACTCAATGAATGTGTCATTATGGGACAAAAAAACACACAAAAAGACTTTAAAACAGCTTGGAAAAAAAAAAAAATCTGTATTAACTGCAAGTTTAAAAACTTCATAGGAACAGAACTCTGTAGATTTTAATTTCACAAGGAAACAAAGGGATCTTACGAAGGATAGTCAGGAAGCAAAAAGAAGGAAAGGCACATTTTGTGCTCAGACTTTGGTCGAAGCCGTGCGTCAGAAACCACTACTGAAAAAAAAAGAGGCATTCTGTACAGGTTCAAATATGCAGTTGAGTGAACAGATTAGCACCATCACCACATTTTATTCTTAAATATTTGACCAATGTAGCTCCCAAATGATCCCAGCGCTAATCCAGCCAAAGCGCTCATAGACATTCTCAGAAGTCACAGATGGAGGACTTTCGTATTAACTGTAATAACCCATTACCAACTTTTCTGGGAGTGCTGAGACCAGTATGTAGCACTGGATAGTAAAGTGGGATGAGACGTCTAAAAATTCAGCTTGCAGATAGAAACTCTCTGCTCAGGTCTTCCCTTTGCTCACACTAATGAGGCCTGGGAAGAGGCTGGGGGGACTTCAGCAGTACCTTCCTTCTTTCCCTACATTGTCCAGAGAGTACCTCGTAGGTCTGAGATCTGCTATACAGAAAGACATATAGGGGTC
Organism: Leptosomus discolor; assembly: GCF_034619465.1. Lineage (NCBI taxonomy): Eukaryota > Metazoa > Chordata > Aves > Leptosomiformes > Leptosomidae > Leptosomus > Leptosomus discolor. Next base: position 55,674,432 of record NC_141392.1, on the reverse strand, counting down.
TTCGAAAATGCATTTTCTTTTTGCACTCTAACCTGTGTGGTCTGGAGAAAATAAAGATTTACACCAAGAGTGTCAGGCCATGAGGACAGCATCCTTCCAGGGAGCTAACAAGTTCAGGGCATAGAGGCATGGTAGCACGATGCATTGCTGTCACTGTGGAGAAATCAAGATCGCATCTCTTGTTTCATATCAGCAGATAAAATTCAAACAACAAAAGTGCTCAGATGGATAAGATTTTTCTTACCTTCTTCCTCTACATGGTGGTCAGTGCCATCTTTTAAATCTTCATCCACCCATGGGCGAGACATTGGCTTGCCTTTAGTCTCACGTTTTCCCTTTTCTCCATTAGTCTTCTTCAGTATTACCCCAATCAAAACACATATAATGGCTATAAAGACAGGGGTTAGGGAAGAAAAGAGAGCCATGACTACAGAAATGTGGAGCCTTCTTTCCAAGTTCAGCAGTTTCTCCTGAAAAGGACAGGATGAAAAGGGAAGAGCGGAACGGCAGTAAGCAGAAAGGGGTGGATCCAAGGTTCAGTCCTCAACCCTATCCCACTTCTACTTTTCAGCCACCGCCCCCACAATCTCATCTGCGATATGCTCCTGCTGTTAAGCAAACCCAGAGTTACGTATTTTCTGGGAAGAAACTGCTTATAAACAGCAAGCCGAGGCACTGACCATATACAAATGCATAAATGCTGTCCAGTGCAAAATAATAATAATAAAAAAACCTTCCAAAACCCCAGACTAAGGCAAAACACTTCTTCCCCTTTATTTTTATTGTTATGGTGAACCCAGTAATCTTGCTTGTAACAATGATTATGAGAAAAAGCCAAGTGAGAATGTGACTTTTAAAAACTGATGGTATCTTTTCAATGTTTAACTCATAAAATTAGTCATATTGCACATATCCCAGAAAATCAGAATATCACCAACTGACTATCAGCTTGCAGCACCACCCTTGGCTATGTTAACAGGTCAATAAAACAGATAAGTAAAGTGGCAGCATTACCTCCATATGAAGCATGAATAAGATGATTCACAGAACCCTGTGCTCATCCTGGATGTTCTGGGGGAAATAAAAAGAATTATTTGGGGAATCAAAGTAAGAAATATTTGAGAGTTGAGTATCTATGCTGCAGTGAATTTTAAAACTGTAATTCAGATATCTTATCACATAAAAGTTTAAAAAATGATAGGATCCTAGTCTAATCCAAGAATGTCTAAAAGCTTAACCCATTTTTTACCTCAGCCGGCTGCTTGGGAACCAAATCAGCACAGCAGGACTGAAATGATGTCTTTATCTGGGACAGTTTGGACATACTGGATAATGAAATGCCAGATAGCAGTGGGTGCTGAGGGGTGTGCTGGAGAGCAGGGTACAGGGGTAATGACTGCATGCAGTCACCAGCACCCATCAGCCCTTTTTAGTGCCAGCCAAGCACCAGCACTGCCAAGCTTTATCTCGCACTGCACAAGGCCGGCTATGAAGTCTCTGCATCTACAGCAAGTTAATATGCGTTTTGGATAAGCCCACCCAAGACACACCAGGCTATGGTGTGTCCCAAGGCCCTGGCATGTCACACACTGCGACTGGCACCTGCTGGGAACCATTGCAGGTCCTGCCTAGAGCACCTCCTGTTTCCTTAATGTGGAAACCAGGGCACACGGGGGAGAGAGAAGTTGGATTATGCACAGATTTCATCCTGGCAGGTTCTCAGTCCATACCATAGCCTCTCACATCTCTCGCCACACTGGTTTTGCAGCACTGGGCACACCCTTACTGATCACATTTGACACTACCACTCCAAAGGCTCCCTACTTTCCCATGCTTCACTGAATACTGCCAGCTGCCTTGATGAAGGATCTATGTGTCAGGAAGCAGAGATTAATGACTAGGTTGCTGCTGAGAAAGAGGAATGTGTGGCCACACTGGTTGGCTGCACATGATGACAGTCTCACTGACAGTCCAGTCATGTATCCTCTTTTAATACAAACACCGTGTATTAAAGGGGCAAGGCCAAGCAATTGCTCAGCTCTGCACATATTGTCTAGATGTGCTTAGAGGCAAAATGAAACTGCCTCACAACTTGTACCCAGGCTAGGCTTTCTCAACTGCCCAGCTCAGATACGGAATAAATACTTCACTGCTGTTGCAGTGCACCCTACTCCATCACACAGTCCCCAGGTCTCTGTAGGTCCTGATCCTTCCAGGCGATGTATGGGATCTGTGTAAGAACGGTACCCCCAGAACCAGCCAAATGCCTGCATAAATCCATCAGAGATTAAACAAAGAGGACACGCAAAAGTTGTGCTTAAATTTCTAATCTAATCCAGGAGAGTTGGCAATAGACAGGCACCTACATGTGGCTAAGGGGGCAACCTGCTTGAAAACCCAAGCCATGAATCTTCTCTTCCCTACTGTTCAGTCAAGTTGTGACCCGAGACACCTGCTTGGATCATTGATCTTGGGCTGTGTGTAAAAAAAGCCTCAAAACCCATACACTGTATGGGAATAGAAAGGGCAACAATTATCACGTGAGAAAAAAAAAGTTAAATTTATCCTCTTTCTCTTGATTTATAGCAAATATTTAAATTCACTTGTTCTGTCTGCTGACCATCCAGTCACAGGGAGAGACACTTCACATAATCCCAATTAGAAACATTACATTTGATCGTGTGAGTAGAATAGGAATCTGCAATTTCATCAGATACGTTTTAAACAGCCTACTCTGTGGCAAAGAAGGAAAAAGGAATGCAGTCTCAATAGCACTGACTGTTTCTCCCACAGGGAATATATTCTTGTTAACCTGGAATATTCACATACACATAAATTAGGATCTGGATGCTTTGTGGCTGGGAATCCATCTTGCAGAGAGACAAGCCTGTGCTGAAAGAGAGAGAGAAGCAATATAGGAGGCTGAATATTATTGTTAAAAAAAAAAACAACAAACCTCTATTTGCAATGCTGGAAACTTTGCAATTTCTTGCTCTTCTGGAATAACTTTGACCTTCTTAGAGGTAATGAGATATTAATTTTTCTCTTATAGAGCAGAGAAAGAAAGCAAGCTAAATAGAAGTCCCTTTGGTATTAACTTAAGCAAAATCTATATTTGATGTTACATATTCAAGACTGTTAGCTTGAACTTCAGCCCCACAGAAATCCCACGATACCTTGTTTTATTAAAACCTGATTTAGTTTCAATAACTCTGTACTGTAGACATTCAAAACATAAATACAGTGATGCTCTGAGAAACTGTGATAAGCAGTGGGTAAAATAAGTCAATTTTTGTATAGTAGATTTTAATCAGGTTTTCTGTTGCATTTTTTTCAATCCAAGCTTTATAAAAATGTAATTATTATTACCATGACAAGTTAAATCAAATTTGTTACCAATATTTCTTTTGTTCTACTGTAAACCCTAAAGCCTAGCAGTTAAATTTTTTTTTTTTTTTTTTTTTTAGTTTCAAAAAAGTCAGGAGAAACATTACAAATAACCCCACTCCTAGGAATTAATGAAGCTTTTCTGACAGACATGGAAAGAAGCTAGAAAATTTTGACAGAAATACAGCTATTGAGAACACTAAATTACTCACGTATTACTGAATGAAATCCATGCAAACACTCTTAAAAGATACAGACCATAATACTAAAAGCTTTTGGACCATTATAATATTATAATATATCCCATTAAATTCTGTGCATAGTTCAAATATAGACCTTTAGTTTTCTCAAAACAAAAATATGTGACAAGCAAATGTCATTTATAGGCTACAAGAACATGACTAGATGGCACCACGCAGTGTGTTAGCTCTCCACTAAGCTCATGGGACTGCTGCTGAGGGTTGTGGGACTGACTCACTACCTCTCCTGTTTACCATCCTGCTGCAGATGTGCTGCATGACGGCAAAGCCACCTTTCAGCACCCAGGTGTGAGCTCTAAGTTATGCAACTCCACCTCTGCTTTGGATATTCCCCCCGGTTCTTCCACCATCCCTGTGACCTCAGCATACCCCTCTCACCCTGCTTGGAGGAGTCTTATGGCATCACTATGAGATTGTTTCATGGCTAGGCTGAGGCAAGTCTCTTGATGAGTTCTTACGCGCATATGGAGTCTAACAGAAGAGTTACACAAAAGATGTAAATGATAGGAAAGCCCTCAAATGCACAAATTATCAATGAACATATTATCTGTATAGAGTGGATGTGAGCTACATAAATGCACAGAGGTAGAAGGGAAAAGAGGGTGTGGATGGCTAGGCAGAAGCAAAACTATCAGCCCCCCCAGTCTTTCCTATCTGTTTTTCTACCAGTACTTTATTGGAGAACTCTTGATGTTTCTTATTGGATAGGAAACCAATAATGCCTAGACATTCAAAAAGGGATTCAATACATGTATCCAGATGGGATTAACTATCACATGCACAGTATGATATTTAAAACACCTAATTTAAGAAGTTTCTGAGACTTGGGAAGGTATACGGAAGGAAAGACCCTTTTGTGCAGTCCTTAGCCTTCTCGTTTTTCCTAATCATCTACCCTTGGCCACGTACAGTCACAGGCTACAGCACTAGATGGCCTCAGATGGCTAGGACTTGCTATGAAAAGTCTTACTTTCATCAAAAGCAGATCTCTGTAAAGGAAAGCAGTAGTAGAAAAAGAAGAATGCTAACAGGGAATATACAAAAGAGCAGAGTAGGGTGACTGAGGTAACCACAATAAATATTGCACAAGTCTGTGAGAGAAAACCACATTTTTGGGTGCTGACTAGTTACCATTGCATGTGCCTCTTGCTGAACATTATCAGTTACACACCTACAAGGAACACGTGCAGTATTTCACCTACTAGTCAGTGCACAAGCCACTGTCAGGACCCTCAAGTGATATACCAATTTGTGGTGGTGCAAGTCTCTACACAAAAAACTTGTTGTGCTTATAGTTAGAAACAGGAAAAAGTCACCACTGGGTATTGTCTAGAGATGCAATAAAATATTATGCTGGCATCAGGGACAGAAGTGAGTTTCAGATTGGAGTTGGTGTTTACTGAAAAACAAACCAAAAACCACTATTCCAAAGCCATCCATGATCAGCCCCCAACTCAGTATATGTCTGCTATGGGCAAGGCGGAAGCACACATGAACTACTTAATCCAATTTCTGAATCAACACATAGAGACAAATGTCTGGGATCAGCTGAAACTTATACATCACCAGGTATTGGCATTACTAAAAATATCATTAGCTTGGTAAGTATCTTCATCTCTGTGATACATCTAGCACATACCCTCCTGCCTCTGTCAGTGACCAGTGTACAGTGCTTCTGAGCAAGGTGACCCTCACTTTTCTGCTGTCTCTTGCCTCTTCTGGACTCCTCATATATAACCACCTCCTTCCCTTCTCCCGAGTCAGCTGTATGATCCCTTTATGACCCCTGGAGATATCAGTTATGTAGCATTAGATTTGATTATCTTTTTCATTAACTTAGCTCAGATTGCCACAAATTTTATTACTGCTTATGAACTAGCCTTTTGAAATCTAACAGTACAGTGGGTAATACAATTACATCCCATAGCAACAAAAGCACTAGACAACAATGCACAATGCAATAGAGTAATTCTTTCCACGTGTCCTCAGTATACCACCTTTCAGTTGCAAGCTGCCTGTATTTATACATTGCAGAGCAGAAAAAAATAACCTAGCAATAGACAACATGATTCATTAATATTTTTCTAAACAGAATAATCCATTTATTAGGATATGTGGTACTAGATAAACCATTATTAGTACTTACCTGGACAACAGTGGTCCTAAAAATATTTCCGATTTCATAAAGTACCTTAAATTTTAATCCAGAGACTAATTTACCCCCAGGTTCATACCAGAAAGAGCAATTTGCTACTGCTGTACCAATGTTACCCCCATGAACCTGTAGGAGTGAGTTTACCCATGGCAGGAGTCTGGTAGACATTTACAGTGCTACTCATTGAAGTAAAGCTGCATGAGTGAGTGTTCAGGAACTCACTAAAACTTTCAGCTCTCTAAACAGAGATCCTGAAAACATCACTGAACTTATATGAAAAACCACCGAGAGCGTACAGGTAACAGACCTTGAAAGTTATTTGCCCCAGCTATGGGGATACATAAATAAAGATAAAATATTATTTTTCATAATTGCTTTTAGATATAGGCTTATAATAGGCTACATTAAAATCTGTGAGTACCTTTGATACAAGCCCATGGGGAAAAGTAAGAAAAAACAAAAGGCCATTTCTGAGTAGCCACTTTGGTAGGTGGGAGAGCACAGCCTAATAGAAGCTGTTACAACCTCTTCAGAGTAGTGTTGCTTAGGGAAGATGAAGGAGGGATAGCAACGGCCCCCTCCCAATAGCCAGCAAGTTGAGAGTAGCTTCTTCCAGATAAAATATCACAGCAAATGAATTCTCTGTGTATTGGGCCAAAGAGGGGAAGGCAGGGGCAAAGCGCAGAGACAAATTCAAAAGGCAAATTCTGGACGTCCATACGTACAGGTGAGATGTTGTGCTGAAGCATGTGTACAGGTAGACCTGAACCAGCTTCACAATCAGAGCCACATAGTTATCATGATGCCAAAGGCATGAGGTACCACCTTACCCACAACCCTAGGCAAGTACTCAGGCAGCTCCCCATGCTGGCACCCCTGCAGCTGCAGCTCTCCAGCCTTTATCCCCAGGTACACGGAGGCTACACATGCTCTGCTTGGGCTTCTGATTGCAGCACAGGCATCATCCCAAATCTCTCTTCCCAATCAGTTTATGGCTCAGGAGAATGAGTGTTTACAGTGAATTTGATATGATCAGACTTTTCAAATCATGATGTGAAGTCGAGTAACAGCAGTAGAGAAATGATAACTAGATATCCTTTGTAGCTGACAAGAAACATTGCTATTGTCTTTTTGATACAAAGAAGAAATACAGGGGGAAATAAAAGAATTTAAAAAAAAGTTAAAGAAAAAAAATTAAACCTCTCTACTTTTATTTCCAATTGCTAATATAGGTTTTTTTGGTGTGCTTATAGAGAGGGAAATTGTCTTTCTTTGCATACTGTTATGACAGGACAGCTGAATGGCAGCATGCGGCATTTAAAATCAGCATTTCAAAGCCTCAGCTATTCCTGGAATAGCTATTCCTGTTACTTCACTTCTTACTTGCACCAAATCAAAACACGGCTGGCTTATTTGAAGAGTTTCTTAGCTGATTACATCTGAGCCTCTAAAAACTTCATCTAGGAAACCAGTTTCTAGCTATGAACATGAAGGAAGCCTTGAATTCCTATGTAATCATAAACAGCCATGTTCAAAGGGTTTGGGGGTTTTGTGTTGTTGTTTTTTGGTTTTTGTTTTTCCTTTCCTTTTTTTTTTTTTTGTTCTTCTTTACATGCTTTGAATGAGTTTCATCTTCCAGCCTCCTGAGGAAATTTATCACAAGGCTGAAGCCCTGTCCTTACCGCTGAGGGCATCTGCAGCCTCCTCTCTTGCATGTGGTGGGTCTGCCCATCCCTAGCTTCAATCCTCCTCCGACTTCTTCACAGTGGCTACCCTGCTGTCTACAGTGTTGCTCGTACAGTGGATTGGCCACACAGGCTCCTCACCCAGCCTAACAGCAAGCACATCCCCTTCTTTGCTTTCCCTAAAAGGGCCTTTGCAGCCCCCTGTAAATGCCTCCAAGCAAAACCCTTCCTCCCTTCTAATGAGTAAGATCAGTGGCCAAACAGTTATTGTCACCATGACTGTTGGCTGCATCAAGCATGATGCTGTTTCAGTATTTCCCTCTCCCTTGCTCCAACATTTGTTGCTTGCAAAGGGAAGCTAAGAATTGAAGATGGCCATGGCCATGCCCATGCATTCATGGAGTCCAGACCAGCACATATGCTGACCCAGCTCTCAGGTAAGCCACAGAGGCATCAGGCACCGTGGGAGATACGTTTAGCATATCTGATAGTGTGAAATACCTTGGTATCCGGGGAGGGTGGGATAGCTGTGTGGTTGGGTTGGCATGGTCCACAGGGACCCTCTGGCTAAAAGCCACATGCCAAGGGACCCAGGATTACAGATCTACTTCCTATGTAGAGTCATCTGTTTAAAAAGCAATCCCAAACACACAGAGAATCTGAAGGACCACCACAAAGAACCTGACAAAGATCTTCACACCCTTTTCCCTAAGGCCAGAAAGGAAAATATTTTTTCACCATAATCACCGATCTAAGACTTAAAGACATGCAGATTTCTTGCCCAACTCTACTGTTACTTTTACCCTGTGTGTAAATATTTATTTCACAACCTGTCACATCAGCTAATCAGCAAATTTTTCCTCTGAGGTTGCAGATCACCACCTGACAGGATGCCAAGGGATGATTAACATTTACCATCTTCCCTTCTAGAGAAAGAAGCTGCAGCTTTCTCTGGCTGGTCTGCAAAAAGGCAGCATTTCTTACAATGACACTTGGTTCAAAATCTCAGCACTGTTCAAACATTTCACTTTACTCAGCTAACGTTTCCTTATAGACAGTTACTCTCTGAAATGAAACTGGATATTGGTGGACTGTTTGAAAAATACAACTATGTGGCACAATTAAACTGTTTGAGGTTTGCTACTCCACCAGCCAGTGGACTTTACATGTGGTTTCTCCAGTGTGCTTAGGTGTGATTTAAGCATACAGAGCTTGGAAATGGGCTTGGCCAAAATTTTTCCTTGGGATCTTCAGGATATAAATTCTTTGAAAAGCACAGACTAATTACATAGGTAAAATCCACTTTGCATCCCACGGTGAAATTCTTCCCGTTGTTGTCTTATTAAAACAATATAAAGGCTCAGGTCATGAGACCCATTTGAAAACATCTACTTTCTGACTGAAAAAAAATATTGTCTTATTCCTTCTAAAATAGGAACATGGTCCTTGACACCAGAGGAAAAGTTCACAAAGGGAAATGATCAGTGTTATCTGAAAGATCTGAAGGATCTCATGTTGCTCCACCACAGACATATTATGGGTGTAGCCATTGGTATGAGGAAGAGGAGGCTCAGACTCCACAGAGGTTATTTTACTTCAAAATTTATGAATGGGTATTTCTAAAAAATACGATGCACACCATGTCTGAGTAAACTCAGAGATCCAGGCATTCTGCCAGCATCCTTACCCTCACCTTGCTATGTCACCAATGTAGCAACAGAACAGAGTGCTGCCCTCCCTGATGCTCCCAGATTATCTTCTAGCAACAACAGAGTCCCTGTTCACTGCTCATTAAGTTCAGTTTGGGACAGCTCTGCATGTATGGCTGATGCTCTTTTAAAGATCGCCAAGGTGCTGCCCCAAGACTAAGCATCTTCCCACCAGTAATCAATCACACCTTACGTTGCAATCAGTGCAATGCAGTCCATTACAGTTAATCAATGCTGGAGCATTTTCTGTGTCCAGAATATAAGCAAGCTCATTTTTCAATATTGACTGCAACTGTTTGCTTTTCAGTGTGTTTTCACTCGAAAATTAAAAAATAATTAGGACCTACATACTGATTTCTCTGTGCTACAGATCCCCCTGCCCCTGCTAACCGTGAGGTAGTCTGTCATCCTGTAACATGCTTTGCCATCAGGTACACACACACACACACACAGAGGAGCCTGCTTTGGTGGTTTGCCAGTGGATTTTTGTAGTTTAAGAACCCAATTGCTCATTTTAGTCAGGTTCTCAGTAAATGGAAAAGTAGCAGAGCTTTATCTATGAAACCAGGCAGGGGCCCTGTCCTAGCCCTGTTGTTAATTGAGGTGATCTGTGAGTAGCTTTACCTTCCATCCAGTGCCAGCTGCCTTTGAAGTTGTGCTGACAGCAAAGCTGGTATGTGACCAGCACTTGGTTATTTCCCTTTCCTCAGCCAATGCTTTATTACAGAAGGCTCTGAGGGATGTGGCTGTACAGCTAACAATCTGTGAAAGCATATTTCCCCAGCGGTTCCTTCCAAGCAGCACTAAAGTGTCAGATGAGGACAGAAGCTGGCATTATGCTACTGGCATGACTGAATCACAACAGGAGATCTGTTGTTAACCATTTAACTGTCTAAACATGTTGTACAGCACTGTCCCATCTGGTTTCTGCCCAGCATTATTCCTAGTAGAGAAGGTGCAGGGATCTAACTGTCCAGCAAAACTGCATGATGAGCCTCTGAACAGACATCAGACTGACAGATCCAAGCAATGGTCCAGCTGTTCCAGCATCGTGGCAGCGGTAGCACGAAATGCCTACAGCACCCATCTTTCCCTTTTTTTCATGGGTTCCTGTGTGATGGTTTGTTGCTTCTCATTACTACTAGGGCTGGCTGGGCAGCAACAATCAGTTTCAAGGCAACTTTTGAAACTTGTTTTCACACTGTATTGATTTGGAAACAAGGTGTTTTGACTGTGTTTGAAAATTCATAATTGTCCTAATTGCAAACGATTTCATACCAAAATTCCAGCTTTTGTATGCAAGAGTGTATTTATCCAGTTAGGGATGAAGGAGACTCAGGTACCAGTCCTTGCTCTCTGATACCATTTGGAGCTTTTAAAATTCTGTATTCACCAGAGCAGGGATGTGCTAAACCCCTGGGAGTGGGAAACAGTTTCTCTTTCCCTTTGCCCCAACGTTGATGAAACCAACAGATTTCTGCACCTTGTTTAGTGAAACTTTTTTTTTCCCAAGAATACTCTGACTACATCCAATGATTATTTGTGTGTGCCCCTCAAAAGGTCTGTTATAGAGAACCTGTGCTGTTTGCTGACCTCCTTTCTCATCAGTCCAGCTTGTACCCTAGTAATGGAGCTGGTACCTCTCAAGATTGAATTTAGTATTGGTGTTTAGCCCTGTGCAGACGTTTAGTTGAGCCTTAAAGGTCATGGTTGTATCCATCTTGTGAAGATTTGCCTCAGTGCTCATAATTATTGCAGGCACAGAAGGAAATATATGTTTTGTTTCCTTCGTTTTGTGTGTCCTGGCTGGACTCTAATGTCAGCAACAAGTTAAGCTTTGCTTACCATAACAGTTATGTTGTTTATCACCTATTCACATCTTAAGACCACCTCTTGTAGACTGTTTTTCACATGCTTTGGCTGTATAGGATAGAAACACAAAACGACATGTTCTCTCAGTGTAGATATGATCTTTCAGCAGCATTGATCTGTCACGTGGTTTCCTCGTTTATTCCAACAGAACCACCCCCATGAGTGTAATTACTCAGGAGCATGCAAATGACAACTTTAGGGAGAAACCTGTACAGATGCCTGGGCAGGAGCAAACCTGTCCTGTGTGCTTGTGTAAAGCCCTCTCAGGTCCCAGTCTGGACTAGCTTATTACATAGAGTGCATTCATACTGCCTTTTCCAGAGGCAATGTACAGCATATTAATGGTTACTTTAAGTGTGCTTTTTTCCAGTGGATAAGGACTGCAGGACTACAATTAATTCAGGGTAACTTCAAGTGTCTAGTAATAGAGATAATTCTGCCTTCTGGACACCTGTTTCCCCTACACTGTAGCTCTTGGTGGCATTCCTATCCTATTCACATTTAGTGCGATAGCAGAGACAAGAGCTGTCTAAAAATGATGCATGAAGTAGTCTCTATTTCACAGTTAAATGTTGTCTCTTTCTTTGATACTGCTTGTTGTGTTCTCTGTTGCCACACAGAGCGGATGGCATTGCCTATCTGCCTGCTGCAGGCTGGGCTGTAGAGGTTGACACTGGCTCTGCTGCTTGTCTGCAGCTGGCAGGAACAGTTGTGGGCCCTGCTCTGCTGGAGACAGCTGCAGCACCCAAAAGGAGCAATTTCAGGAGAGGGGGGGGATGTGGACATGGATGCACTCTAGGTGACTGGAGGCTAGCCTGGAAAAGAAGGTTTGACGAGGGAGAAACACAAGGTGTTTTCTCTCCCTCTCCAAAACTGGGTTGAAGCAAGCTGTGCTTTTAATGTATAGTGACATTCTGACTTCTTGTGCTGAATCTAGAAAACTCTTCCATACGGGTTTTTTCCTTGGCTACTGGCTGCACTGCCTGTTCAGTGATTAGATAATGTGTTTATACCTCAGCCTGGTTTGACTCTTTTTACCCCCTACCCTCAGCGTTTTTTCCCTGCTTTTTGTCGTTGACCTACCCAAGATTACAAATCAGTTTCTTTAGGGTATAGAGGGGCTTTTGAGGTTTAAGAGGCAGTTATCTACTTAGCCGCCATTGAGGTTTTGTGGGGCATAGGCACTGGCCTGGACTCTGGGCTCTTCAAAACAAGTCCCTCACTTCTGGTGAAGGTGGCAGGTGCTCACACTTTCACACTGGAGGGTAAGCATTCCAGCCTGCTGTCTGAGTTGCATATGTATATGAATCCTTCCCACCACTGCCTGGGCAGTAAGAATCATGTCTTCTCGGCTTATGCAGGCTTTAATTTCAAGAGGGCATGATGTGACCATCTCCTCTGACCTCCCATACTTCAGGTTCATTCCTATAGCATAAGCCTGAAGGTTATGAGAATAATATAAATTAGTTTAAAAGAAACCAAGAGTAAAAGTGAAATTAATTGCATTTTGCCTGTGGTTATCTTGTGGATCTTTGCTTCCTCTATCAATCAAAAAGAGATTAAACTTCCTCACTTGCTTAATACTTGGTTAAACATTATACAGTCCACTGGCTCCAGCTAGATGTGTCCTCAATTACATGGGACTTCTACTAATAGAACTCCAGTTAAGCATTAGTCATTGGAGTAAATCAGACATCCCAGTAAAGTGGCCTTCAGCTGAAGTTAGGTGCAGTGTAATCATGTCCTTAAGGGCATGTGGCTTGATTGCTTACAGCTTTGCATGTTTCTTTCTCTAAGTGTCATTTTTCTAAATGAAAAAATCTGTTTGTTTTTTTTTCCCTGTAGGTCCTTTCACTTCATAATAAAGGACCTCAAGTATTTCTTGAAGCCTCCTTGAGGGAATTCTATTTTTACTGGGATTTTTAAAAGGGAAATAAATGAGGTTTACTGTATTTCCTCTTGCTCACCAAAATCTAACCTTGTCTGAACTCAGCAGTCGGAGTATATTCATGCATCAGGGAAGCAGAAAGTATTCAAGTTTGTGGAATAATAGCCTTAAAAAATTCAGAGTGCTAAATATTGGATGATTAGATGAATGAAATCTCCAGACCTAGAGGGTGAGTACATTAGCCAAACTTCCCAAAGGAAGTGAAGCTTGTGCAGCTATGCTGTCTTTCTAGGCTAGCTATCCTTCCTCCCCCAGGCGTAATTTTTGAGCCACTGGTCACTTGAGCAAATCCAGTGGAGGCACGGCATATCAAAAGACATGGAGTTGTTCCAAGTTTTGTGAAGGTGGTTGGCTGAAGGGGAGGAATGGAGAGGGTCTACAGGAGCACAGCAGCTTCCCTGTGCAATGCACAGGGCTCGAATTGCTCACAGCAGTTGCTGCCTTTGGTTCAGCTGCCAGAGAGAAGCAGGATGAGGTGGGGGGATGTGGAGACTGCCAGGAGGATGTGGGGAGGGTCCAGGGTGTCACTGTAGTAGGGGGACCACAGGCTTGGAGGTGGTGCATTGGGACCAGGAGGTTGCTAGGGCTATAGGACATCAACCAGCAGGAAACCAACAAGTTAATCTTGTTGAGAATGGGACAACTTTTCAATGCTGTGTGAAGGGAGGAAGACAGGGAATGAATCTCTTCATTCCTCATAGGATGAGGAAGTTGATGAGGCCTTCTACAGGCAGCTGAGAGCAGCCTCGCAATCACAGGCCCCGGTACTCATGGGGGATTTTAACTACCCAGATATTTGCTGGAAGGCCTACACAGCTAGCTATTCCCAGTCCAGGAGGTTCCTCCAGTGCATCAATGATAACTTCTTGATGTGAATAGTGGATGAGCGAACTAGGAGAGGAGCACTGCTAGATCTTATACTCACTAACAAGCAGGGTGTGGTTGAAGGCAGCCTTGGCTGCAGCGATCATGAGATGGTGGAGTTCAGGATCTTGTGCGGTAGGAACAGAATACCAAGCAGGATCACAACCCTGGACTTCAGCAGGGCCAGCTTTGGCCTTTTCAAACAATTGCTAGGGGAAATCCCATGGGACAGGGTACTAGAAGGTAAAGAGGCCCAAGATAGTTGGTTTATGTTCAAGGACCACTCTTTTTCCAAGCTCAAGATCAGAGCATCCCAGCAGGTAGGAAATCAAGAAAGGGAGCCAGGAGACCCGTGTGGTTAAACAGGAAACTGATGGGCAAGCTCAAGTGGAAGAAGAGAGTCTATAGATCTTGGAAGGAGGGGATGGCCACTTGGGAGGAATATAAGACTGTTGTCAGAGGATGTAGGGAAGCAACTAGGAAAGCTAAGGCCTCCTTGGAGTTAAGCCTTGCAAGGGAGGTCAAAGACAACAGAAAGGGCTTCTTCAAATACATTGCAGAAAAAACTAACACTAGAGGCAATGTAGACTCACTGTTGAATGAGGTGGGTGCCCTGGTGACAGAGGATACAAAGAAGACGAAGTTACTGAACGCCTTCTTTGCCTCTGTACTGCTGGAGACTGTCCCTAGGAGCCCCAGACCCCTGAGGCCCCAGAGAAAGTCAGGATAAAGGAGCAGTTTGCCTTGGTTGATAAGGACTGGGTTAGGGATCAATTAAGCAAGCTGGACATGCATAAATCCATGGGCCCTGATGGGATGCACCCGCAGGTGCTGAGGGAGCTGGCAGAAGTCATTGCTAGACCGCTCTCCATCATCTATGGTAAGTTGTGGGGAACAGGAGAGGTGCCTGAGAACTGGAGGAAAGCGAATGTCACTCCAGTCTTCAAAACGGGCAAGAAGGAGGACCCAAGTAACTACAGATCAGTCAGCCTCACCTCCATCCCTGGAAAAGTGATGGAACAACTTATCCTCGGTGCCATCTCTAGGCATATCAAGGATAACAGGGTTGTTAGGAGGAGTCAACATGGCTTCACCAAGGGGAAGTCATGTTTGACTGACCTGATAGCCTTTTATGAAGACATAACCAGGTGGACAGATGATGTGGTTATCTGGATTTCAGTAAAGCATTTGACACCATCTCGCACAGCATCCTCGCAGCAAAACTGGGGAAGTGTGGTCTGGATGATCGGGTAGTGGGTTGCATTGTGAATTGGTTGAAGGAAAGAAGTCAGAGTTGTGGTCAATGAGACAGGGTCTAGTTGGAGGCCTGTATCTAGTGGAGTCCCTCAGGGATCGGTACTGGGACCAGTATTATTCAATATATTCATTAGTGACCTGGATGAGAGAATAGAGTGCACTGTCAGCAAGTTTGCTGATGACACAGAACTGGGAGGAGTGGCTGACACGCCAGAAGGCTGTGCTGCCATTCAGAGAGACCTGGACAGGCTGGAGAGTTGGGTGGGGAGAAATTTAATGAAATACAACAAGGGCAAGTGTAGAGTCTTGCATCTGGGAAAGAACAACCCCTTGTACCAGCACAGGTTGGGGACTGAGCTGTTAGAGAGTAGTGTAGGGGAAAGGGACCTGGAGGTTCTGGTGGACAGCAGGATGCTTGTGAGCCAGTAATGTGCCCTTGTGGCCAAGAAGGCCAATGGCATCCTGGGGTGTGTTTGAAGGGGTGAGGTCAGTAGGTCAAGAGAGGTTCTCCTCCCCCTCTACTCTGCCCTGGTCAGACCACATCTGGAATGTTGTGTCCAGTTCTGGGCCCCTCAGTTCAAGAAGGACAGGGAACTGCTTGAAAGAGTCCAGTGCAGAGCCACAAAGATGGTTAAGGGGGTGGAAGATCTCCCTTACGATGAAAGGCTGAGGGAGCTGGGTCTCTTTAGCTTGGAGAAGAGGAGACTGAGGGGTGACCTCATCAATGTTTATAAAGGGCAAGTGTCAGAAGGATGGAGCTGGGCTCTTCTTGGTGATGTCCAATGACAGGATGAGGGGCAATGGGTGCAAGCTGGAGCATAGGAGGTTCCACATTAACAGAAGGAAAAACTTTTTTCCCTGTGCGGGTGACAGAGCACTGGTACAGGCCGCCCAGAGAGACTGTGGAGTCTCCTTCTCTGGAGAGATTCAAAACCTGCCTGGATGCGTTCCTGTGTGACCTACTCTAGGTGGCCCTGCTCTGGCAGGGGGGTTGGACTAGATGATCTTTCGAGGTCCCTTCCAACCCCTAACAGTCTGATTTATGTGGTTCTACACTCATGGATGCAAAATAATGCTTCAACCCCCCTCACCCTGTTCCCCTGGTTCTGCTAATAAAGCACATGAAGACAGAGGGCTGTTACAGCAGAGCAGGCAGGGCTGGGAAGGCATGATTGGGACTGTGCACAGAGTACCCCGGGAAGGCCTGAGCACTGTGGCTCTTCTGCATCTCAGTGCAATGCTCCATGGACACTGTGCCTGCAGCGTGCTGGCACTGTGGCTGCTGCCACTGTTGTCATCTGGTTGCAGGGATAACCCAGCCCCACAGTAATGACCTGTAACTGCCTCAGTATTTTTAAAAATCTTTTTCTGCCCCAGGGAAGGTGGGATTCAGCAAGAATAAGATGTCTTCCAATTACAGCTGCTCCTGCAGAAGCTCTGCCAGGTGCTTTTTTGTTTATCTTCCCTGTGAAGGTTGTTGAGAGGAGAACCAGCATTACCAAGTGAGCTCTGCTTTAAGGGCTAACCTCTACAGTAGGTCTCCTTTTGCATCAGAAATGTGCAAATAGAAAATCACAGCTGCCTTTTCCTTTTCTTTGTTTCTTGCTGCAGTATGGTTTCTCCCCTGCCTGGCATACTGATTTGCTGGAGAATCCAGGCAGAAATTTAGTGGAAAAAAAAATCATCAAGTTTACTTACAAGCAGGCCTTGCTCAGTGCTGTATCATGACTGGCCTCCTACTACCACTTATTTTTTTTCCCAGATCTCGAAACACTTCTTGTGTAAAATAATGTCACATTTCAACAGTGTTTCTGCCTTTT
Organism: Leptosomus discolor; assembly: GCF_034619465.1. Lineage (NCBI taxonomy): Eukaryota > Metazoa > Chordata > Aves > Leptosomiformes > Leptosomidae > Leptosomus > Leptosomus discolor. The sequence goes on along the minus strand of NC_141392.1, from coordinate 55,657,475 downwards.
TTCAACCTTTGGCCAAGGAGGATGACTGAAATAGAGCTCACAAATCATCTCTTGGATGTCTTGGAGATCTTCCTTGTCCTTATGTGTGCCACACAGTTCCTTCTGAGAGCATTTTTCCGTCCTTGAGACAGCATGTTGCAGTGCCAGGATTTTCTGGTTGTAAGGCGCTTTCTTTGTTTAAACTGAACTGTGCATAGGGCTTTATTACTGCTGCCAAGCCTTGAAATCATCAGGAGAGTAACCTAGAAGTTGTAAGTTGTTAAAATTGTGATCCTGCTCTTATTTCTGAACCTGGGATATGCAGCTAAGCTTGCCTCTGCTATGAAGAGAGATATGTACTTTTTAAAAATGTTAAATTCAGACAGAATTATGAAATATTTAGGGAAGGAGCTGAGGAAAATGGCAAATTTAACATGAGAACCCATAAAGATGTTGAAAGCTCATTGTAGGAGAGATTTTAGTGCTTTTAGAAGACAACATTTGTGATGTGGAGCCTGATCCAAGGTTCACCTAGCCCAGACTGCTGTTTCTAGCAGTGTCTGTAGGGGAAGACCTACAGAAGAGTTTGAGCAAGACAAGTATATGTGATACTTGATGCTCTCTCAGCCTTCACCTTTTTGAGCTCAGATACTTTAAGTCTTTTACATGGACCCTGGGCAGCTCCCCTCTGAAAATATGTCCAGCCTTCCCTTGAAGATACAGGAACTTATATCATCTGCAGTGTTTTTTGTCAAGATGTTCCTGTTGCCCTTTCTTTTGTTGTTTTGAATTTGACTCCTATGAGCTTCAGTTGATGCCCCCCTAGTGCTGTTAGAGATAAAGACAATCAGTCTTTACCGCCCTCCCTACCCCAGCCATAGTTTTGCAGACTTTTTTTGTATACCCAGAATTCACCTCTTTTGCAGACTGCTATGTCCTACCTCACTGATTTGTTCATTGTACAGCTACTTTCTTTACCTTTGATCTCCTGCCCTGCCTGTCTCTGAAGATTTGCCAGTTCTGCTGTAAACCTTTTGAGGAATTTTCTTGCTTAGATGCATATGATTCCTCTGCAATTCTTCACAGTTAATGCTAGACCTTACTACC